>NW_019392803.1:0-385000 GCF_000648675.2 Cimex lectularius
ATCTGTTCGACCGTATTTCCAATGTATCACCATGGCCTAAATGGACTGGTGGCATGCACGGAGAAGAAACCTACTACGTCTTTGGTGAGCCGCTCAATGCAACCAAGGGGTACAGTGAGGCAGACAAAAAACTGAGCAAGGAAATGATGAAGTACTGGGCTAACTTCGCCAGAACAGGGTAATTCTAATTCTCCATTACATATTTTTCTATAATACGAAAATATACATTTAATAAATGTTTTAGTTTTATTAAACGGCACGACCGTTGAGTTTTTGAAAAAGTTAGTAAATTATTCCTTAATACAAGACAATTAATTAATGTATTTAGGTGAGATGAAAAAAAGTTAATGGCACGAGAGGGATTCGATTCCACGACCTTCGGCTAAATACGCCGCTGCTCTACTACCTGAGCTATCGTGACATCCATCCACTCGGACATCAACTCCCCAACTCAACCCCACCTTATGAGTGAGAGCTCAGGTGGTAGAGCAGCGGCGTATCTAGCCGAAGGTCGTGGGTTCGAATCCCTCTCTTGCCATTAACTTTTTTTCATCTCACCTAAATACCTTAATTAATTGTCTGTATTAATTGGTCAAGCGGACCACGAAAATAGTGAATTATTCCTTAATGTTTATGTTTGTAGGGATCCCAACAAAGATGACAAAGGCCAAACGACTTCTGTTACATGGCCGAAATACGACACCACACAAAAGAAGTACTTAAAACTTGCCGAAAAACTTGAAGAAGGATCAAAGTACAGGGAGGATCAATGCACATTCTGGAAAACTCTTGGACAACATGTTTCAACAAACGAATTAGACACATCAACATCCAAATAAAATATGTTCATAAAAAACTCAGAACATTAAACTTACATTTCTTGCGATTTCGATTTATTCCCTGTAACTAATCCTTTCATGACCTGCCTTTTTAAATTTAATTTAAAATCCTAACAAATTCACCACGTCCTGATAACTAACTAATGTTCTATGCATAAGCACCAGCAATCCAATAAAACCCTAATCATGTTTTATGCCAAAGAATACCTACAGAATAGAAAAAATATGCATACGTATGAGTTCAAAGCAGTAATGAACTTTTATTAAAATTTAATCTAGGATTAAACTTAAAAGCATTCCTAGTTATACTTTGTTTTAAAAAGCCAAATATTGTGGTATTTTTCAAATTTGAATATTTATTAATATTTTTAGTAGAAAATTATTTCAGATTAAAATAGTATAAACGAAATTTAATGCTGAATCCAAAACTGTGATAGCTTGTGATTTGGTATTTAATCAAAAAGAATAAAACATCAAAAATTATGGCTTCACATAAACCCGATGGTTGCAAAAAATATATTTATTTTGAAATATCAAGTCGTCTGATTTTATCTATCCAGCATACTACTTTTAAAAAGTTCAATTATTGAATTGAATATGTCAAAGTAAATGTTTTCTAAATAAATATTTAAAAACTGAGAGGGTGAAGAAAAGACGGATCGTCCCATCATCCGGAGTCGATCACAGCGATCAGGACCTAGGAAGATATGAATAGTTGAAAAGAAATCATCTTCACCAAATTAAAAATATCGCATCCGTGATGGAACATACGGACGCTTATTTTTGGCTCAAAAGCAGCGTATGTGTCCGGCATGTAAAGAAAGTAAGCTTGATGCGTCCCTTGGCTCCATATAGAGAGCGAGTAGTAATGCCTCCCTATATGAGAATTGCCCATGAGTACAGCTGTGAGGCTTCTTTGGGCCTCCTGTACCGATTTTCGGAGAATACTAGTTTTTTTATTGTACATAGTACCGATACAGTTCTCGATTTGTGTATAGAGATTGAATGTATTTAGTAGCGTAATTGTGTAAGCTTAAAAAACGCTATTAGGAGTGATGCCTTTTTCTGTTTAAATTGGTTTGCTATGTAGTATCTTTTCTTTCAAATTTCACCTGGTTCTTGGTATCTTTGTTTTCAGTAAGAAATTTCGACGGTTTCTGTAATGTCATCTTGTCTTCTCTTCAAAGATGTTCTTCTCTATGAAGTTCCTCTTTACCGCAAACTGGTACTTAGCGGTTTAGCAGCCGTTTTTTTTTCCAAAAAGATCCGCTTTTTTGTTTTCCATTGATCCTACATAGCCTAGAACCGAGTGGAGATTGACCCTGTTTACATCATTATTCTATTTTGTTTGATTTAGCAATTCAGTACTACTTTGAGCCGTTATCTTTAGCCTTAATTAAGCAAAGAGGCTTATATTTCTTTTAACTAGCCACGCTATGAAAAAATGAATTTATACAATGATGAAAATTTTAGATTAAAAACAATAATTTATACAATACTAAAAAATTTTAGATTAAAAAGTGAATTTATACAATGCTAGAAAATTTTAGAATAAAAAATGAAGTTATACAATGCTAGAAAATTTAACATTCAATCAAAGTATTTGTACTCACTCAAAGTGTTTGTTTTCCGTGTAGATGTGTCCATTATATATCATAATATCTCACTGGCCCTCTCACCAAGATAGACAAGAATGACACTTCTACACGGAAAACAAACAATTTGAGTGAGTACAAATACTTTGATTGAATCTAAAATTTTCTAGCATTGTACAAATTTATTTTTTTTATCTAAAATTTTCTACCATTGTATAAATTCATTTTTTTAATTTATCATTTTTAAAATTGTATAAATTCTTTTTTTTTAATCTAAAATTTTCTAGCGTTGCATAAATTCAGTTTGTTTTTTATATAAAATTTTCTATCGTATAAATGCATTTTTTTATCTAAAATTTTCTACCATTGTATAACTTCAATTTTTGAATCTAAAGTTTTTTAGCATTGTATAAATTCTTTTTTTAACCTAAAATGTACTAGCATTGTACAAATTCAGTTTGTTTTGTATATAAAATTTTCTAGCATTGTATAAATTCATTTTTTCAGATCCTACATGTATTTGTAAAATTTAAACAATGTTTATAAATCCCAGGCCCTGAAGATGATCTCAATAAAGATCGAAACGTTGGCACGATAAAGAAAATGTTTTTCTAAATCTTCGTCACACCAGACCGCATCTTACGACCTCCAAATAATCATTGTTTACATTGGCGTAAACATAACATCTTCACATGGTTCCAGGGAGGATTCCCCCTTTACCCCCCTCTTGGATCCGCCACTGACGGGTAGAATGGTTAGTGGTAGACGTCGTTGCTGCCTGGAAGAACGAGGTGTTTTATTACTTTACTCCTCGAACTTCGTTCAAATTGTGAACGATGTTACAGTGAACCCGGCTTGCACCCTGACTGGTGCAACGGGGCCTAAGCGTTTTCACTGATTTTGACGAAAATATGGCCATCCAACTCATTCCAATGATATTTTTTGGAATAGTTTATATATTAATTAAATATGTTTTAAGCATAAGCGTGTTTTTCGTGCAGGGGAAAATTGAAGAAAGCTATCGCGGACCCCTTATTGAGAAACGAAACACACCAGGTTATAAAGTCCAAGCGGTTTAAGAAAAGGGGTAACTTCGCAGATTATCCATTATCAACGACCCAGCCCTCTTCTCTCGGACGGGGAAGATTATTCGACCTAGGATATGGGGTTCAAAAAGGATGGAGGTTCCCCCAACCGTGGCTGCTTCCCGGAAAAAGGACAAAATTGCCGCTGCGTGAGTTCGCCGAATAGAACCTTCCTTTCTTTTGTATTTACTTATAGAAATGAGCATCGATCGAAAAACATAGATGGTCACCAACGTTTAAACATCGGAACCTCAACATTGATAGTGTTATAACCATCAACCGTATAATCGATGATTTTTTAGTACTCATTACTCAAACCGCTTAAATTATATTCATGTGAATCAATTATTTTAAAAAATTCACCATTTCTGGCCATTTGTTAGGAACTTGATTAAGAAAAACCATGGTTTATTATTATAATTACATTTATCAAGAATTAATTTTTCCCTCTAGTTCCATTTATAGATACATAGATATAGATCGCTAGGATTCTTAAAAGTTTCTTTTGAATAAAAGACTTCTATTGTTAAAGTATTTTGTGCCTGTAATTTTATTCATACCTTCATAAATACCTCCCCGATTTTTCTTCGCCTGTCGTTATTTTGGACAAAGGTTTTTTTTTCTAAACATCGACCATCCGTGTAATAGTGAAATAAACACTAATTTTAATACAATGAATGAAAAGAAGGTTGAACAATCGTACGAACGCAAACAATTAAGCAAACAAAATTAGTGGGATAAACGATATTCCTTTTACCAGTTCTTGTTGAACGAAAAAACAAAAAACACTTTTTTTAGTACAAAACAAAGAATGGAGAAATGTAAGTTAAGTAATCGCTCGAAGACGATTTTTTAAAAAAGAAGAAACTTTATTGTCAAAACTATACAAATTTTAATTTTAAACCGACAGAGTGACACGGGCATAAGTCTATCGTAAGAGTAAGGCAAGGATATTTGGGGATTAGGGTTTTTATATTAGTTTAAAGAAATGCGAAAAGTTTAACATGATGGCGGCCGTCTGGACCCGCCAGACTATGCTGACGTGTTGGTCTGAGTGGTGTTTGGTTGCTCCATAACCCCTCCGTCCCTTATTTCGAATCTCCTGCGAGAAAAAAGGCAGTCGTGTAGAAACAGACGCAGGTGTCGGCTGAGACGCCACTTCTTGATGAGGATCTTCGCCTACGTAGACCTTCTCAGAAACATAGAATGTGTTCTGCGGTCTCCTCCTCTTCCTGGCAGTATCTGCACTGTGTTTCTTCTGTACTCCTATTCGGTGCATGTGCTTTCTTAAGTGGCAGTGCCCTGCGAGGAATCCGACCAGAATCCTTGTTCAGTTGCAGTTTCTTTCCAATAATTCCTTTGTAAGTTTTTCGGATGGCCTTTTTATGAATCTCTTCGCGTGCCTCATGCCTGTGGTATTGTTCTAAGTTTTCGACTCGTTAAGAATCCATTTTGAGATGTATCTTATTTTTTGGCAAGTGGCTAGCCCACTGTAGGGGTCAGGACCTAGAAAGTCAATATTGGTTCTCTTTTCGGCCAGCGTGTCAACCTTTTCGTTGCCTCTATGCCCGAATGTCTAAGTACCCATGCGAGGGTCAAGCCATTGGTATTGCTGACTTCAGCCAGGACTCCTGCAGTTTTTCGTTTTTCGGCTAAGACCGCGACGTTCCAACCTCCGGACTTTACTTCCGCGAACCGGCCTTATAACACAAACAATTTCAATAAAAAATATCATTAAGCTAAAGTGTCAGCGTTGGTGGGCCGGAGCACTATTCGAGGTGGACCTCGGAGGATCTAAAGCTGGTGCGACAAGCGGCAAAAGGAAGTAAAATTCGAAAGGTTAAGTTGAAATGGGAAGCTGGTGTCCGAGTGGACCGAAGTCACGATAGCTCAAGTGGAAGAGCAGCGGAGTATTTAGCCGAAAGTCGTGGGTTCGAATCCCGTTCGTGACACTGACTTTTTTTATCTCAACCAGTACCTTACATAAAGATTAATTAATTGAAAGATGTTATTTAGTCAATCGAATCACGAAATCTATTGGGTTGTCCGGAAAATAATGCAGGATTTTAAGTTTTCATTAAAAAAAATCTATATAAAATATTCTGTTTACGTTTACAGGATTACTCATTTGTATGNACATTGCTTTAAAGTAACTAGTTTCTTTTTTTTTGTTTAATACCAAAATCCTGCATTATTTTCCGGACAACCCAATAATAGTCTTACAAAAAAATTAATTAATTGAAAGTAGTAATTTGGTCAATAGACCACTAAATATAATTTCTAATCTATTCTTATTCTATATATTTCAATTAAATTAACCGATATATTCTAGCTAGTTGGATAAAACAAAATAGAAAATACAAACCAAAAACAAACAAATGTTAAACCTCATTTTGAATAACAGGTTTACTTAAGAATAGTAAACATGAAAATTACTCATTTTCTAAATAAACACCTTTTCTCATCATTACTTCTTTTAATCCAGCTTTATTGTCTTTAACCATTATTAAAATACACATCTTGAACTAGTTAATATCTCTATAAAGAAAGAAACGGAACTCATCAGCAACATAAATTCTAGAAAAGGAGTTTGTTTACAAAATGAGTAATCTTCATATTTACTATTTTTAAGTAAATGCGTTATTAAATATGAGTATTAATTTTTTTTGTCATTAATACTTTGCTTTACCCAATTAACAGGAAAATATCAGTCAATTTAATTAAAATTAATACAATAAAAATAAATTTTGCGCAGTTTAAATTGAAATGTGACATAATTACTACGTCTACATTATATGGGCCCCAAAAGGGCATATATTTACTTTTTAAGTAATTGATTAAGTGCGAATTTATGAAGAATGAATTATGGTTAGAATTCAGAAAAAGACTCTCAGGAAACGGTGATTTTTATCTGCGTACGTATAGGTCAGGAACAAGAATAGGTGTGATCAATTGTTAGCACAGTTGTTCTGAGTAAAAAAGTAGACTTTTTAAAATCCCCAACGTCGAAGAAAATCTAGTGTATACCCAGATGGTGTGTGATAATTTTCTAATCCTCTAACCGATTTTTAAACATTTCGATATTTAACGACTCTACAACACTCTTTCGTTTCATCAATTCGTCAGAGCACAAAGGTAAGATATTATTTTATTTTTCTGTACTTAAAGAGCTACCCATTTGTTTAGGAAAGAAACTTTTTTCGAATGCTGGTCGCTTAATTTGAATTGTGAGAGAGTAATCTTAAAATATTGCGTTCTTAAGTTTCTATTTTTTGAAAACGTTGATGATTTTATATTAGACAGGAATTCTGGGTTAGGATCTATCGTATTATATTAAAGGTTGGAAAAACTTTTTCATTAATATTTCATGTTGTTTAGAAGAGATGTGGTGGTTGTTAGTGTCTACTTTGCTGATCAGCGTGGGTAGTTCGTCATCCGAGGACAACCTTGTTGTCAACACTGACAAAGGGAAAGTTCAAGGCGTCACGCTCAAATCAGCCACTGGCAAAGATGTAGACGCTTGGCTGGGAATCCCTTTTGCGAAGCCGCCTACTGGTAAGATGAACCAAATGCATTTTGAAATTTGCTGCGAGAANTCTAACATTACATGCTCCGTCAACCAATTTGCTGACGTTTATGCTGGATTACAACAGGATGTGTATGTTTATCTGTTCGACCGTATTTCCAATGTATCACCATGGCCTAAATGGACTGGTGGCATGCACGGAGAAGAAACCTACTACGTCTTCGGTGAGCCGCTCAATGCAACCAAGGGGTACAGTGAGGCAGACAAAAAACTGAGCAAGGAAATGATGAAGTACTGGGCTAACTTCGCCAGAACAGGGTAATTCTAATTCTCCATCACATATTTTTCTATAATACTAAAATATACATTTCATAAATGTTTTAATTTTATTAAACGGCACGACCGTTGAGTTTTTGAAAAAGTTAGTAAATTATTCATTAATGTTTATGTTTTTAGGGATCCCAACAAAGATGACAAAAGCCAAACGACTTCTGTTACATGGCCGAAATACGACACCACGCAAAAGAAGTACTTAAAACTTGCCGAAAAAATTGAAGAAGGATCAAAGCACCGGGAGGACCAATGTACATTCTGGAAATCTATTGAGGATGAAGAATTAGAACGTAATAAGAATAATCTTTGTTTATAGAAAAATTCATAACACCCTGATCGTACATTTTATACGATTTCGATTAATTGCCTGTATTTATACTGTAACTAATTATTTAATTACTTGTCTTTTTGTTTAAATTTAATTTAAAATTTTGACCAAGTCCTGCCATGTAACTAGTATGTTTTATTCATAAGAATACCAGCAATCGAATAAAACCTTCATCATTACATGCCATTTGTTTAATGCAGAAGAGTACCTTTAGAAAGGAAAAATGAGCATGTGTGTGTATTCACCAAAGTTGACAAGTTTGCACAAAAATATAACATTTTGACCAATGCACGCGTTATTACTTATTTAACAAGTTGTTATAAATTTGATTGCTATTTTGGAAACTATTAGTTTTTTAACGATTTTGGTATGAATTGTCGTTTTAAAGCTGATTTATGGATCATATATACTTACAATTATGGATAACACCATAATTAAATATTCCGCTTGCTGTGTGTTCACCGTAAATCGTTTAACGCCGTTCTTTTATTTGATAATCGATCTACGATTTATTTCATCATTTAGTTTCTACTTTACTTGATTTAGTGTTAACTTTATTTTCTTATTACACAAGCAGACAGTTATTATATGATTTATGATGTATTGGGAAACTCCAAACTCTATGCCCCGAATGCCAGGGACCCTGCATGGGGGGCATAGATGCAACGAAAAGGTTGACATTAGCCAACATGGACGCACAGGGTCCTGAACCCTACCCCAAAAGAGGATACATCTTAAAATGTATCCTTAATGAGTTCAAAACCTGGTGGAATAATACCGCAGGTTACGTACGGTTTGTATGCAAATAGACGAAGGTCAATGCAGGTACAGGTTCTTGCAACTAGGACGAGAAAAACCACAAGCAAGATCCTACACTAAGGAGCCGCTGGGAAACAAAGGACTCCCGGTATACAATACGATACAATTTTCCTCTATACTAAAATGAATACATCACGGTGCAGCCGTTTTTCATGCAAAAACATTTTTCCTTTTCCACCACTCCAGTATAGCCTGGAACCCAGTAGAAAGTAAATCTAGCCTGTTTTGTTTGGTCTAGCAATTCAACACTATTTTCGAGCCGATATCGAGGTCAATGCTCATTCAATTGAATGATACTAAATGTTGCATTTAATAAAATTCATTTTCAAAATATGGTGCCCTTGGTTTGAATGACACCATATGTTGATGGCATAGTGTTTTGTTAGGTGATATATCTTTAGGTCCAAGTCAAGAAATTATCAACAAGAAGAATCGGATTAATACACTAAGAGAAATTCTTGGCCAAAATCCGAGAATTTTTTGACTTGAGTTAAAAATAATCAATGTAAACGTGGATTCTGATAAACTTGAGGAGCTTAAGCGAGATTTATAATCACAAGATTTGTAGTCGTTAGCAAATTTACATTTAAACAATTTGTGGTGGCCATTTCCAGTTACCACAGAACCCGCTAGGTGTCACTACCGGTTCTGAAATAGTCTCGCCCTCCACTGTGCAGCGAATCAGAGCAGAGCCAGTGCGTATATAATCAGGGGCACTACGCCACTGGCCACAGACTCATCTACCCGACAGTTCTCGCTCATCACTAATGAATCACCTACGACTATGGCAAGGGTACTCTCAGCATTAGCCTCGAACTCGTCTTTACAACACAACCGACTTGGTTACTGGCAGACCGCTGCACTCAACCAACTGCTGCATCAAAGTCCGTTCAACCGATGTATAATCAGCCGATTCACGGCCCCGGAACTTAGCCAGCTACTCTCTCTCTCCCTCCCTCTCTCTCTCTCTCTCTCTCTCTCTCTCTCTCTCGTTCTCGCTTATCACTAATAAAGCACACACGACGATGGCAAGGGTACTTTCAGCGTAGCCTAGAACTCGCCTTCACAACACAACTGACTTGGTTACTGGCAAACCGCTGCACCAGAGTCTCTTCAACCGATGTAGAGTTAGCCGGTTCACGGCCCCGGACCTCAGCCAACTGTACTCTCTCAACCAACAGGCATACATTCACAGTCCCGGTTACCAGATACATCGTTTCAACGCTCACTTCTAAAAATCACCGGCCCTTGTTAAGGCCACCAAAAAACTATCAGTCACTAAAAAGTTATAAGAACATAGTGTACTTAAAGTCAACAGAAACAAGTCCTCGACTAACAGCACAAAAACTAAATATTCTCTTCAAATGAAAATTATAACGAGGCATGAAACAACATATGATGAAAACCTACATTGGGCTTTTCTATCCTTTCTAATTAGTGCCCTCTTGAGCTTTACCAAAGATAAGATCTTCCATGAGCACTCTTACCACGAAGGAAAACAATAAGACTAAATTGCTGCTGTTTCTGGACTTGCAAACAACACTTTTTATCAAAATAAATATTTATTGCTACTAATTATTATGACTATTAACCTGTAAAAAGTTTGTACAAATGACGATTTTTTATAGCGGTTTACAAAATGACTGTAAGGATCTTTCAATTTAATAATATTTTCAGGTTTGTTCGATACTTTTAAATTATGCACTATTGGAAACAAAATAAAACATTGCCTTGTTGAAACAGTTAGGGATTCAAAGGAAATCTTTATTAAACAGCAAGTAAATGCTTCGTATTCCAGGTCAAAAGTTACAATCCAAACCAACTACTCAGCTTATAATCGGGTTCTTCCTAGGGAAGTAAGGGAATACTTAATGGGCTTTGCCGCCGTGATATGGCTTAATATATATTTCGAAGTAGCGACCTCATATATCCATGAGGATTTCGAAGCCTAATGATTTCAACTTGTTCTATTTTTAACATTTATTATACCCTCAAACAATATAAGAAGTGTAGTTTGTGGGGGTAACAGGTTGGATTGAATCGTCGTATGAATAAAAACACTAAAAAACGCTTAAAGCCGGGAACACACTTACGCGATGCTACGCCATGCGACGCTACCCCGACGCAAATCCAAACTCCGATTTTCCATAAGGTTGCATTACCCCCGTGCACATCTATCCGATGCTACCCGACGGAAATCCAAACTCCGATTTTCCATAAGGTTGCATTACCCCCGTGCACATCTACCCGATGCTATGCCACGCCAACCTACCCGACGCTCTGCGATCCCCGCTGTCCAGATTTTCGTCGGGTCGCATCGAGTACAGTCGAAGACAAAAGAACCGGACACTCATATTTTTTGCAAACAACATGTATTATTGTCGTTATATTAATTACAACATACTTATTTTAATAGAAACCAAATTAACTGTGATTAAAAATTAATGACTTTTTATTTAAAAGATTAATTTTAATGGTTTGGTAGAAAATTAATCAAAACACCGGAATACGATTTTTTTGATATAATGAATTTAACTAACAATTTATTGGCGTAATATACTAAAATTGGAACAATTTATTACACGGTTTTGCTCATAAAATTTAATTAACAATTTATTTCATAGTTTTGCTCGTAAGATTACACCATTTTCGTTCGGGTAGCATCAGAACAGGACACTCATATTTTTGTAGTTTATTTCAAACTAAGTACATGTAATTTTGTCGTTATATTAATTACATGTTATTTATTGTAAACCAAATTAAACGAGATAACAAATACATAAACATTGTTTAATTATGATGGTTAGGAGTAACTTTATTTAAAACAATTAAGTTTAACAAACAATTTATTAGATGGTTGTGCTCATAAANAGAGACGTAAAAAGGAGCTTTGACGATTTGTCTGAGGACTTTTGATTGGAAGGACTGGATAGGATATTGGATGGTTTGGCGGAACCCAACAGTTCCACACCGTATGTCCAAAGTGGTCGCAGTAAAGTCTTGTATAAGGTCAGTTTAGTGCTGATGGTTAACCCGGATTTTGGTCCTAGTAGTCTGCGTAATTGTCCAAGTCTTCTGTTGAGTTGTTGTCTTTTAAGTCTTGTGTGGGGATTCCACGCCAGTCTGCTGTCAAGGTGCAGTCCTAGGCATTTGACTAGAGTGGAAGTCGGTATCTCTTCATTGTTGATGTATAGTGGAGGGCAAGACTGTTTTTTCAAAGTGAACGTACATTGGATGCACTTTCGAGGAGAAAATTAAGAGAAAAAATGCGAAAGTGATACTGTGCCGGACAATTCTCTCGAACGCCAACAACGAAACTCTTGAAGCGATTATTTCTCAGTACACCGACGTGGATAAAACAAACGATACAGCTACAAAGACTAACTAGTTGGATAAAATGGTCGGCGACTGCCATTTCACCTGTACTGACTACAAATTTTTCAATAGCTAAGCGAAAAGCGGGAGCGACGTGTACGTGTACCTCTTCATTCATAGGTCCAAGTCGAACCCCTGGACGTCGTGGACGATTGTGACGCACGGAGATGAAACCAACTAAGTCTTCGGGTAGCCGCTTAATCTTGCCAAGAAGTATGCTGCCGAGAAGTTTTTGAGTCAAGGATGATGAAGTACTGGACCAACTTCGCCAAAACTGGTTAATACCGTGTAACATAACACATTAAATAAAATACGACTTATTTTTAGACCGTTTAACTTTTAACATCAGTAAAAAGTAAATATTTCACATTCAAAACGTCAAATTGTAGATTGGTCATGACAATTAGAAAGAAAACATGAAAATAGTTTTTGATTTCTCTAACAAAACTCTGTCAAAATCAAAAACAAAATGATCAAACAAAATTATACTTATAATTCTTATATTTACTGGCCCAGATAATTTCCCGAGGGGCAGAGGTACATTACTTTTGACGTCAACAACAGTTGTCGACAATCTAAGAAAGAAACAATGCTCGTTCTGGTCAAATATCAAGCTCAACAAAGCAAAAAAGCAAGCAAAATAAAACAAAAAAGAAAGAACTGATACTATTGTAGAACAATAAAACTCTTAAAACTAGAAAAGTACAGTAGAAAATCCTTCCATATTCATGTTAAATTTTTAAGTTTAAGTCTTTACTTTTACCTTTAACAGTAATATAATCCCTAAAGCGGCCCATAGACGGTCAATATTATTGTACAATATAGATTGCTCAATTTGACGGTTGCCCCTTAATAATATTGTACAAAATTTTGTTTGAAGGCGATATTGAAGTTTGTGAAATATTTTGTGCAACCACGAGCATGCGAACTGTACCACTTGTTGATACTGCACAAACTGACTGATATTGCCCAATAATGCTAACAGACGGTGCAATATTTTCCAGGTTGTACAATATATTTTCAACTTTTCGTCAATCATGCAATGTATTGAACAAACTTTCAATATCGTCTACACACGATCAATTAAATTGCACAACCTAAAATAATGTGCAATAATATTGATCGTCTATGGGCCGCTTAAGTTTAATGATTTGTGAAATTAACCTGAATCTAAAATCATTTGTTAGTAGGATATTATGGACAGAATTTTAATTGATATAATAATAATAATAATTATATAATAACATGTAACATGTATATGGACCATTTTAGCAAATAAACGAATTTTAAAAAAATTGCGAGATTAGAACTTCGAAGTTCTTAATAAACATTCCCTACAATTAGCAAAAGAAGATACTGAGGAGCAGAATCTTTGCAGAATTTTCTGACCCGGGTCCTCTGATGGCTCGGATGTACTGTTTATGATCTATCATTGAATCTTTCTCTTTACTTTAAGACACTAAACATTGCAGTTACTGACTCTACCAACATGCACACATTCCTTGGCAGCCTTAGTAGCAATAAAACATAAATTTCTCCATTCACCCTTGAGCATAAGAAATAATATATTCATACACTCAAAACCAGTATCATGGATTAACTTTCCTTAGCTTGGGGCCAGGAATATGATTAGTGTTAGGGTAATGTTGAGTTGTGATATGATATGTTAGAAATAGTTCAGTAGAGTTATGATCTGGATTAAAATTAGCGTTATTATTTGTTTATGTACATTTATCATTTTTGTTATTTTATTCATTAATACTCAAGATCTCCAATAAAATCTTAGGTTACATTTCTGTAATACGCTTTTGATTCTTTTGTATTATGGTTAGGTTTGGTAGAGCTATGATTAGGATTGCAATTACATTTAAAGTTAATTTAATGTATGTTAGAAATGGTTAGGTTTAGTAGGGTTATTAGGTTGGTTAGGATCAAGATTGGGGTTATATGTTTAGGATACCTATGTGTTTTATTATTGTTTCATATTTTCTATTCTCTAGACCTCCAGTAGACTGACAAAATTTCACAATATTGTATTATTCTTTTGTTTCTTATTATGGTTGTTGGTAAGGTTAAGGTTGAGAGTGAGATTAAGATTTGGGTTAGTTTAGGACAGGATTAAAAGGTTAGGTTTGGTAGAGTTATGGTTAGGATTAAAATTAGGGTTATTATTTGTTTATAGTATTGAATTTTATTATTTTCTTCATTAGTACTCTAGACCTCCACTAGGCAGATAAAATTCCATTACTCTAATATAGTTTTGTTTCTTTTTTTATTGTGTATTCTTATTAGTTTTTTAATAAAGTATTATTATTGTTTGTTGAATTCGTGAGGAGTGGACAAGAATGAGGTAATTTAGAAAAACTTAACCTTCACAAAACCAACATGACACCTTAAAAATCACACCACACTTTTATGCCCCGAATAAAGGTCAACACGTCCACAAAAAATGAAAAGGTGTTTTTCTAAACTACCTTATTCTTGTCCGCTCCACACAAATTCAATAAATTAACAATCCGTCACTAAGAAACACATATTATTATTATTGTTGTATGAATAGTGTTAGATTTTGGTTAGCATATGGTTAGGAGTAAGGGTTAGTATTACGGCTGAGTTTGGATAGTAATGATTAGTATTAGCATTAGAAATCAGTTAATTACACGCCCATATTTAATAATTTTATAAGTTTGAGATCCCACAAAATTTTATAGCCTGGGAAGACTTGGTCTGCACCTCATCCTTTAGAGGTTGTATTTGTTCTGTGATTGTGTGCACATTTAACTATTTTTAAATGATTTGACTTGGTAAAAGTTCAGACAAAGTTTAAATATGAGAAAGTATCTAAGCTTGTAGTCATGGAGGGTCTTTTATTTTGCAAAGAGCAGTTGTTTTTTTACATTGAAATGCTAAAACCATTTGGAGAAAGCCATGTGACAACTTAACTAAAAGTTGCTTTCACTTTATCAAATAAAAGAGAAGTGTTTTTATCATTGCTGAGAATTATGTTATGGTCCATATACAATGATGAACAGGGACTACATTTATCCTTAAAAAAAAATTTTATGGTTACACATACCATTTAGTGCACATCATTGTGGTGTCCAGTCTTTTTAGGTGCAGTGAGACGTCAAGCAGCATCCAAATTTCAATTGAAAGTTCCTACATTCAAAAAAGTTTTTTTTATAAATACACTGCTGCTTTCAGGGTGTCCAAAATTAACCCCTAATCTGTACTTAACATTTCCAGTCCAGCAGATTGTATTTGCAATGGTACTTAGTGTTAATTTGCTTTGTTTAGTATACGTTCCTTTTTGTTATCATGTAAACATTATTGTTATTGTTATTATTACTTTACCTTCCATTTAATACTTGGCTTTTGAAAGGAATAAAGAAGTATAATGTTAGGAGAATATATAAATGTAAGGATGGAGAGACTAAAAGGAAAAAAAAACAATTACACAAGAACTGTAAGAAGGGGTGATATATTTAAGTATATTTAGCAGTAGTACTTAGTACAATTATTATCAGTAACAAAGACTCTCAGAAAATGCATGATTTTTAATAATGAATTCTTAAAAAATAAATTAAAAAGTAATGAATCCCATTGAAAGCATCGACCGCAGCTTCTTCTAAGACACATGTCTTTAATCTTCAGTGTATTCGAATGGCTCTGGTGGGTCGGGTTCTTTCTCATCGTCGGCCTTCGGGCCGAAAGCTGGAAGGTAAAAAATCAATTTAACATTGAATCATTATTGAGACGTAGATTTAAAAATAAATACAAACCGGCGACAGGCTCGACAAGTTGTTCATCTTCAGTGCCTGCTTTGACATGGCGAACCATGACAATGCCACCGATTGATACATCCTTCAGTGGTACATAACTGCCAGAATCGACCAATGATATTACCTTAAGCTGTGAAAGAGAAACAAAAACATAAATTTTTCAAATTTGTAAATTACAATTAGTGTTGTTTTGAATCTACCTGATTTTTCATAACTCTGGCAGGATTACTTAAGATTTCGAAGTTAGGCTCTGGTTTTTTCTCTTCCTTTTTCTCTTTTTCTTCTTTCTCTTTTCTTTCTTTTTCTTTCTCTTCTTCTTTAGTTTTCTCTTCATCCTGGAAAAGTTAAAAAAAAATTAAAATGGTATATATTTGGTTTTTGCAAGAAAATTTTAAACATACCACTTCCATTTTGCTGTCTGATCTTCCGGCTGTTCCTCTGCGTCTGGCCCTTGCAGCGATGCTCAAAACTGCAGTGGTTACTTTTTCCCTTTCCTCGCGTTTCTTCTCCTCGAGCGGTGGTGGGTAGGCGAACATGGATGGTTTGGCATTGCTCTTGATCTCAAGTTTGGGCATCTTTAGGTCCTGGTTCAGGGCGATTAGGCAAGTAGGAGTGAAAGCCAAAGCCAGGCATGGCGCCAAAGGGAACCAATACCAATACTGGGTGAACACGAGCATCCCGACAACGGCGAGCATGTTGGTATGGCCTGTCCTCGATTCCAAAGTCAGGGTCACATTTCTGCCACCTGGAACCACAAGTAAAATTAATATAACATTTTCTTCGAATAGATCCAGTTCTTACTCTAATGAGAGAATATCCATAACCTAAAGCTCTAAACTAACTGAACCTGACAAAGACCAAATTTAGAGTTTATTTCCTCTCCATACAGTTAATACTTTCCATGGTTGCATTTTTTGCCCTCTTATCTTTGTGTGGGCAGTTATGCTTTTTACCACCAGAGTTTACTATCCAACCAATTGGGTCCGATAGAGCGGTGGGATGTTGTGGGCCTCAGCATTAATACCCTGTTTAGGAGGTTGATGATAACAAGCCACAACAAAATTTATTACCAATTGGGTGTTGGGGCCAGTGACCTTTTTTCATAATAATTATCAAATAAAATTCCAAGTGCAATGTCCAGTTTTTATCACAGAACCCATACTGAGGATTGCGAGATACATGTACAGTCAGCATATGGAGGATCCGATGGTTATAATCCTGTCCCTTATTCCAACTAATCCGAGTTTCCTTTCAATCATCCCTTTTCCAACCTAGAGACATTGTTGCTGGTGTTCCTCAAGGCTCCTTTCTTGGACCCATCTTGTTCTGGCACACTTTAACAAAATATCTTTCAATTCTGTGCAGGTGTCTAAGGAAATGCCACCCCAGAATATCAATGATCCAACATGGAATGACCCCCGAGGAACACCCCCAGCATGGGGCATATATTCTCTCCTCCTGGCCCTCCTGAGCAAATATTCATGAAATTACACACATCTGAAGTTTTGAGGCTATGTGATCTATACAGAGAACTCGCCCCCAATCTTCCAATGTTCAATTTGCATGTTCCTGTACGAATTAAAATCTCCCCATTTTCTGGCCTGTGGTGAGAAGAGGTCCACGAGAGCCAGGTGTCAGGCCCTGAGGTTATTTTCATTGAGCCTTTTTACAGTGCTGGAGGAAATCAAAACATTTGGGGCTTGTCTTATCAGATTTATTATCTTACTTCCCGTATAATGCTGCGTTTTCATAAAACCTGATTATGAATGAATCTATTGTCTCTCCTACTGGTGGAGCTTGGTTGAAGCCATGTCCTGGCCTTCTAGTGTGAAGCTGTGTTTCTCTGCCGAAGAGTGCCGAAGAACCCTTCCTTATTATAGAGTGATTTACCCTCAGCCTCCTGGCTGTAATCATGTTATGACCCTGACACTCTCAAACTCAATCAAATGCTTGACTGAGGCCATTGAAAAAGATTTAAGAATAATATCAAACGAAATCAATGAAGAAAAAAGATTAACCGAAAGTGATCTTTAGGCTTAGCAGAAGAAGGGTACAACGCTAAGTTTTGTGGAAATGGTAAAAAGTAAACAAATGAAGCAAACAAAGCATTATTTACAGTTTATTTTGACAATGACAGCTCTCCATCACCTGTAACTAACTTAGAGAGATATTGGATTTAAATCCATTTATGTCTAGAGGTCTAATTGACCAAATTACTTAATTCATTAATTTCTGGGAAAAAATGAAAAAGTCACGAAGAAGTCAGGATAGCTCGTGGCTAGAGGCTCAACAGCCTATCGAGCTGAAAGTCGTGGTTTCGTATCCCGCTCATGTAACTAACATTTTCATCTCAACCAAGACCTTATATAAAAAGAATAATTAATTAGATTTAAATTTAAACTAAATAAATTGAGTGGTGTATTATTTTGTCCATCAATGTATATATGTGTACATATGCAGGACTCGTGAGCCGACCAGGTCCCGGACCTTTTAGGGATGGGGTACGGGCCTACTCAGGCTTTTAACCCCTCGGGTCCTGGTCGCCCACCCTGTGTAATATATATATATGTGTACATAAAATTTCTGTTCTTTTCTAACGTGCATGATGCACAGATGTCCTGCAACTTAATTAAAAAGTGGTAGCTAACAGAAGTAGGAGAGGGAAAGTCAGAATGAAATGTTCTTCCAAGTTGGGCGTAGTATTTGGTTGTATGGGCAATGAACAGAAAATGTCGATCTTGTTCAATAAATTAATAAAAATAAATGTATAATAACTAACATTGTTCTCAGTACATAATGTATAAATAAAGGACTTGTTTATGTTTTGAAGCTACAAAATATTTGGAAAACGTTGGAAGTTAAAATTTTCCTTCACTCGCTCAAATGCTGTTAGAAATTGTTTGTGTGACTTTTATTAACAGGCTTAATTTAATTGCTTGGGTCAACTTTTTTAAAAATAATTATTTGACATAATTGAAATTAACTTCTTACGGAATGGGAACAGCGAGGGTTGAAAAATTACAGTGGAGAGTTGGTGAAAATTATCACTGGCTTATTAGGGTCGGTTGCGTCGAATGAAAACGGGCCCGGGGGGGGGCAACAGAACTTTTTCCAGACGACTGCACGGTCGGACGGTGCCGGAAGAACGTCGGTCTCCGCTGGAATAACGTGATTTATCGAACACAATCCAGCTAATCAAGGAAATCAGTTTTTCCACCGGGGATCGATAATAGCGTTGTTCTTGAGACGAGAGCTTGTTTTTCAAGGTAGAGAAAACCCCTTTGGCATCGATCTTACGAGGACGAAAAATCGCCCAAGGCTTCCAATATGCTGTAAAACTTCTTTGAGAAAGATCTTTGATAAAAGATGTCTAACGAGAAATGTGACGGTGCAATAGCTCAACTTTTTACAAAAAAACTTCTTTTTATAATGAAAAGCCCTTTCTTCATTTATTTTATAAAAAGATTCGTGCATTTGTTTCAAGATTCAGGATACTTCAAAGTCAAAGAATCTGAAGTTCACTTCCAACCTCAGTAAGTCAATTTGATGATTGTTTTAAATCTTGAAATAGTTATTTAACAAACATCTCGAACTTAACTCAAGACAAGTATCAAATACACATAATAATTAATAGAATATATGTAAACAAACGATAGTAAATAACAGCCGAAAACCATTCTAAAATTGTACTGCATGTTACTATGTACGTTGATGATGAGATGCTAGGAAACGGGTTGTATTTTTCGTAGTTCCATAGTCTAACGAGAATAGCTGACAGTTGAAGTAGTAGATGATCATCACGTAGTCCTGGTTCTTTTGGGTGAAGATGTGACGGTACTTACTACCTAAGAAGCGGGGGTTTGGTTATTACCCAAGGACTGCAGCTTTTACCTTCTTGTACTTCTCCGAGTTCCTAGTTCAATTGTCTCGATTCTTCTTTTAACAAGTCATTGCTGCCATTTTTTAACGGGTCTTCTTGGGGTCCTAGGTGTTTCCATTACGCAGAATGCCAAGTTGTTTTCTAAGGTTATGGAAATCTCGGATGCGTTTAATTTGCGAGCAGATGTTGCAGTCTGTGCGTTATTGATGTGAAAGGGGTTCCACGTCAATCGGTTTTCCAGATGGAGTCCGAGGTAGCGTATGGTTAGAAACAAGGACGGGAACATTGTCGAAGTATACTGATGGAAGCTTATAGGATAACTGCTGATAGGACTTCTGCGGCATTGGAATCCACGCCATCAATGAGCACCTCAGACGTGTAAAGAAAATTAGAGAAAAATGGAACTCACTCATTGGACTTAAACAACCAAGAACCTTCTAACAAACTTTGAAAGGAAAGAGGTAACAGAATGCATTAAAAGAAGCAGGAAAAAACAGCGAATCCTAACAGGATTTTTTACAGGACATTGCAAACTATATGTACGTCTGAAGAAGATTGGCATAACCCAACACGGCACGTGCAGATTCTGCAAAAAAGCAGAGATCTACTAATGAACTGGTTGCTGTAAGCCGGTCCCCGTCTTAGGGATAAGTTTTAGTTGTTAAAGTAAGAAAAAAGTAGGGTAAACCGACACGTAATAGGGAACGAAGGTTGTAAATCTGAAGGGGCGATCACCCAGACGGGAACGACATGACGTCCCCCTCAAATCTGACAAACAACTTTGAAATAATTACATTGTTGGACAGGTAGATAAGAACGTCGAAGGGTGTCGACCCAGACTGGAACCACGTCATGTTTCCCACGAACCTGGAGAACATAAAGTTGTAATAGTTGGACAACCGATCAAATAAATAATTATCGTCTACTTATTTAGTGCTGAAGGGTTGTCACACGGTCAAAAATATTACCGATCGTAAATTGGGTCAACCATGAGCGCGACACCTGTCTTCGTCGGTTCACCTGCGGCGTGGGAACTCCCCCGACTTTTGATTTTCCTTTCCACCCCTACTCTGGTAGAGAAACTGGCATAAAAGGGATGCCTGGGAAATCAAAAGTCAGTCTAGACCAAGGGCTCAAACCAGTGAGTCAAAACCAGGTACTCACCCTCAGGGAGTGAACAGTCAACTGCAAGAGACGATCCGGAACAGAAGCAACTGCCCTCCTTCTGGGACTCAACAAGGGAGCTCAGCCAGCCAGAGTCAGCGAGGACCAGCGACCCATCGAACCAAGTCGACAGTCAAGAGAACAGACGGAGCTGGGGATGCTGTGGACACTAATCGTGGCGAGCGTCATTTGGGATGTCTCTTTGTTAATAGACTCATCCCAGATTTAGAGTTGTGACTGACTTTTAGAGTGATTAAGATTCTGTTGTTTGGGTACAGTTAAGAGATGGAATTGTGTTACAATAAATGTTAAGGAATATACTCTCTGATATATTGAATTCTAGAACCTTACCTTCCCCTATACAAGAATAAGACCGTCATCCGCTTACACTACATTTGCCCGCAGGAGGAAGTGTTTTGGGACGTAAACGTAACCGTAGAAGAGATTGAACCACTGATACCGGGCCTACTAGTCCTGACTAGGACTTATCGATGTGCTTTAAGAACAGAACAGGGGACGCCATTGCTCTTAAAGGGCGTAGTACAATACACATCCCGACGAATACATCTATCTATTTAAATCAGGTCTCATCAGTTCCTCGCTGTCGTCGTGATGTGACCAACTTCAAAGAGTGTTGTTAAATGTTCCTTCAATATTCAAGAAAGTTCCTTATGCTATTTCTTTATTATACACGAATTGTGTATTTTTATAACAATCCAAACATAAAAAAGTAGTAAGTGATGAAATCAGAAAATATTTCGTTTTGCATAATCAATAAAACCATTAGTAATGGTGATCCTGCACAGCAATAAAATCTTTAACTCCATTACACGCCTAATAATAATTTTTTATACAGCAAATTCACTAATTTCGTGGTCTACTTGACCAATTAATACAATTAATTAAGGATTTTAGTTGAGATGAAAAAAAGTTAATGGCACGAGCGGGATTCGAACCCACGATCTTCGGCTAGATACGCCGCTGCTCTACCACTTGAGCTATCGTGACCTCGATCCAGTCGGACATTAACTTCCTATCTCAACCCCACCTTATGAGTTTTCCCTCCTTTTTGCCATTTTTCAAATGTCGTGTAATCGGATTGGATTCTCGACGACAAATGAAATGGCCTAGGAGAGCTTTAGTGAAGTGTACTTCATTTAATTAATTAAATTCACTAATTTCGTGGTCCGCTTGACCAATTAATACATTACAATTAATTAAGGTTTTTAGTTGAGATGAAAAAAGTTAATGGCACGAGAGGGGTTTGAACCCACGATCTTCTAATTATTATTGAAAACTATTACCGATATAGCTCAAGTGGTAGAGCAGCGGCGTATCTAGCCGAAGATCGTGGGTTCGAATCCCGCTCGTGCCATTAACTTTTTTTCATCTCAACTAAAAACCTTAATTAATTTTTATACAGTGTTATTAAGCATTTCTATGGTCAATACGCAATATTTTATTAAAATAAATGTATCTAACACTTAGAGTGTAATGACGGCCTGAGAACAGTAGGAAAAGTAAAAACAAAAAACCAGCCAATCGTACAAATTAGCCATGAACATTTTAGATACTGCTTTCTTTATTTATCACTGACGTTACAATATATATTTTATTTAGTCTGAATCCGTGCCAAGTGCCTGAATTGGACCTTTTGTTTTCACTGACTGGTTTGGTGCTGCCTTTTCTCCGTTCAGACACTATTATCATATTGGTTCCTATTTATGACTATTCCTTAAAAAAAACATTATTTCATATATTGTTTTACTGCATATATTTGTTACCGTTCGTTGCTGATTTCTATGTTTAGGCTGAGGGCCAACAAAAACATTTTGTATCTGATGTCAGAATGTATTCAAGTTAAGAAAATTCTTATTTCTTCGTTTATTATAATGTAGTCGCTTGGTCACAAATCATGTATTTCAATACATAACCTTAATATATATATACATTTTTTTTTTTTTACTAAAAAATTATGTTGATGTTCGTTTTCTGCTGTGTCGCTTATGGTGGACTTTCGGAGGAACAAGAAACGGATCTGAAAAGACTAATGAATTATGTCAGATTTATTTTCCGCACCCCCACGAATTACGAATTCCAGGATCCTACAGTTATTATTTTAGGTGCTTTTGCAACATTAGAAAACTTGTTACCTTCTTTTTCTCAACTTTTAAGTTTACGGTTTGTGATTGTGTTCGTAAAAGACAGAGAATTCTTTATTGTTACTACTTGTACCTAAATTCTTATTATTGCTACTATTATATTATGTTTTTTACGTTTTATATTATGCGATTTAGTTTAACTTATTTTACTTTATGTTAACGTCAAATCTTCATTAATTCATGCGCCAGATTTGCAAAAAATTTTGTTACCTTTTTGTTATTCTTAGAGGACTCTAGTCCCACAATAAAGTACTAGGTTGTTACAAAGGTCTTTGCAATAAAGTAAGAAAATAAACCATAATTATTCAGAAATCGTGAGATGCGGTCTGGTGTGATGTAGGTTTCAGAAAAACATTTTCTTTATCGTGCCAACGTTGAATATAAAAAATATATTTTTTATTGTATAAATTCACTTTTCCACATCCTAAATGTATTTGTTATTGTAAACAATGTTTGTAAATCCCAGGCCCTGAAGATGATCTCAATAAAGATCGAAACGTTGGCACGATAAAGAAAATGTTTTTCTGAAACCTACATCACACCAGACCGCATCTCACGATTTCTAAATAATTATCGATTAACGGTCACTAATCACCACATACAAAATAAACGATGTTTTTTATATTTCGACCTCAACAGTTTATCTTATGATTTTTCCTTCTTGAAGGTGGGATAATAGATCATCTCAAAAAAATCACAACCAGTTTTTATCCACAATGTTTCGGATTTATTTTAATCCTTCCTCAGGTGAGTTAACGCAATGGTTAAAACAGTGGTCGTTAGTCATTAATATTTTATAACAGTTTATGACAAACAACAAAAGAGCCAGTGTGGTACATATTCAGACTCCGAACAAACGTTTTAATATTTTGAAGATGACTAGACTCAACCTGAGATCCGAAACGTTGCGGATAAAAACTGGTTGTGGTTTTTTCGAGATGAACTATTATCCCCCCTTCAAGAAGAAAAATCATAAGTTAAGAAAATAAAAGTTTTGTTTAAATTTCAATATAAATGTAAACATGAAAATTATCCCTCAAACTAAAGGCCGTCATTACCAACTTTAACCCATCTTTCTGCCAGAAGTTAAATTTTGTGGTGATACCAGTCCTTGGTTTCTTCCTAGGTGAAGAGCCCCCCCCACATCCTAATTTGACATCCACGTCGTTTTCGAAGTACCGGCTTTTCAAAAAATGCACCACTGAGCGGAAGAGACCATAGATGCGATTCAGGGGTGGGGCAAGATACTAACAGCCATCATTTCTGAAAATTTTTCTTTGGCTAAACGTGAACAATGGGCAGGAGTGTTGTCTTGTTGAAATATCGCTTTATCCCGATTGAGCAAGCAGGGTACATTCTCTTTTAAAACCCTCGAGTTGTTCACAGAAAAGCTGGCAGAAAACTGCCCTGCGATCTGGAACCAGCTCAAAATGCAAACCACCCTCATAATTCCACTAAAGCATAATTTTTTTCAATTAATTAAGGTGTTTAGTTGAGATAAAAAAGTCAGCGTCACGAGTGGATTTGAACCCACGACCTTCGGCCAGATATGCCGCTACTCTCTCTTTTTTTAATCTCAACTGAAAACTTTAATTAATTGAAAGATTAATTGGTCAAACGGACCACGCAATCTAGTGAATTGAACAAAGCATAATCTTTTTTCCAAATCGATCTTCGCGAACCTCTGCTTGAACCTGTTGGCCTTGCGGTACCCACTGTTTTCGGTAGATAGGATTTGTTTTTACAAATATCCATTTTTCATAGCTCGTTACAATTCTCTTCCAAAATCAACTTATGCTTTTTGAAGCAAACTTGTGCATCAACTGGTTGTTGAGCTTTGGTGGCTGACAAGTCATGAGGATCTGACCTGGGTCTTATATTTCGGACATTAAGCGTTTTAAAATGGCGGCGTACCGTTGCATTTGAAAACCGTGAAAATAGAATTTTACTTTTACCCTACGTAAACGTCAATTTTTTCTAATAACTTGTAATTCAGAAAGGGAAGAAAATTACAATAATTTTGATGTGGAAAAAGTAAAGTTTTTGTATATTTGTTGAATTGTTAATAGTTCGTTTACTTTTGTTTCTGTTTTTTAATACAGAATCTTGGACAAATGCAACTATTTAACTTAAAAGTGGATTTATTCGTTTATAAAAAAGAAAAAAAATTGTATTGATTTTAATTCAGTACATTAGAAATTAGAATTTTACTTGTACCCCACATAAACGTCGATTTTTTTCTATTAACTTGTATTTCAGGAAGAGTAGAAAATTGTAATAATTTTGACTGGCAAGTAAAGTAAAAGTTTTGTATATTTATTGAATTTTTAAAATTCGTTTACTGTTTTTTAATACCGAATGTTGGACAAGTGTAACTTATTGACTTAAAAGCGGATTTATTGGTAAAATTAAACTTGTCCATAGTTTTCCTTTTTCTATTTAGCAAGGAAAGTGAAGGTTTTCAGGACTTACTGATTTTTTGCCGTCAGGTTGCTTTGCCATTTACATACTGAACAGAACCTCATTAAAAACAAAATCACACAAAAGCCAATCTTTTGTTTGGTCTTTTGATTTTAGGGGGGCCGGTAGTCGCAATCACTGGAAGAGGTGACCAAGGTTCGAATCTCAGCAGCGTTGAATGCGGTGCACCCCTAACGTATTTGCAAATTTCTTTACTCAAAAAAACACTGGATTAACGGAATAGAAATAGTCTTGGAAGTTTGTTACATTTTCAAGTTTTCATTCCATTTTTGATGTTTGTTTTACAGCCAGCTAGTAGCTAGGCTAGCTATTGCCGGCTCCTCACGTTTCGTCTAGCTCGCATTTTTTTATTACTTCTACCTTTGCTGTTTAACCATTTCTTTAACCATTTCTTTTTGTTATTAAATTGTCCTAAGTGAATTAAAATATACTTTCAAGCTATTATCTAACCTAAGTTTGGCGGGTCTGAAGAACTGTTGAGACCCCGACCGGCAAGGCGATTTTCACTTTGACCCCTCCCTTCATTCACACCAATAAAACATTCACATACAGTAAAAATCATGCAATCGCTATCCAAGTTAACCTAATTGGTTCGACAAGTCTGTGGGTACTTGATAGTCCACACAGACGGTGAAATTGTATGTGATACTTAACCACTAACCAAATAAATACATTCACACAATTATTAATCACCAGGGTTTTTGTTATTAATCACATGTCTTCTGGCAAATATAATGAGTTTTCTGACATTATACATGATTAAAATTCCCGCTTTTATAAGTTTGGATAGCAGTAGACGATTGTAGTAAATTAGGTTTCGGGTCCGATTAACCAAATAAATTGTTTTCAATTAAGTAATCTTTAAGTAAGGTATTAGTTGAGATAAAAAGTCAGTGTCACGAACGAGATTCGAACCCACGACCTTCTGCTAAATACGCCGCTGCTCTACCACTTGAGCTTGAGACTTCGATTCACTCGGACACCAACTTCCAATCTTAACCCCACCTTTTGAATTTTCCCTCCTTTTTGCCATTTTTCAAATGCCGTGTAATCTATTTGATTTTCCGCGACAAATGAAATGGCCACGGAGAGTTTTAGTAAAGTATACTTCATTTTGTTTCGTGGTCCGATTGACCAAAATTTTCTTTTCAATTAATTAATAATTAATTTTATCTCAACCAATACCTCACTAAAGATTAATTAATTGTAGGAATAGTTATTATCTTACCTGCGTCGATTATTCCTTGAGCCAGAATTGCTCCGAATTTCGCCATGACGTCCTCGTGTTTGTCGACTATCACTTTGGCATACAAAGCCCTGAAATCCTTGACCTGAAAGAAAAACATTAAAATCGAATTGTAAAAATTAAAATTGTAGAGTGAAATGTTAAAATAAAATTTAAACAAAACGTAATCATATACCTTGGGGCAAGTCTGCTCGGTGTGCTGGATGAGTATCATGGCCGAGGCGATGAGGGCTCCCTGCCGGACGAAATTCACCGGGTCGTTCGTCATCGGGTCAAGAAGAGCGATGGCCTCCTGCAACAAATTGACATAAACAAACGGGTCTGGGTTGAAGTTGGAAAAAGTTTACCTTCAGGCCAGTCCCAGCGCATGCGATTCCCAGGGCCATGGCTGCTCCGTATCTCACGTGAGGATTGTAGCTCTCGGCCAATAGAGAAACGACAGACGGGCATTGCTCCGGTGTTCTGAAACAAAAAAAAAAAAAATTAAATACACATATAACTGACAAAGAATTGCACAAACATGGAATTTGTAATTATTCAATTTAATTCTTAGCATCCTAGCAGTCTCCCAACAAGTTTTATTTTTTAATTGATGACAAATCTTTTAAGCCTTGGATGGCTTATATTAACCCAAGATGGATTGAAGTTAGTTGATTATGTAAATCAGGGATGAATGGCTTTCGGAAGGAACGAAATATTGCCCGGTTTCTCTAATGAATGAACTTAAAATTACGCCTTGACAAGGTGTTAGCCTCTCAACTTTCCAGATGGTATTAACATTTTGTTTGTCGTTAGTTTACCATGTCTTTTTTATAGCCAATTTGCTTTAGCATTCTTTGGTCTTTAATATTTCCTTTGTCGTTGAGTTTATCCTGTCTTCTTTCAGCACTGAAACGTGTTTTTAAACTTTGTGTTTGGGTTTTTGATCATCAGTTAGCTTTAGCATCGGTTTTATTATTTTGCTTGCCGTTCAGATTATCCTGTCATTTGTATAGTTTGTTCATAATTTCTTTTTCAATTTTGTTTGACGTTCTGTTCATCCTATCTTATTTTAGCACGGAAAAATCGAGCTAATTTTTAACTTTTGTCGTCAGTTTGCTGCTTTAACATCCAATTTTAGGATTTTGTTTGTAGTTCAATTCATCCCGTCTTTTTTAACTACTAAAAGCAAAATTTGTACAACTTCACACAATTTCGTTTGCCGTTCAGTTTAACCCGTCTCGTTTTTATCGCGTGAAAATAAAGTTTTAAAATGTTTTGTCGAGCTGTATAATAGTCAGTTAGGTTTTAGCACAAATTTTTATCATTTTATTTTATCAAGTCTTTTTTAGCATTTTAAAGTGAATCAAAGCTTAATTTTTAAGTTTAGTTATGTTTGTATTCAGTTTGCTTTATTATTTTTTACTACTTCTTTTGCTATTCAGATTATTCTTTAATATTTTAGCACATAAAAGTAGTTTTTTTAGATAATTTTTTGAGTTTTTATTGTCAGTTCGCTTTAGCATCTGTTTTTAGGATTTTGTTTGCAGTTCAGTTCATCCTGCCTTTTCAGCCACTAAAAGTTTATGAAACTTTTCACCATTTCGTTTGTCGTTCAGTGTAACCTATCTTGTTTTTCCCACTTGAAAATAAAGTTTTTAATATGTTTTGTTGAGTTTCTTAATAATCAGTTAGGTTTTAGAACAAATGTTTTAATTTTATTTTTTCGTTCAGTTCATCTAGTCTTTTTTAGCACTTAAAAGTGAATCAAAGGTGATTTTTTAAGTTTTGTTATGTTTATATTCAATTTGCTTTATTTTATTTTTTTACTATTTCGTTTGCTGATCAAAAAAAGTTTATTCTTTATTATTTTAGCATGTAAAAGTAGTTTTTTTGGACAATTTGTGGAGATTTTATTGTCAGTTTACTTTAGCATCCGTTTTTAGGATTTTGTTTGTTCATCCTGCCTTTTCAGCCACTAAAAGCAAAGTTTATAAGGCTTTTCACCATTTCGTTTGTCGATCAGTTTAACCTATCTCGTTTTTCCCACTTGAAAGTAAAGTTTTTAATTTGTTTTGTTGAGTTTTTTAATAACCAGTTAGGTTGTAGCACAAATGTTTTAATTTTATTTTTTCGTTCAGTTTATCTAGTCTTTTTTAGCATGTTAAAGTAAAGGAAAGCTTTTTTTAAAAGCTTTGTTACGTTTATGTTCAGTTTGCTTTATTATCCTTTTTTACTATTTTGTTTGCTGTTCAGTTTACTCTTTATTATTTTAGCACGTAAAAACACTAAAAACAAACTTTATTAAATTTTTCACCATTTCGTTTGTCGTTCAGTTAAACTTATCTCGTTTTTCCCACTTGAAAATAAAGTTTTTAATATGTTTTGTTGAGTTTTTTTAATAATCAGTTTTTTAGCACAATTAATTTTAATTTTATTTTTTCGTTCTGTTTATCTAGTCTTTTTTAGCGCGTAAAAGTAAAGCAAAACTTTTTTTAAAAGCTTTGTTACTTTTATGTTCAGTTTGCTTTATTATCCTTTTTTTCTATTTTGTTTGCTGTTCAGTTCACTCTTTATTATTTTAGCACGTAAAAGTATTTTTTTAACTTTTTGTTGAGTTTTATCTATAGTTAAGCTTTAGCATCTTTTTTACCACTTGATTTGTCGTTTATTTGTTTACTCTGCCATGTTTTAGCACTTGAAAATGAAGTTTTCCGTGAAGCATCCGTTTGGTAATTTTAGAATCCGAATTAATTTTAGTATTTTGTTTATCGATCAATTTAAGATGTATTTTTCAGCACGTAAAAGTGAATTTTTGAAAGATTTTTTGTTGTTTTTATTATCAGTGTGATTTTTTACTATTTTGTTTGTCGATCAGCTTATCCTAGTTTATTTTAGCATTAAACAGGAATGTTTTTAAAGACTTTTGTTGCCCTTACCGCTAGTTTGCTTCGAAACTTTAATTTTAATGGAATATTTTTTACATTGTGATGATAATTCGTCCAAAAGTGAAATTTTAAACTTACCATTTTCTACCTTTTTATTTAGTATGAAAAGTGAGGGTTTTGGAACATGCTGAATTTCTTGCCGATAGTTTTGCATTTTTCTAATAGAATTAGAATTGTTAAGACTCGCCATAGAGTTGTTTTTACACTTAGTTCGCTTTATTTCTCTATTTAGTTATTTCGAAGACACAGGGTGATAATTTGGTCAAAAGTAGATTTTTTTGCGGCTCGAAGCTTGTTTTCAACTGGGAAAATCTTATGACATTTTCAACAATAAAAGTCTTTCTCAGTTACTAAAGAAAGCACATGAGAGGAAAAAAGGCTCACTGTCTCGATAAGGTTTCTACCATTTTCTGGTATGCCGTATCTTGTTAGACCTCCCGGTTTTTTCACTCTAGTAAACGTACTTTCCCCTTCAACCTTTTCAATTACTTACGGTCGTTAAAAGTATCCCTCAAAATCCCCCAAATCGCACATTTTTGTCCTCTTTGTGCAGACGTAAGTGATTTAATTATAGCTTTAAATATATATCTTTTTCTCGAACTTTATACCTTTCAAAAAGCAAAGTTTGCTTAGTTTCTAATTAAAGAAATTACTGAAATTTATTTCCAGATAATTAATTGTAGCCACTCTGTGCGATTTGTATCTCATAACACTAATTTAATTTCTGCCAGACAGAATTTATACTAACTAGACTTTGACGTATAATTGGTGAATAATAAAGAGGTCAATCCACTGATTGTGCACCTTCCAGGGTCAAATATGAATTTATAAAGACGTCCAGAATTTAACAGAAACCCCTCCCCATTCAAACCAACAGAATTTAACAGAAAGCCCATTCAAATTTGAATTGTATTACTGTCGGTTCAAGGTCGATCGATCTCCTCTCACGAAAATAGTTTCATTCAAAGATGCCAGTTTAGAAATAGACCCGACTGAATTTTCCATTTCCCGAATTGAAGAATGTTCACCAATCACTGCAAACTTCATGATCTCCTCGCACCTTCCCTCAACCCCCGCGATATTCAGACCTCGACTTTATTGAGGATGTGTGGGATGCATTGCAATAAGGGTTTTTTCCAGAGAGTCGTCCTTGCGCTCCAACCAACTCGAAACGAAACTACTAGCGTATTAAGATGCTAAAATTACTTCCTGACATCAGAATCGACAAATATAATTTTGCTATTAAATAAATATTATTATTAATAAAAAAAAGTAAAGGAAAGAAGACATGAAAATGGGAAGTAGGAGAGAGAGTGAGTGAAATACATAGATAGATAGAGAGGAGAGAGAGAGAGAAAGACATAGGAGAGGAGAGAAATAAAAAGAGGGAGAGAAAAAGATAAGATAATTAGAAGATTTGAAGGTGGTAAGAAAAAAAAAATATATAGAGAGAGAGAGAATGTGAGGGGGAGAGGGGAGAGAAAGTGAAATGGGGAGGGGAGGGAGTTGGAGAGAGAGGGGGAAAGAGAAAGAATGTGAGGGGGAAAGGGGAGAGAATGTGAAATGGGGAGGGGAGGGAGTTGGAGAGAGAGGGGGAAAGAGAGAGAATGTGAGGGGGAAAGGGGAGAGAAAGTGAAATGGGGAGGGGAGGGAGTTGGATAGATAGATAGATAGAGAGAGAGAGTGAGAGGGAATGTGAGGGGGAGAGGGGAGAGAAAGTGAAATTGGGAGGGGAAGGAGTTGGACAGAATTTATGAGAGAGTGAGAGGGGGGAGGGGAGAGTGGTGAGAGAGAGAGAGAGAGGGGAAGGGAAGAGAAGAGAGAGAGAGGGAAAGGGTGAGGGGAGGGAGAGGGGAGGAAGTGGGAAAGGGGAGGTGGTGGGGAGGGAAAGGGGGAGGTGGTAGGGAGTGGCGGAGAGGAGGGAAATGGAGAGAGAGGGGGGAGAGAGAGAGAAGAAAGAAACTGGGAGGTACGGAGTAAGAGAGAGACATGGAGTGAGTCGAGAAACAGAGGGAAGTGAAGAATAATTTACGGAGAGAGTGAGAAGATAATTTGAAGTAGAGTGAAAGAGGAAGCAAAAGAGAGAGTGAAAATATTAATTGAGAGAGAGAGAGAGAGAGAGAGAGAGAGAGAGAGAGAGAGAGAGAGAGAGAGAGAGAGAGAAATGGAAGAAAGGGTAAGAAGAAAAAAATTAGATACCGTAAATCGCTGTGCTCTTTTATTTCATAAATTTTATTAATTGTACGTTTTGTTTTGTAATATTTTTCGTATTTACAAAATCAATAATCGCATTATTCTAACATTTCAATATATATTAAGACTTAATTATATGTATCTGATCATACGTAAAGTCACGAAATGTTTGACTTGTTTCTACTTTGTTACGACAATTACAAATTAGGACATTGTAAGGAAATAACAATAATTAGAAAGGTAAGGATGAAAACACTGTCCAGTAGCATAATTGCCAAGTGGACAATGACGTAATTATAAAAAACGAGCTGGAAAAGAAAGGGTCGCGGCGAACAATCGTACAAAAAGGGCCAGGCCAAACGTAAAAAATGAGAACCGGCTTTTCTAAGTCAGTTCTCAATTTTTTTTTTAACAATAAGTCGTTATTCTTTTATACAATTAAGGGGTAAACGTGATTGGCGGATATTCGAAATGAACTCAAATGAGCAAACTTCCTGGGGAAAACAAGAAATCCTATTTGCCTATTATTTCCAGAACGTAAGTGTATTTTGACAAAATCTGGACTATTGGAACAAAACAATAGGGTTATTCACGATCTTTGTTTTAACCCTGTTAGGTTGTGCTAGATCGAGAAAAATGATGACGTCGACTTATAAGAATCGGCTAGTTAACATTGCTCGATCTAACAAGCCATGGCCAATGTGAAATGTTAGGCCGAAAATGTAGTCACATTGCTATCCGTTAGGGCGTAAGTAACCAACATGGCGGCCATGAATTTAACAGCTGTTTTTTGTTTTCATGTATTTCTATTCTTAAATACGCATTAATTAAATCAATAATTAATTACGTTTTCGACCTAACATCTAACATTGGCCCTGGGTTGTTAGATCGAGCAATGCTAACTAGCCGATTTTTATTAGTCTACGTCATCATTTTTCTCGATCTAACAGGACCTAACAGAGTTAACAGGGTTAACACAAAGCTCTTGAATAACCCTATTATTTTGAATGAAAGAGTTGATTAATTTTCCTTTTTTACTAACTTCTAGTATCTTACAATTTAACACAAAAAAAAAAATCATAACAAACAACAACAAGCCTAAAGGACTGTCATAGCTTTATTTTTGGTTCTTCCAGTCGCCACGCGCAGCATTACGAAAAAATTAACGTTTAACGTGCTAAGAAAAGAAGGAGATGATCTTACTGGAAATTTGTCTATTGGAGTCAACACGAATTAACATCTTACAAACATCATGAATAATCTTAATGTTAACCCTTGTTAAAATAGTAATTTTAATCAAACTATTTGGCCAGGAATGAGCGTGAGTCAATTCGTTAACAATTTTACGTCCATTCATTAACCGCGGCCGATGGCGTTAATGTGAAACACGACTGACAATGAATAAATCAGCGGAAATAGAATACTCCAGAACGATCACGATTCATTGATCCTTAAAGTGAACTGGACTGATAAGGAATACACGAACGAGAACGGGTGAAAAATCAAATATAACAAAATTACGTCTACAGTAAATTTATAAATGGACCAAACTGACTTGGCGAGTTTGATCATTTATTAATCAGAAGGATGACAATGGATTCTTTTTGGGAATCGCGACTACAACCATGGGGATCTATGCTATGGATGGATTGAATGATTTCAAATGCATTCATCCATTGTACGCCCTACCGTGCCGTATATAAGTCGTGCTGCCGAAAGACTGAAAAATACGGGCAAAAGAATGAACCTGGTTTTAGCGATTGATAGCACAGGCATTCGATGTATTGACAAATTCGATATTTTTGTTTGTGTTTCGTAGGATATCGATAAATTATTTCCAATATTATTTTAGACAAATATTACTATTGCAACTAAAAAAATAATTGTATTATGAAAGTGCATACCTTCGACAATTAGTTCGCATTAAGGTTAGGTACGAATATAGATAATTTCAACAAGAATAATAATAATAATCGATGTGTAATATCTACCGATATCATCATATATTCACTATTCACGGACGGGTCTAATAAGCATAGGAATTGCACTGAGCGCATGGCTGAGATGAATACGATATTGCGCATATACATGTGGCACGCCTTAAGAGACGTGCAATCCTGGAAGTATCCATCCAACGACTCACTTTGAATTGTGGGCCCTAAAGGACAGATTGCCAGTGGATCCTCTAGTCATGGTTTTGTTCGAAAGATACGCAGAGTTGGAGCGTCAAGGAAAAACGGCAGTAGTGGCCTGAATACCAGTACAAAACAAACTGGGGGGGGGGGTTGTACGTGAGGACGAGGCGGCGAAAGCCAGGACAGCGCATATCCAGAATTTATCATCGCGACTCACAGACGCTAAACGAGCAATAAAGAATATGGTAAAGAAAAGATGGAATCGTCAGTTATCCGGGTCGTTTTATAAGCTCTTGGACGTCAGGCGCACGGTTGATAGGTGACCCCAGAAACTCCAAACCTCGGACGTAGGATCAACCTAGGCCGACTCAGATTGGGCGATGCAACGGTTGACAACCGGAACGCAGAAAAAGGTTGCTCAATGTGTTATTGGATCCTATAGAGAGCGAGTAGGAGTGCCAAACGATATGACTACTGTACGCCAGTTCCTCAATTAAACATTGGGTATTTGTTTAAGAACCTGAACACGTATGGATGGAGGGCAAGGATGGTGAGAGCGAGGCGGCAAAAGGCGCACATCTTTCTATCGTGATTCTACCCTCACATACTAAACGAGCAATAAAGAGGAAGAAAAGGTGGCATCGTCGGTTGACCGGGTCAACTATCTGATAGTGAATCAACTGGGGTCAAGAGCCCGGTTGATCATCCTGACAGACTAATCCGCAGAAGAAGGGTCTTCCTAACTCGACTCCGAATGTAATTTATTAGCGTGAAAGGAAGGTGTTTCTTATAACCCCGCCCAGAGGAATATCGAGTACTCTGGGGTGAGTGTGTGAAGTCTGAGGAGTAAAAGTAAGTTATTAGCGAGAATGCAGCGGGTTCAACCCCTCCCCGAAGTATATCGAGTACTCTGGGGGAGTGAATGTGATCAGACATCTACGTATGTGGTGATGTATATATGGTGATGTGTATTGTATGTTTGTTTCTCTTCTGTATTTGACAACCTGAGGTACAAACGAGAGAATATCGACTTAGTTAGGACACATGCATTTAAAAGTAGTGAGTCAGAGATCAAATCGAGACGCTCAAATGGCTGCAGTTTAAAACAAAATACGCATGAAAGAAGGAAAATACGCAGAGGCGATGATGACTGTTTGTTGGTTCATACACTTCCCTCTTTACACACACACACACACACACGCGCGCGCGGGCACACGCACGCACGCACACAGCCGTATCCTTTTAAACTGAAACTACCTCGACTGACAGAATACAAATAAATCAATCTTAGAGGAGTTGAAAACTAGACTATTTTAATGTTAGGCACACCAATCCAAGCAGCGTTGTAGTTAATAAAATTATCGTAAAACATAGTTAACCGTTGAAACTAGTAAGTGGGACGTCAACATGTTGCCAGTTCGCTAACTTTGAAGTTTCGTATCAAATATCAATTGCCACTTATATACATACATAATGGAATAGCTGAACTTCAACGTAAGAAAAAAAAGGAAAATAAGAAGACCAAGTTAATTTATAAGGCTGATAACTCAATGAGTGATTATTTGTATTTGTATAATTAACAGATTTTTCATCTTTGGACCAACGTACAGGCCGCCATATTGAATCGCCAGCAGGATACAGAATTATGAACAATTTTGAATGAATGAATTTGATCAATTCTCATCTTTATTGCCAGCCGGTCGTAACGGATTTTATGCCGTTTAAGTCTTAAAATTTCTTTTGGATCAATTACGGACAATGAGATATGAACAGAATACCATCGGCGGAGCTAGCATTTACAAGGATTCAATTATATTCCGACTGCAATATAGACCAAAGCTTAAATGGCACCGAGGAGGGTCGAACGTCCTTTTGATTCCTGGCATATCTTCCATTCTGACGAAATACCATTTATAACAGGCCGATATTAACGCCCCCAGGATCCATTTGTGTCGAAAGTTGCCAAAATATTTGGGAACTTACGGAAATAACCTGAAAAGAAATTTTATTTCCGGGATTTTTAGATTTTCCAACATAGCAATGTTTGAATGTGCTACATCAATTATCAACGCTCTCACAACCTGCTAAGGTATCTTTCGGCACTTCTACGATGTAGTTCCGGGGTGTAGTATACTGCGCCCTTTAAGAGCTGTTGTATGCCTCGTGCCCAAAGCACATCGGTGAGTCCTATTTCATCAATAAACTTGACTAATAGGCCCGGTTTCAATGGTTGAAGCTCTTCTATGCCGTCCCCTACATCCCAAAACATTTCCTCTTGCGGGCTAGTCTAGCTCCGCAGTTTGTTAGTAAATGTGTTGGTGTCTCTTCTGCCTCCTTGCAGAATCTGCATGTGCCATCTTGGATTATTCCAATTTTCTTTAAGTGTCCATTTAACTTGCAGTGTCCTGTTAGGAATCCTATTAGGATTCGCAGTTTGTTCCTGCTTCCCTTGACACATTCCATAATTTCTTTCCTTCCAAAATTGAATACAAGATTCTTGGATTGTCTGTGTCCAATTAGTGAATTCCAAAGTTCCCTCATTTTCTGTCCTTCTGTCTGAGATACTCGTTAATAGTGTGGGTTCCTATGCCACAGAAGGGTTCAGGTCCTTTGAGCAGTGTGGCAGCCCCTTTTCTTGCCAGGGTGTCCGCTTTCTCGTTGCCTTCTACTCCCATGTGTCCTGGGACCCAGCAGAGGCTGACATTATTCTGCGTACCTAGTATGTTTAGTTTGGTTTTGCAGTTCAGCACCATCCTTGAACTAACGATATTTGAGCTTAGTGCTTTGATGGCTGCTTGGCTATCTGACATGATAGCCATATTCTTGTTTTTGTACCCTTTACTTAGGTTGAGTTGGGGCCATCTTTCGACTGCATGAATCTTTGCTTGGAAGATACTGGTGTGTTTTCCCATCGGTTCTGAGTTTGGTTCTAGGTCCAAATATTCCTGCCCCTGTACCTTCTTGTGTTCTTGATCCATGTGTGTAGAGGATGGTGCCATTTTTGAAAGAGTTGTTTCCCTCTCTTTCCCATTCTTTTTTGGTACCCAGGCTTTCTTAGTAATGTTAGCAATTTCTTTGATCATCTTGATTCCTTGAAAAAAATAAAGGAAAACCCAAGCTTAACTTCGTTATCCACCCGTTCCAACACCATGTACCATACGATTTTTTGGTTTGTTTAGATATCTATCATATTAGATATCAATATTGTGCTACATCAATTATCAGCGCTCTCACAACCGTCTAAGGTACCTTTCGGCACTTCTACGATAATCAATGCCATTTATTTATTACACTTAAAAGGCTTTGTTCTTTAAACTATTCATTATTCAGGGAGTTACAGGATTAAATGCCAATATTGCCATGGTGGATTCACTAAATAAAACGTAGTTCAGTGCCACCGGAACGAGGTGATCTTGACTCTTCCTGAGTCCATTTTTGTGATTTTAGACTAAAATCCATGTTTTTACATAAAATCGTAATTTCTCAATTTTAGCATCATTGAAATACAAATCTGACCTTCATTTTACAAAACAAATTAAATTTCCCACAAGTGATAATAAAATATAAGAAAAGATAATTTTCGTTGAACTATTCCATCCAGATGTTCAATAGCCTAAAAAACCTCATAACATTCCATGCAATGGGTAAAATCCTGGAAAAATTGTTTAAGCAATCTTCCATCATTTTTTCCCCCTATCTTCTGACTACCAGCTTGTGATCAGTCTTTCCTTTATTTAGCAGTACCATCGCATTCTACCATCACAACGGTTCTTGAGTGAAATGCGATGTGGCGATGTAAAGCAAACCTTTTATCGGGTGTCTTTCGCGGTTGCTCTGGAAGCTTAGGAGAGACCTCAAAAATGACAATAAACGTACAAAAATGGTCTTCGAAGAATAACCAATGATAAACTACCTAGTACTAGTATCCCTCAACCACCACCTGTTACGAGTCACCGTGAGCTGTACACTGTACTACTCCTACAACTTCACAGATGCTAAATACTTCTTAAAAGTCTGCTGTACAACTCATCATAACTGACCCTACTAAATAATCGACTCATGTGTATCAAAATTCTGAGACATAAGGAAAGGTAAGTTTGGGGTTCAACCAAACGTTCTAACCTACTCCAACCTTTACAAATCCTTAAGCCTTCGACCCATCGTCAATGTTCTTTTCTATATATCCGATTAATATTCAATATATCATTGAAGTAGCCAAACTCAGCTACAAGAGCTTTCCGTCATGTCAGAAACCTTTGAAGCTTCTGCCTTCCAGATTATCTTCCCAGATGATTGGCCTCGCAACCTTCTAAATGTCAGTTATTAAGGTTTTTAGTTGAGATAAAAAAGTCAGTGTCACGAGCGGGATTCGAACCCAAGACCTTCGGCTAGATACGACGCTGCACTGCCACTTGAGCTATCGTGACGTCGATCCACTCGGACACTAACTTCCCATCTCAACTCCACCTTTTGAATTTTCCCCCTTTTTGCCATTTTTCAAATGTCGTGTAATCTATTTGATTCTCGGCGACAAATGAAATGGCCACGGAGAGCTTTAGTGAAGATATACTTCATTTAACTTATTAAATTCACTATTTTTCGTGGTCCGCTTAACCAATTAATATCATTCAATTAATTAAGGTTTTTAGTTGAGATAAAAAAGTTGGGTAGAAAGGAGGGAAAACTCAAAAGCTGGGGTTGAGATGAGAAGTTAGTGCCCGAGTGGATCGAAGTCACGATAGCTCAAGTGGTAGAGCAGCGGCGTATCAAGCCGAAGATCGTGGGTTCGAATCCCGCTCGCGACACGTTTTTATCTCAACCAAAAACGTTAATTAATCTAAAAATAAAATACCTTTTTTGCCATTTTTCAAAGGTCGTGTAATCTATTTGGTTCTCGGCGACAAATGAAATGGCCACGGAGAGCTTTAGTGAAGGTATACTTCATTTTAACTTAATAAATTAAAAACTAATGGCAAAAAGGAGGGAAAATTCAAAAGGTGGGGTTGAGATGAGAAGTTGGTGGCCGAGTGGATCGAGGTCACGATAGCTCAAGTGGTAGAGCAACGGCGTATCAAGCCGAAGATCGTGGGTTCGAATCCCGCTCATGCCATTGACTTTTTTATCTCAACTAAAAACCTTAATTAATGGAAAGGTATTAATTGGCCAAGCGGATCACGAAAACTAGTGAAGTTATTAACTGTAATGCATCGTGTCTACTATTGAGTATCTACCAACAACCTTTAAAACTATCAGATTATGCTATACATATGTGCTTTTTTGCCAGAACTATCTATCACGATCCGAAACTAATAAATACTATTAATGTTTAGTCCCAATTTAATTATAGTCGTATTTCGACTCCAAAGATACTAAGGTAAAATAGCTACTATTTAAATTGTGTGAAATATGTATATATGCTAGCTCAGCTTGCAGCAAAAATTTAACACATTTATGTTTTTTGTCCTACAGTCAGCTTTGATGAAAAATAGAAGTCTCGGATTGCAGACGGCGAGATGCGACAACTTTGATCGAGCCCCTTTACTAAAAAAAAAAAAAAACCCTACCTTTGTTATCAAAACAAACATTGTCCTATTCCTTCTAAAGGACCTGTTGAGCTCGGGCGCCCCAATCTTCGTTTTATACCTGTCTTACTAAATCATGCCACGCCTGTTAGCACAACACAGCTGATAATAAGAAAAGATGGCCGTACAAGTTGGGAGATTGCGTTTTCTACGAAAAATCCAAAGATCTCATACGCTAAGATTGTAAACGTGAACGTACAGGCTGCCAAACTCGCCAATTGGCTCCTAGATAAAAGCAGATTAGAGACTGACAACACAGCTTTCTCCACATTGTTTTTTCTTCTTTCTAAATATCCAACTGCATGGCCTTCCAGAAACTATCCCAGAATTCGGATATATGTTTGCAAAATGATTGCCAAACGGGGAGAGTTTCATCCGGCCGAAGGTGCTTCCTTTCCGAAAAGGAAGCCCCTTTGTGCTTAAACGTCAACGGCAGAAGCACGGGGATTTCACAATGTCCGCTTCCTTTCGTCGCCTCCTTAAAATGAATATTTTACCCCTCCAACGATCGAAAGGGCAATATTGCCGGCCCACTCGGTGTTCAACGAAGTGAAAAGCCTCTTTGATTACAGACAATTTCTCATCGAGGGTCTTGAGAATTTATTAGCGACAAGTTAAGACCGAAAAAAAGGCCAAATTGTTCCGCTCATTTAACCATTTCATTGAAAAATTCGACGGGTTGATATCGGACTGTCGTGCACACAGAACGTCATGGACAAAGGTTATTGGCGAATGACTCGATCGCCGCTGGATGTACATTGCCTTCCCGAAGTTTTGCTTGTTTCATTAACAAGAGTGACAGGACCCACTTGACACGATCCACGATTTGACAGTTAATAAGTAGCTGCCTGTGAAAACGTTTATGTCAAACCGTTAACCGTTCAAAAGCGAACATCCGAACGTAAAAGCTTATTGTTCAGACCGTTCTTGCTCGATTTAGGCCCTTGAAAATACCGGCTTTTTCAACATTTTGACCCGGTGTGAACTGAATTTTTTTTTCTATGTTTAAAAATCGTGCTCGTATTATTACCATTGGTTAAACAAATAGCTAGATAAATTTAACGAATATTGAATATGTCAGGTAACAGCGTGGTAACAATGTAACTAGGGAAATTCTTCTCAAAATTTCTTTACAGTTTAAATTGTGAACAATACTACAAGTATTTTACAGATGATGGGGTATTTACGAAGTTTGTTAGATGTTAACTCGTGTTAACTCAAATAGAGAAATGTCTAGTAAGATCGTGATCGCCCACTTCTTTTATTAGCATGTTTATTGTTAATTTTTCCGCAATGCTGCGCATGGCGACTGGTAGTACCAAAAATAAAGCTATAACAGTCCTTTAAGGCTTGTTGCTGTTTGTTATGGTTCTGTTTCGTGTTAAATTGTAAGATACTAGAAGTTAGTGAAAAGGAAAATTAAACAACTCTTTCATTCAAAAACTAGGGGTATTCACGATCTTTGTGTTAACCCTGTTAACTCTGTTAGGTCGTGTTAGATCTAGAAAAATGATGACGTAGACTTATAAGAATAGGCTAATTAACATTGCTCGATCTAACAAGCCATGGCCAATGTGAAATGTTAGGCCGAAAATGTAGTCACATTGCTATCCGTTAGGGCGTAAGTAACCAACATGGCGGCCAAGAATTTAACAGCTGTTTTTCGTTTACATGTATTTTTATTTTTAAATACGCATAATTAAATCAGACCATTACATTTCTTTGGTTAATTTCTGACCTGTCCTTATACTCTCATTCATAATAGATATATCCCATATCCTATAAAGTTGTAGGCTCTTAGACGTTAGAATACAAGTTAGGTATGACGGCGGATAAAACAATAGGGTTATTCACGATCTTTGTTTTAACCCTGTTAGGTCGTGTTAGATCTAGAAAAAATGATGACGTAGACTTATAAGAATCGGCTAGTTAACATTGCTCGATCTAACAAACCAGGGCCAATGTTAGATGTTAGGCCGAAAATGTAGTCACATCGCTATCCGTTAGGGCGTAAGTAACCAACATGGCGGCCATGAATTTAACAGCTATTTTTGGTTTACATGTATTTTTATTCTTAAACACGCATTAATTAAATCAGACCAACACATTTCTTTTGTTAATTTCTGACCTGTCCTTATACTCTCATTCATAATAGATATATCCCATATCCTATAATAAAGTTGTAGGCTGTTAGACGTTAGGATACAAGTTAGATATGACGTCACAAATTGAAGCGTGTCAGTTGTTAGTACTTTTCGAATGCATAGATAGCATTTTGAATGAAAGAGTTGATTAATTTTCCTTTTTTATTAATTTCTGGCATCTCAGAATTTCTCACAAAAGAAAACCAAAACAAAAAAGAACGTGGCTTCAAGGACTGTTATAGCTTTTGTTTTGGTTCTACCAATCGGCACGCGCAGTATTGCGGAAAAATTAACATTTAACTTGGTAAGAAAAGAAAGGGGCGTTCACGATCTTACTGGACATTTCTTATTCAAGTTAACACGGGTTAACATCTTTCAAACATCGTTAGTACCCCTAGTGCAACCTCTTCCAATCTCTGCCCATCAACGAAACAATCAAAGTCACGAGGTAAGATATTTAATTACCTTCATTTGTCACTATTCAAAGACGATTCTGCTCACACCGATTAATGAAGCAGTTCAGTTCCCCCTTCAAACTAACACAATCGTGAGCTGAAGACACGGAGTTAAAAAATTTCAAATCATCCGCTAATAAAGAAAATTTACAATTCATGAATATTCTACAGACATCATTGAAATAAACAAGAAATAATAACGGTACGGAGTGAGAACGCTATGGTACACCAGAAAATGTTAAAAGCGTAGGGAAAGCTGTATCCGTTCCTACGGGAACATTCCCTAATTATTTCAGTGCATTCACGATCTTACTGGACATTTCTCTGTTCAAGTTAACACGAGTTAACGTCTTACAAACATCGTGAATACCCCTAATATGTCAAGTAACAACATGGTCACAAAATTACTTTACAGTTTAAATTGTGAACAATACTACAAGTATTTTACACATGATATAGTCCAAATATAAAACAAAAATACACGAAAATTATTCGATATAAGGATTTAGTATTTTTTAATTTGTTTCTTCTCTCTCACTCTCTCTTGCTACCACACACGCACATCTCTGCCTAAGATTTTTCTATACTGAAATGCCATCAAACTAGAGGTGTAAAACCGTAAAATTAAAGTGTAATACGTGTTTTTGATTCTCCGTACATGATCATCGCTTACTGACCACCTTCATTGAACGGCATCGTCTAAGAAAGAATATCAACTGAGGAAAAATATAGTTAACAGCGAATTTAGACTGACCAGACTAGAAATTTTATTTAAGAAAAAAAATGGTTTTCAACATTAAATAAATAAATAGATGAATCAAGCTAAGGATTATTTATTAGAACGGTTAAAAACGAGACCAAACAGGATAATGAAAAGAGATGATAGAAAAAGGAATCGCTCCACGAGCTGCGATTTAAATTCCATGAATGTCTAAGTTGTGCATTCATGGAAAGCAAGTCAGGAATTTATCTCCGCCGGTGTGCAAGACGTGAGCCAAATCGCCAAACCTCGGACTGATATAAACCATTCCCTGGTAATTCGAGGATGTCATTCTCATGATACGGAACAGGGTCCTATCCCTGGACCCATTCTATAAATTCCCACAACAGGAGACGCCTATTAATCATCCCCAGTTCTTGCACGAGGTTTGTTTATGTACTGGCGATAAAAGAATTTAATAATTTTCTCTCTCGCCATTTAGACCTATTTGTAAAAAGAATGATAAAATTAGATAATCGTTTGTCGTGTTAAAACATGTTTATTATCTGATGGTCGGTTTAAATCACTCAACGACGAAAAGATAAGAAAAGTAGCTAATGTCATTTCCCAGCGTCATTTTCATGACCTCCGGGGTTTGAAAGGTTTTAATCATGGGTCCCCCAAAAGCACTTAATATTCATGAATAGATTTTCTAAACAAAGACCCAAAACGACGGGAAATCGAGAAAAATTCATTAGCCCCCTCCCGTGCACCATCGGCCCCGTTCTAAGTACGTTCGGCATCAGCTAATGATCCCAGGTTCACGGAGACGATGTGGAAACTTTCCGAATTTTTATCCCCTTTTAAAGAATCGCGACTGTCCGCCTTGAAAACTTTTTTCATTATGCCAGACACACAAATATGGCTGAAGGAGACCTCGTCATTGTTAAGTTTCGAAATGTCCGCGTTGAGTGGGCGATATTAAAAGGGAAAAAATACATTTCAGTCGGTATTGCTCCGAAAAAAGGCAGTTTTCTCTTTAAACGATAGGGTTAAAATTGTTTTTCCAACAATGAAAACTAGGGATCTATCCATTCCACTATCCATTCTTGTTTACGTTCATTTTTAATTATTGTTCGGAAATCGTGAGATGCGGTCTGGTGTGACGTAGGTTTCAGAAAAAACATTTACTTTATCGTGCCAACGTTTCGATCTTTAGTGAGATCATCTTCAGGGCTCAAAGTGTTTGTTTTCTGCGTAATTGTGCCATTCTTGCGTGCCGTGTTAAGAGTGCCCTACACGACACGCAAGAATGGTACAATTACGCAAAAATAAACACTTTGAGCCCTATAGATGATCTCAATAAACATCGAAACGTTGGCACGTCAAAGAAAATGTTTTTTTGAAAGCTACGTCACACCAGACCGTATCTCACAATTTCTAAATAAATACCGATTAACGGTCACTAATCACCACACAATTATTATAATGATTTTGAACATTTTTGGTTTGCTAACAAAGGAGATTGTTACATTTATTTAATTTTTTCTTACTTTACCAGAAAAAAGGAGATTGTTACATTTATTTAATTTTTTTACTTTACCAGAAAAAATACTCTTAAACCATAATCAAATTAATTTGTGAAGAATTTTTTTTAAATTTTTACATTGTGTTTGAATACTGTTTTAATAATATTGGTTTTGTTTATTTTCCTTCCAAGCTAGTAAAACAAATTTGTAACGAATGGTGCGTCGAAAAGTGACTCGCTTATTTTTTGGTACGAGACTAACAAAATAAAATGTGCCGAGTCATAATTAGACTCATCAACGTTGATTTTCCTATGGTGCACCGAAAATTGACTCACTTCCTTTTTTTAATGTTAAAATCAAAAGAAATAGGCCTTGAGTCTGAGTTGAACGCACCCACGTTGATTTTCCAATGGTGCGTCAAAAAATGACTCACCCTGTATATCTTAAACAATGGCTTTTTCTTACCAAATTTCAAGTTCACATAGTTTATCTAGTAGAAGCAAAGAAGAGACGAAAAACCAAAATAAAAGGATTTGCGTCTCTTTTTTGCTCCTACTACTAGTTACAGAAGATTATTGATTTTATTTATTAAATAAATTAAAGCTTTAGTAAAAGAAATCTGAAAAACTACCGTTTTAAAAAACACCCTACCCTCATGTTATGTGATATTTCGTTTTCGTATTTTGTTAACTGATCCCGACCAGAACTTTTACTGAATAAACACTTAAAGCGCCAACTTAAAAATTAAACATTAATACCACGATTTCCTCACATTTTGAGTCGAGTTTCTACTCGAGAAAACCTTCATTAAGGTTTTAACGAAACTAAAGAAATCAACAGTCTGGATAAAAAGCAATAAGATCGTGTAATTGGAGTAACTAAACGATCAAAAGGTTCGTAATAATTTAAACTGGCCCATATAATACAGAAATTCACTATTTTTCGTTGTCCGCCTGACCAATTAATATCATTCAATTAATTAAGGTTTTTTGGTTGAGATAAAAAAAAGCCAGTGTGACGAGCGGGATTCGAACCCACGACTTTCGGCTTGATACGACGTTACTCTACCTCTTGAGCTATCGTGACTCCGTGATGTCGTAGAGGAACGGCGTATCAAGCCGAAGGTCGTGGGTTCGAATCCCGCTCCTGACACTGACTTTTTTTTATCTCAACTAAAAACCTTAATTAATTGAATAATACAGAAAGCTGATTCTAAGCTGAGACTAACGGTCACTAATCACCACACGTTCATTTTTAAGGAAAATACCTCCAATTGTTACGATTTTTCTCCCTTGAATAATTTTTTGATTTTCAAAAGTGTACGTACAGAATGCAATAGGGCTTCTGCAAGTTTTTACAAGAGGTGTTTTTTATATAGATCCAGCGTCGAGGAGCTTTGTATAGTTTTCAATAGCTTCTAAAGACTGTCAAATGTCCAAGTGAAAAACCAGGGTGCGATCAAATGATCCTCTGGGTACTTATTGAAAACTTTGCCTTGGGGTTAAACCGAAGTTTGTTCTTGTCCAACCACTTCAGCCACCTGTTAATGCTCAGCAATCGTTAATCTCGATACTCGAGGGAAGTAATTTTTTGTTTGTTTAGACGATAATTTGATTTGAACTTAGGGGACTTTTGTTAAATAAGTTGAGCCCTCGAGTAAAGTGATGTGCTGTGGGTAGGAGGAAAAACCTGGCCCAAAGAGGAAAACAGTGTTAAAAAAAAAAATACACCTGGTTAAAGATATATATGTATAACGGTATTCTCGTTCTCGGCGCTATTGACAAAAGGCCCTGTTGAATAAAAGATACCCATGTCTCCTAAATAATGGAATACAGCTAACTTTTTTTTTTTACAAACCGGAGCCCCAAAACGATGATTTCGTTGGAGTTCCATGCGTGTTAAAAGTGATTCTGTCACTACACAAAGATTGCAGAAAGCGCGGTAAGTTAATTTACCCATGTGGAAAGTGAATTGTGGCTTTTATCGCTCTCCTCCCCAAATTCAAATAGCGCGAATAACGATTCTAGGATGAAACAGGATCCAGTTGAGTTTGTTTTTGACTTACAACGATGTATCAACCGTAAGAGAGAAAAATGATACATTGGGTTGGAATTCGTGGCGTTTTTTCAATAATTCGATTTTATCCATCTTATGTTTTGGTGCAATGTTTATTTAGTCGTTATTGTTTATATCCTCTAAAAACAGAGTAAATAAGGAACTTTTATTTTCCAGTTTCGTTCGAGATCTCGTAGTTTTACAGTGTTTTGTTAATTTAAAATAGAAGAAAAATCGATGGAATCATTTTAATGTTTTTTTATTACGGCAGCTTAGACTTCTAGGAGAATTCGTGATGTGCATTGTGATAAAGTGACAACGCAGGTGGGAGCACCGTCCGTAATTGTTTGCTCGGTTTAGAAGTGAAAATTTTGGTTTTTGATTAGGCAAAGTCCTTCGGCAGTTAATGATGACCAATTGTATACTTATATCTCAATAACCCACACTCCATTCAGTAAACATATCTCTTAAGCTGGGCGCACACTAGGTGGCGCAGCGCGGCGCGGAACCGAACCCTAAAGGTGGCCATTCACGATCACTCCAAATGGAACCGCGCCAAGCTGGAACAGCTCCATTTGGAGTGCCTGAAATTTGAGGGGGCATTCACGATCGCTCCACAGCCAGTCGTTCCGAACGTCGACCAGTGAATTACCTTCTCAAAATGGATGACGATCTCTTGTGCTACGCTTCAGTTTATTTATATATTAAAAGCAAAAAATCGAAGAGGAAATGGTATAAGAAGTGTCTCCTGAACAGAAGCCGTAATACCCACGTCAATTTGATGAAAGATCTTTCCCTTGAACCCGCTGATTGAAGGAACTATTTAAGAATGGATGAAACGTCTTATTTATTCAATATATTTAGTGTTCTATTGATCAAATTACTTCTTTCACTTAATTAATAGTTTTTGTAAGGTTTTGGTTGAAATAAAAAAGGTAGTGCCACGAGCGGGATCTGAATCCATGGCCTTCGGCGGAATACGCCGCTGCTCTACCACTTGAGCTATCGTGACTTCGATCCTCTCCGACACCAAAAAATGGAAAAAAGAGAGAAAATTCGAAAGGTTGTAGGTTGAGATGGGGAATTGGTGCCCGAGTGGATCGAACTATCGAAGTCACGATAGCTCAAGTGGTTAGCGCAGCGGCGTATTTAGCCGAATTACCCTTGTTACCCCCATGATTAGAAAACAAAAGACCGTCATGAGAGAAATCATCACTACATGAAAGGTTGGCAACCACATTACGATTTCTCGCTACAGGGATGAACTACAAAGAACTTAAGTTCTTTACTACGATTTCTGATCATTGTTAGGGGTTATCAATACCGCATCTCTCGTTGCATTAGTATCTTTTGTTTTGAAAACGTCGACCAACTGGTTGAGGATCGAATTTCTTTTATTTCTATCGTGGTAATCAATGTCCACCACTTTCCATAAACATGGTAAACTTTCATACAATTCAATCACTCAACAATAAAATCTCGATTGGATGTCATAACCAATAAAGAATAAACGTTTTTGACTTTTTGAAAATGTACGACGGAGATGTTAGCTCAGTGTTCAGTTGTCATGTCAGTCTCAGAAAAACGGAGACTGCGGCAAAAAAACGCGAGTTTTCCCATTTACGAACGCGCCATGCCGTCGTCGCGCCGTAGATATTTGGAGTGACCCGATGGAGTTGGACCGGTCGGCACAGCCGGGCACGCCAGTTCAGTTTTGCCACTGACGTGGTTTTTGGAACGCGTCGCTCCGTTTGGACTGCTATGAGCGATGAAGAATGGCCACTTTAATAAGAGTACATTGAAATGAGTGTAACCCCATACACTAGGCCGGTAGGGCGGCGCGGCTCGGAGCCGGAAACAGTTGCCAGACTTCTTGAACCCGGCTCCGCGCCGCGCTACCGGCCTAGTGTGCGCCGGGGAGGTCGGAAATCGTTGAGTTTGGGTATATTCGGCTGCCCTTGGCGCCATATTTGTAAAGACGAAGCCAACGTGACGTGGGGACTCCTGGATATACAAAATCTACACTAAACCGCAGCGCTAAGAAGATGGAGGGGGAAAAATCGACCAACGCGGCCGAGAGCGCGGTTCCTACATTGTGTGCGGACCTTCACAATTCCGCGCCGCGCTGCCCCACCGGACCTAGTGTGCGCCCAGCTTTCTTTCAACAGGTCTGAGGAGGCCACTGGAAATGTTAGGCGGAGCGATATATGGCTTTCTCACATTTGACTGAAAATAATTTATTGGATAATCATCTACGATTCCATTCTTAAACACAATGTAAACGACCCATTTTTACAAAAATTTATAATTTCGAAAACTGGGTTCATTACGGCAATGTTTAAAGAAGAATATCGTAGAAAAACCAGCAGCGAACCACGGTTACAACTCCAAATGAGGGATTGAATCCAAAGGTAATGTTGTACATTCGTGGAAATTGGATGGGAATTTATTAAAATATTCTTCAGCCCGACCATTTTATTTTTAATGGAGTAATATCAGCTCCCACAATTACCGTCAGGGCCAGTAGGGTACTCGATATTTCACCGGTCTCTTAAAAATCGTAACAAGGGACCCAACAACCTACTCTAATGCTCCTAATGCTTTATATCGGATGCCTACTCGCTTTCAATAAAGGGCCAAGGTTTGGCACTCCTCAGCCAAGTTGGCTGAACGACCTTTCTCCAAGCAACACCTGCGCGGGGTTTGTCCAAAAAACAGGTTTCCATGTGTCAGTTGGGTATGGCCTATCCTCAAACAAGTGATCACTCATGAGACGAACCGTTAATTTTTGTGTGTACTGCACTAAATTGGATGGATTCAGATCAGCAATTGACCAAAAACAACTGTCATTGGCTAATCGAGCCTTGGCCCTTAGTGTACAACGAGGCTGGGATGTTCCATGGGACCCACCCATTCGCCTGAAATTGCCCCTACAAATTTTTGCTCATTCCGGGCTCTGCAAAACTCTAATAATGGGTAAACATACCATCACCTGACGACCCCAGAAAGCTGGTCGAAATCATCGCTAAAAAGCCAAGATGTTGAGGGAAGGGGTAACTGCAAAATTATGAAAGGTGGCAACAGGTAGCGGAACAAAGTGGTTCGTACATCTTTGATTAAATTTGTTTACAAGGACCTGAAACATACGTTGAATTTAACATCAAAAGATGCGACGGACCTATTTTACAACCCGAGATTTGCATTTCTGTGGGAACAGAATTAATTCCGCTCAATCTGATATTAATAGTGAAATTTCGTTAGTTAGTTTTATACACTGTCATTTTTCATTTAACTTGCTGGTGATATTTGGTTGCTGAGCTGGAAAAAATGTGTGGGGTCATATATATTTAGAAATTATCTAAACAAAAAGGCTTTTATTTTTTATTTTTCTATTTCTCTTGCTGGTGATATTTGGTTAGTGAGGTGGACAAAAATGCTTGGGATCTTATATATTTATAAATTATCTAAACAAAAAGGCTTTTATTTTTTATTTTTCTATTTCTCTTGCTGGTGATATTTGGTTAATGAGGTGGACAAAAAAATGTGTGGGATCTTATATATTTAGAAATTATCTGAACAAAAAGGTGTTTATTTTTTCTATTTCTCTAGCTGGTGATATTTGGTTAGTGAGGTGGAAAAAAAATGTTATATATTTAGAAATTATCTTAACAAAAGGGTGTTTATTTTTTCTATTTCTCTAGCTGTTGATATTTGGTTAGTGAGGTGGAAAAAAATGTTATATATTTAGAAATTATCTTAACAAAAAGGTGTTTATTTTTTTCTATTTCTCTAGCTGGTGATATTTGGTTAGTGAGGTGGAAAAAAAGTTATATATTTAGAAATTATCTTAACAAAAAGGTGTTTATTTTTTCTATTTCTCTAGCTGGTGATATTTGGTTAATGAGGTGGAAAAAATGTTATATATTTAGAAATTATCTTAACAAAAAGTTGTTTATTTTTTCTATTTCTCTAGCTGGTGATATTTGGTTAGTGAGATGGAAAAAAATGTTATCTATTTAGAAATTATCTTAACAAAAAGGTGTTTATTTTTTCTATTTCTCTAGCTGGTGATATTTGGTTAGTGAGATGGAAAGAAATATGTGCGATCTTATGTATTTAGAAATTATCTAAACAAATTGTGTGTTTAGTTTTTCTTTTTCTATTTCTCGTTAGTAACTGGTGGAATATTTTCCCTTAACCATTAAACATATTTCGTAAGTGGTGAGACAAAGATTATACACCACGTCTTAAACAAAAACAGGTTTAGTTCGAAAGCAAAATAGCCAGATGAAAAATTCGATTAGTAATGCAACTACTTGAAATATTAAAAAAAACTTTTAATTTTCAGTCTGATTTGTTAAAAAACTTGGGTCTATGAAGTATTGTAAGTTATAAAATTTGTGATAGCAATGAATCCTGATGGTGGAATATCTCCGTAAAAAAGTAAAATAAATTTCCCGGAAACCGTTTTTAAATGGTAATGAAGTGGTGTTGAGAGGGACCTCCCCCGGGCTGATTTGATCCCCTTGGGATCGTTCCGTTTCCCTCAACTTTATCTCCAGGCGATTAAAACCCAAGACCTCGGTCTGAAAAGAGCGTCTCAGGGAATGAAATACTGTTTAAAAAAATGTTTAAATTTAAATTGTTTTAAACAGAAGATGGAAAATAATCTGCAGTCTGGATTCAGAAAGAGCAGAATGCAAGAGTCGTTGTCGGGCGACATTTTTCCAAGCTGGAACTCTCATTTCATGTCCTTGGCTCTTCCATTCTTTCAAGGGTTCTCATTTGAATTTAGTGGACGTAGAGATGCGAGTCATAAACCCTCTTAATACAAGGAATGCCTTCTAGCTATTTCGTTTCATTTATGCCATTCGACCAAAGGCGCCGAATAAGCATTTCTGGGGGGTATGGCATAAAAACCAAACCGAACGAATCACATAACGATGGGGTTGAACTATCTCAACGATCCCTGACAAATTGAAAACGGTTCAAACCCGAACCTGCCACGAAAAAAAAAAATCCGGAGCGAAATTTAGAATTAAATTTTGAAGTTCCGTTGTTAATTTTGACGCACTAGATTCAAACAAAATACGCCTCGCGAAAAGCGAGAACTTGACAATTAATGTTATAATATTAGTGTTGGGTTACAAGGAGGGGGGAAATAACTGCTCTACTGTCCTGTTTATTCAGAAGCTTTTGATGATGGTAAAACTAAATTTTCACCAGTGTTAAACAGACAAAATTCTCCAAATTACGGGTAGTCCAAGAGAAACGAGGTTTTTTTTAAGGTTATTTCACATTTTTTCTTCTTTGTTCGGCCTATTTTATGTTTTTCTGCCCATCATCAGGAACCCGTAACAGTCTCGCCTAACATGGCTTTTTTTCCTGTAAGGAAGCTTCCAATTTCTCCCCTCAAAAGGGCATTACAGAAGAAAGTGAAAATTAAATTGCCTCTATCCGCCAAAGGGCCAAAGAAGAGTACTACTCTAATTTCCACTTTCTTTTGTAATGCTCTTTTCGAAAGAGACAATTGGAAGCTTCGTTGCATGAAAAAAAGCCATGGGATGGTAGACGAGACTGCTATGGTTTCCTCATGATGAGCAGAAAAAGAAAAAAAAACCGAAATGAAGAAAAAAACTGTGAAATAAATAACCTTTAAAAAAAATCACTTGTCTCTTGGACTACTTCTAATTTTAAAAAACTCTTCTTAGGAAGAAAAAAACCCGACGTGGAATCAACTAAATAAAATACAAAATCTATTAAACGGAATTTAGATTGCCTATTAGCCATATATTTGTTTAGTGGTCATAATTGACCATATTAATTATTCCAATTAGTTATTCTTTTTAGGTAAGGTTTTTGATTTAGATGAAAAATTAGTGTCACGAGCGGGATTCGAACCCACGACCTTCGGCTGGTACAGATGGGAAGTTGGTGTCCGAGGGGATCGAAGTCACGACAGCTCAAGTGGTTAGAGCAGCGGCGTATTCAGCCGAAGGTCATGGGTTCGAATCCCGCTCATGGAACTAATTTTTATCTTAATCAAAAACCTTAGATAACAAGAATAAATAATCGGAGTAATTTATATTATTTTTCCCCACCATCTATTTTTCTCTAACATGGCATTCATGACCGTAGAAAATCAACACTTGCATATTTTATTAGCAAAATACCCTGTGAAATTAAGAGATGTCGAAAGAAACTGACAAATAAAAATACTTTAACTAATCCCTTTGCAGACTGTGTAAATAGTTATGAGTAAATAAACATTTCTTCAAAACAAGGATCAAATCAAAACTAAAACTACTGTATCTGTAACTACACAATTGTACTGTAACTGCCTCAATTGGACGTTATTTTACTCCCAGAACCAGAAATCAGTTTGTATTTAAAGGAACTATTCTTTAATTGTCTATTGCAATGACATTTGCCTCTCTTTATGGCACAAGGAAAGAAATTCCAGGAGTTAGACCTTTCTGTTTTAAAATAAAAGGACTGCGGTCAATTATATTTTATAAACTCCTCCAAAGGTGTGGATGAGTGTTCAGGGCGACCGGAAAATAAAAAAAACTGGGCCTCACAATTTTGGCAGCCTTTGGTGGCATTTTGGCTAAAAACCCTATGCTGAACCATAGAGGACTGTGACTGAAACAATACGAGACGGAAATTTAAATTGAACTTTCTGATAGTTTTTGATAGCGTACCGATGGATGTGAATAGATTTAACCTACAGAAGAAGAAATACATGGAGTTCTCCATTCTTCAGAAGGAGAACTGCCATGCCGTCGACACATCGTTGTGCACTATCGTCAAAGCGTCCTAAGTTGATTTCTACTATCACGATTTTCTGACGAATCTATTTGTTTTCGAATAAATAGTTTATTTTTGTTTGTGTACCAGAGAAAAATTTTAAGGAACCTCCCATGTTGCCAATGAAAATTACTCGGGTCTCGAATATTATTCCATGCGCCACTCGACCCATTATCACTAGGCATAAACAATTGCCAAAACAGCTGGAAATTTTCCCCGAGGGAGATGGAACATCCGATTTGTTTTCCATCTTGCCCGAAACGATTTGATAAAACGGGACAAATCGAGTCTACGCCGACTGACGGATTTATCTTCGTAACGAGCAGTTTATTTCTCATTTATAGCCACCGGCCATGCATTTCTCATCGGGGGGCGATCGATTTAGTCGGGATCGGAAGAGAAGCAGGCTTGTTTTTTCGACAATTTTCTTTAAATGGTGAAGAAAGGCATGGCTGACATGCAATGAAATGGGACTTAAACTAACTTAAAATAAATCAAATAACAGAAAAGTTCACTAGTTTTCGAGGTCAGCTTGACCAATTAATATCTTTCAATTAATTAAGGTTTTCAGTTGAGATAAAAAAGTCAGTATCTCGAGCGGGATTCGAACCCACGATCTTCGGCTTGATACGCCGCTGCTCTAACCACTTGAGCTATCGTGACCTCGATCCACTCGGACACTAACTTCCCATCTCAACCCCACCTTTTGAATTTCCCCTCCTTTTTGCTATTTTAGTTTTTATCTCAACTAAAAACCTTAATTAATTGAAACATATTAATTGGTCAAGCGGACCTCGAAAAACTAGTGATAAGTGAATTAAATAAGTTAAAATGAAGTATACTTCACTAAAGCTCTCCGTGGCCATTTCATATGTCGCCGAGAATCAAATAGATTACACGACATTTGAAAAATGGCGAAAAAGAGGGAAAATTCAAAAGGTGGGGTTGAGATGGGAAGGTAGTGTCCGAGTCACGATAGCTCAAGTGGTAGCACAGCAGCGTATCAAGCCGAAGATCGTGGGTTCGAATCCCGCTCGTGACACTGACTTTTTTATCTCAACTAAAAACCTTAATCAATTAACAGAATATGGAATGCCATATTGATCTAGCTCGAATCAGGAAAAATTCTACTTGCAGAGGAAAAATTGAAATTCAGAAAATAACATCCATGTACCAGGTCAATACAGCCCGGATTCATGCTAGCCAAGTAATCAACTCATATTCAAATCAAAACTGAGGCTATACTTTTTACCAGGCGTCGCCCTATCTTTAGATACCAAGTACCTGTTAACAGCTTGTAAACTCCATTGGATGAAAAAATCAACTACTAAGCCGTTATTTTGGACAGTAAGCCCAATTTCTCTTATCACGTCAATGAAGTCATAACAAAAGGAAGGTGGCTTACGAGATACCTCTGTCCACTTTTGTCCCACAACTCTGGACTCAATAATAAAGTTGTGGTAAAGCCTGTCCTCCTGTACGCCTGCCCCGATTGGCATTACGCCTCCAGATCAAACTGGAAGAAGTTACAGTGCACACAAAATAAATTTCTGAGGCTGGTAACCTCTTCGAGCCGCCAAACTAAATTTAGCCCCCCCCCCATGAGAGAACAAACATGAGATTGATATACGACGAAGCTAAACTGCTCACTGAAAACTTTTTCAATAAACTGACTGAGAACAGAAATCCTACATGCCAAGAAATTGGAAAGTACCCTACGTATACCATTTGGAAGCACAGGAGAATAAAACTAATAATCAGGCTAATATACGGGTAATGATGTGTATGTGTGTGCGTGTATGCACACTGCAATCTTATAAATTATGTATACAAACGTGTATATAAATTTGATTTTTATTTATTCATTTATTTAATTTGATTAAACTTAAAATTAATTATCATATTTATTATGCCAAGTTACTGTTATATTTTATTATGTTTATGTTGTTATTATATCTGCACATATCATTTACTCCTGCTAAAGCTACTCAATTCAATATGTACCTGATTTCATTTTGCTTATATACTATTTTTGTGGGTTTTTTTGTTATTTTCCACGAGCACAATAATGTTAAAAATCTCTATATTTAGACTAGGGATCATATAGATCAATTATTGTAACGGGATGTAAAAGTGCCTCGCCACTTCCCCTGGAACTTAAAGGAATGTGTTCTATGTAAATTTATTATATATAAATCAAATCAAAAAATTTAACAAAAAAATCGACCCATATGATACTGTAAACCAGTGGATCCCAAACTTTTTTGACCCAAGGACCCCTCTTTATAGCCAAAACTTGCCCACGGACCACCAAGTGAAAAAGCTACACAAATGCATAGTATAAAAATTAACAATTAAAAAAAATTGTTGAAGAAGTATTTATTGAAATTTTAAGTTTTGTTTAAAATAAATTTTAAAAAAATTAATAACTTGATGAATTTGATGAGTGTATTTATGTCCGGCTCAATGTTTGTGAGTAGCAACCCCAAATCCCCACGAGCACTAATTTCTCGTCTTCACCAATAGTGTTTTCCGGGCTTTGCAATCAATAAAGAAATGTTATAAGAAGCACGCAGTTCATCATCATCTCGCTTAGATGTTGTCCCTCTATGAGTCGTTGCAATGACAGTGTTTTCAAATATTTTTCTTAGACTGTTTGAAGAAATGTTAAATCCTTATCTTTTTTGTACCTATGGATTTTTATTAAATGCTCCTTAAGCTTGGAAGGTTTCATTGAATCATTTATTTTTTTTACGAGGGTTCGCGACAGCGCGAATATAAACCCTTGGGTGCCGGTGTTTTTGGAAAAAAGCCCATTTGTAAATATGTCGGTATTGAATCATTTGACATAGTTTTATTACATAGATGACGTAGGTAAAGTACTATTTCCTGATAATGAAATAAAGCCATATTTCAAATTTTCAACACAGTATTGTCATTTTTTTCATTTTTTCTTCGACTCGCTAATACTGTTATCTGTTAAAAAGGGCACAAATGATATAATAAAATGTGTATATCAAATGTTTTATTTGCAAGAAACCACTGTTATTGTAACAAACAACTACTGCGTAACACAGAAAACAAGACTTTGGGTGAGTTCACACATTTTGACTAAATCTAACATTTCTACCATTGCATAAAATTTTTTTCACATCCTACATGTATTTGCAAAATTTAAACAATGTTTATAAATCCCAGGCCCTGAAGATGATCTCAATAAAGATTGAAACGTTGGCACGATAAAGAAAATGTTTTTCTAAAACCTACATCACACCAGACCGCATCTCACGATCTCCAAAGAATCGTTTTTCTTATTCGTTAGCAATACGGTTAACAGTTACAAGTTGTGCCAGTTACTTAGTCGTACTAGTTATTGCTTATCTTATCAGTTCTCTTACTCGTTATCGAGTATTACAATTTTGCTACAAATTGCTAATTTCAATAATAGATAATGGATCACAATTTTACTATTTTTTATTAAACCTTGCGCGGACCCCCTTGACGTTGTTCAGGGTTCCCCAAATCAATTTTGATTTTTCACGGACCCCCTGAACGAAACCGGGGACCCCTGGGGGTCCGTAGGGACCACTTTGGGAACCACTGCTAACTATAAAAGCTCAAGAAAACAATTAACGGTCACACACACTTCGGACGATTTAAAAAAAAAATTCAACTGGAATTAGTGGATTCAGCTGAATCATTAACAAGTCGGGAGCAAAACAAAGCTTAATAGCTGTAACTTTTCGGTAATTAGTATTCAGAGTTAGCACGTTACAATACTTAGCTAACAATTTGTTGTCTTAATTAGAGGGGAAAATAGTATAAACAATAACATTACGTTCTAATAGCGTTAGTTTAATTAACAAATGTTTTTGTTTCGTAAGTTATGTGTGTTGAACGTAAAGTTTGTCGATCATTTTATAATGCCTATCCTCTCTATTTTGGTCTTTTAGACGGCCTCTCGGCATCTTCAGAGCCAGGATAGGCAGACCAAAATAATGAGAAACGCTCAAACTTTAAGTATTTTTAGTTTCAACATAGCACCGGATTACTGCGTCAATCATGCAGCATTCTAATATATAAAAACTCAACGTTTCTCATATTAACTTACTGATAAGATAAAAATTTGGATGATCTATCGCGATACAACTAGGCCAAGCATCCCAAATTCAGAGCAGCGCGATGGCTTGTTGATATAGTTGACTGAACGACAGTAAAGTAAAGGCGGATCTATTTTTAACAAATGTCAAATCAAAAATTTCAAATACCATACAAGCTTACAGTATAAAATTAATATTGCAATACACGAATTATTTCAAGATCCGCAGTATCGACCGTGACCGGCTCCGTCTATTCCCGGCAAGCCAACGTCTGACGAAAGAGAATGGTCACTTTTGCCCGTCCTTGTTAAATGTCCAAGAATAGTGACTTTCAAACATGTCATGGCATTTCTGGATATTGTAGTTTAAAGACGCCCTGGAATGTGACGAGCGGAGTTTTCTTTTTCACTTTGATCACCGGCTTCAAAGGGTCTGAGGGTTGAGGGGGTGATTCACAAGTTCGAAAGTCCCGTCGAGAGCTTTGAAAAGGAAAAAGGTTTCCGACGACCAGTATACTGGGATGCTATCCGGACTGGTCTTTGAAAAAAAAAGTATAAAAAATTAATTCAGGCAGAACAGCAACAAAAGTTGTTCCTTGGTCCGATTTAACAAAACTGAAGTTTTTTTTAAATTTTATTATAGGCAATAACATTGCTACCAAATAACTTCATAATGAAGTTGTCGAAGACATTCTTCAGGAAATAAAGCTACCAAGTCTCATCGAAGAAGAAGTAATATACAGGGTGTCATTTTTTGACGCACCATTGGAAAATCAACGTTGGTGCGTCTAATTATGACTCGGCACATTTTATTTTGTTAGTCGCGTACCCAAAAATAAGCGAGTCACTTTTCGACGCACCATTCGTTACAAATTTTTTCTGGTAAAGTAAAAAATTTAAATAAATGTAACAATCTCCTTTTTTCTGGTAAAGTAAAAAAATTAAATAAATGTAACAATCTCCTTTTTTTTTGGTAAAGTAAAAAATTTAAATAAATGTAACAATCTCCTTTTTTCTGGTAAAGTAAGAAAAAATTAAATAAATGTAACAATCTCCTTTGTTAGCAAACCAAAAATGTTCAAAATCATTATAATAATTGTGTGGTGATTAGTGACCGTTAATCGATATTTATTTAGAAATCGTGAGATGCGGTCTGGTGTGATGTATGATTCAGAAAAACATTTTCTTTATCGTGCCAACGTTTCGATCTTTATTGAGATCATCTTCAAGGCCTAGGATTTACAATCGTTGTTTACATATAACAATTACATTTTGGATGTGGAAAAGTGAATTTATACAATGACAAATATATTTTTTATATATTCAATCAAAGTATTTCTACTCACTCAAAGTGTTTGTGTTCTGAGTGAGTAGAATTACTGACTTTGAGTGAGTAGAAATACTTTGATTGAATATATAAAAAATATATTTTGCAATGGAATTTTGTAATAATTGTTGGAACAGACCTCCATTTGCTGCAAGGCAGTAGCCTAGTCTATCGTAAAACGATGATCGGACGAAAAAATACTCTTAAACCTTAATCAAATTAATTTGTGAAGATTTTTTTTTTACATTGTGTTATGTGATATTTCGTTTTCGTATTTTGTTAACTGATCCCGACCAGAACTTTTACTGAATACACTTAAAGCGCCAACTTAAAAATTAAACATTAATACCACGATTTCCTTACATTTTGAGTCCAGTTTCTACTTGAGTAATGTGGTTTTAACGAAATTAAAGAAATCGTCAGTTTGATTGAAAAACAACAACAATAAAATCGTGAAATTGGAGTAACTAAACGATCAAAAGGTTCGTAATAATTTAAACAGACCCATATAATACAGAAATTCACTATTTTTCGTTGTCCGCCTGACCAATTAATATCATTCAATTAATTAAGGTTTTTAGTTGAGATAAAAAAGTCAGTGACACGAGCGGGATTCAAACCCACGATCTTCAGCTAGATACTTACACACTTCCACTTGAGCTATGGCAAAAAGGTGGGGTTGAGATGGGAAGTTAGTGTCCGAGTGGATCGAGGTCACGATAGCTCAAGTGGAAGTGCAGCGGCGTATCTAGCCGAAGATCGTGGGTTCGAATCCCGCTGGTGCCATTGACTTTTTTATCTCAACTAAAAACCTTAATCAATTGAATAATACAGAAAGCTCATTCCTGGCTCTCACACATGTGGAGGGTCATAGTTCGTTTCCATCTCCAAAAGTAAAAGGGTGATTAGGGAATAATAATTTTTGATTAATTATTGTTGTGAAAAGCGTCGTGATTTCATTGGAAAATGCTTCCGCCTTACTTCCAGCGTAGATTTGTTCATATGGCAGCTTTTAAATATAAGTCAATTACAAATACGGTGTATTCATGTACCCTTTCAAACCGGTAAGTTCGTTTGCTCTTTATCATATCCTGCCGTGATAAAATCATTTTTTTTTTTTCACAACAGAAACTCGTGCCGTATCGCGACGAAGGTTTGAAAATGTTTGACCATTCCGCGTTGATTTGTACACCTCGCAATCATATTAATGGTTTTCGGATGATGGAATATGAATGGGCTATTTTAAAGCTACTCTAGTGGCTCAGTAAGCTGTTCCCGTATAGGTAGAAAACATGATATTTACAAAGGTTTCACATTGTAAGTGTAATTATATAAAAGGAAAAATCATAAAATTGCAAGTTTTTTAAAACAATTTTAGTGTAGTTCTAAATGTGCATTGTCACGCGCATCCATAGGTTTAAAAAAAATTAACTTCCATCATAACTCAAGTGGCTAGAGCAGCGGCGTATTGAGCCGAAGGTCGTGGATTCGAATCCCCCTCGTGACGCAAACTTTTTCATTTCAAATAAAACCTTACATAAAAAGATTAATTAATTGACACAAGTAATTTGGTCAATCAGACCACTAAATATAATGGATTCCATTATATCGTTTACATTTTTGCGCGTTCAATTGATTTAATGGATGGTTTTGGTGGCCAAAACGCCCATGGGAGTGAATATATTTTTTAATAAAAACGAAAAATATAAATAATCAAGTATAGACACGTCTATTACATACGACGATGAATTGAAAATGTATACTTATTAAGAAAAAATATATAAATACACATGTATGATCCGGGGCAGCCAATTAAATAGAAATAACTTTTATTAAGAAACGAAATGTTTAAAAATCCTTCTTAATTCTAACTTGACAACTGGCTAAGCCTCGTGCCTCAGTTCGGTTTCGACCGTAGAAATAAATTCGTTAACTTGTTCTCGTATTTGATTTTAAGGTGGCCATTCACGATCACTCCAAATGGAACCGCGCCAAGCCGTACAGCTCCATTTGGAGTGCCTGAAATTTCTCACTTGGACCTCACAAAACCTTCTCAAAATGGATGACGATCTCTTGTGCTACTCTTCTCTTTATTTACATATTAAAAGCAAAAAATCGAAGAGAACATGGTGTAAGAAGTGGCCATTCACGATCACTCCAAATGGAACCGCGCCAGGCCGTGCAGCTCCATTTGGAGTACCTGAAATTTGAGGGGGCATTCACGAGCGAACGCACAGCCAGTCGCTCCGAACGTCAACCAGTGAATTACCTTCTCAAAGATGACGATCTCTTGTGCTACGCTTCTGTTTATTTATATATTAAAAGCAAAACATCGAAGAAGAAATGGTGTAATAAGTGGCTCCTGAAGAGAAGCCGCAATACCCACATCAATTTGATGAAAGATCTTTCCCTTGAACCCGCTGATTGGGGGAACTATTTAAGGATGGATGAAACGTCTTATTCATTCATTATATTTAGTGTTCTATTGATCAAATTACTTCTTTCACTTAATTAATCGTTTTTGTAAGGTTTTGGTTGAAATGGAAAAGCTAGTGCCACGAGCGGGATCTGAATCCATGGCCTTCGGCGGAATACGCCGCTGCTCTACCACTTGAGCTATCGTGACTTCGATCCTCTCCGATACCAAAAAATGGCAAAAAGAGAGAAAATTCAAAAGGTTGTAGGTTGAGATGGGGAGTTGGTGCCCGAGTGGATCGAACTATCGAAGTCACGATAGCTCAAGTGGTTAGCGCAGCGGCGTATTTAGCCGAATTACGCTTGTTACCCCCTTGATTAGAAAACAAAAGACAGCCATGAGAGAAATCATCACTATATGAAAGGTTGGCAACCACATTACGATTTCTCGCTACAGGGATGAACTACAAAGAACTTAAGTTCTCTACTATGATTTCTGATCGTTGTTAGGGGTTATCAATACCGCATCTCTCGTTGCATTTGTATACTTTTTTTTTAAAACGTCCACCAACTGGTAGAGCATCGAATTTCTTTTATTTCTATCGTGGTAATCATTGTCCACCACTTTCCATAAACATGGTAAACTTTCATACAATTCAATAACCTAAACAATAAAATCTCGATTGGATGTCATTACCAATAAAGAATAAACGTTTTTGACTTTTTGAGAACGTACGACGGAAGATGTTTGCTCAGTGACAGAAAGACGGACACTGCGCCAAAAAAAACGAGGGTTTTCCCATGCCGTCGTCGCGCCGTAGATATTTGGAGTGGCGCGATGGAGTTTGGACCGGTCGAATATTCGGCACAGCCAAGCACGCCAGTTCAGTTTTGCCACTGACGTGGTTTTTGGACTGCTTGGAGCTATCGTGAATGGCCACCTTTAGTTGTCTCCACCACGACAACGTCCTTCACGTACTTCAAAAGTATTTGTTTCAGACTTTCACACAAAAAAGTTAGAAAGTCAGCCGATCGAAGTGGTGATAATTGCGGACAAGCTCACTTCACTACTACTTTTATGAGCAGCGCATGTCTTTTATTTTTATCGGTTAACACTTGGCCACTTTCTGAACGAGTAATGAGGAGTCTGGATTCTTTTCTTATAAGTTCTCTACCTTCCCTTCACTCACCTCCCTTTTCGTGTGACCAAACAGTCCTGATGCTCATCCTCATTCAGAAACTGGCCAAGAGTTAACCAATAAAAATAAAAGAACTGTGCAGCTCATAAAAGTAGTAGAGATAATGCAAGGTAATTACATTTTCTAAAAACATCCGACCTCGTGACTTTGATTGTTTTGACTATTTCGTTGATGGGCAAAGATTGGAAGAGGTTGGCTATCTTCGACCTTGGTGTCGTTTCCAGCAGAAAGGGTGATTTCAGTGACCATATCAAACAGATTCGAGGTAAGGCTCTACGCAATCTTGGCTTTATTACTAGGTTAAAAACATCTTGGCAGTTAAAATATTATATCAATCCCTCGTTCGTAGCCATCTGGAATATGCAAGTGTCGTGTGGTCCCCTTACTACGTTGGTGAGATTAGCGACTTGGAAAAAGTACAAAAGAAAGCAACCAGGATAATGGCCTTCAGATTTGGTCTTGCACACCTGAATTATTTGGAAAGACTGAACTGGCTTGGTCTTGAGTCGCTTAGCTCCCGCCGTATTTTTGCCGATCTCATTTGGAGTTGGAAATTGTGGAATGGGGCCATTGATATCCCAAACTTACATTTATCGCTATGTGTGCCTCAGCGACCACTTAGGAACCATAATTTGTTCTTTGTTCCACACTACAAAACAGAATATGGACTAAATTCACCCCTACCGAGAATAATGAGATTGCTGAATTATTATTCTAACGAAATAGATGTATTTCGTGATTCCTTGAATTCAGTTAAAGTTAAATTAAAATGTTTACTTGCCTTGAATCATTAAGCCTTGTTTTTGTTATTATTTCTTAATTGTTCATTTGTTCTTTTTGTTATTATGTGCCTTTTTTGACTACTCCTCTTGTAGATTCTTTCTGTTGGAGTTATAATAAATAAATAAATAAATAGAAGTGAGGTTGGCCATTAAGTAGATATCAGTACTTTGATAGGTTGACTATTTACATTTTTGGGATGGACTGTGGAAACTTTTATCTTTTCTTTTGAGTTTTCTCAGTTTATGGAGTAAAAAAAGATCGCTCTTGGCCACAGTATAGATATCATTACATATTTTTTGGACGGGGTCTGGAATTTGGCTCTTTTTTCACGGTTAGATTTTGTTGGGATGACATTTAGAAAATCAGACAAAACAACTATAATGAAGCCTGGTCTCTCTGACGCGTTCATCATCTGAGTCCTTGGAGTCCCTCATTGTCTTCTTCTTTATCCATTTTGTGGTACACGGTTATCCGGAGTCCCGCCCAAAAAGAAGAAATTCGCGAAACTTCAAGAAACCCACTTTTACGCTTGTTTGTAGTGTTTTGGTGCGACGAGTTGAATATCGATTCACAATGTCTCATATTTACAACACTGCGGTCATGATTGTTCAATAATACCGAGTGAAATGTTCATATTAAATGCACTAGGGATATTCGAGTACAAAACAAAGAGAAAATGAGGTAAGTGGAAAAAAGAGATAAGAATAAAAACGAGAGGGCGAGGTATGAATTCACGCTGAGTGGCCAAGACACTTGAAAATGGAAAGCATGTTCTTCTTTGCCGGATCCATACGGTTATCCGTCAAGAGGAAAATTGAAAATGAAAGAGTAGACTCAATAAAGTTGACATTATGAGATATTATCGGGATGTCAAACCCGACCATACAATAACACACACTTTGTGTCAGGTTTTTTTTTTTATCCTAAGTAAATCTTTCAAAGTGACAGTGCATTATGTAAATGTTGTGTAAAAAAATCGTATAATTCGCAAATCACTGAAACGGGTTGACCCATCGTTCATGATATACTACAATTTATCAAGAGGGAGCCGTGCATTAATAACTATAAGAAAGGCTGTGCTAAAATTCTCCAGATGAGGATGGGGTGAAGCTCAATTTAATTAGCCGGCCCTACCAATCTTCGCGGAAGGATGCTGAAAGAATAGTCTTCGGTCCGACAATTTTTTTTAACGATGCCGGAACACCTGTCGTCCCTCTTGGCGAAGTAAAAAGTGAAGGCAATTTATTACTTTCCACCGATATTTTAATTTAACTTCTCATGATTGCAGCCAATGGAATATTGGATGATCAGGCACAAACATTTAATACTTGAATAATAAAATAAATGAGACATAAAATCATACAAATACGTTTAATAAAAACAAACACCATAGTCAAAGGTCGAAGAGAAAACATTAAACCAAAATGTTACATGTACACATTTTATATTTAAGGAGAAAATATGCCAAGTATTAAATCAGCACCCTCGGGTTGAAAACTGCACAAGTCTAATTTTGGCAAATTGAGATAAGTTCACATTCCATTTCCTACAGGCATGACAGACTATATAATTGACCAAGTCGGGAAAGAACCCTTCTCATAAGACTGAAGAAAGAAGGTGGAAAAAAGGTCCTACAAAAATTGAATTTATACTAATGGCCTAAACCAAAATCCAATGTGATGCTTAGAGATTACAGAAATAACCAACATAAAATATGGACTATTCTGACAACACAAACACTATTAATAAATTCACGAGTTTTCGTGGCCCGCTTGACCAATTAATATCCTTCAATTAATTAAGGTTTTTAGTTCAGATAAAAAAGTCAGTGTCACGAGCGGGATTCGAACCCATGATCTTCGGCTAGATACGCTGCTGCTCTACCACTTGGGGTATCGTGACCTCGATCCACTCGGACACTAACTTCCCATCTCAGCTCCACCTTTTGAATTTTCCCTCTTTTTGCCATTTTTCAACCACGAAAACTTGTGAATTTAATAAGTTAAAATGAAGTATACCTTCATTAAAGCTCTCCGTGGCCATTTCATTTGTAGCCGAGAATCAAATTACACATTTGAAAAATGGCAAAAAGGAGGGAAAATTCAAAAAGTGAGGTTGAGATGGGAAGTTAGTGTTCGAGTGGATCGAGGTCACGATAGCTCAAGTGGAGGAGCAGCGGCGTATCTAGCCGAAGATCGTGGGTTCGAATCCCGCTCGTGACACTGACTTTTTATCTCAACTAAAAACTTTATTTAATTGAAAATTATTAATAAACAAATACCATGGCATTACATTGGGTTGTGTCACATGAAATGTCCGACTTTACAGTATCAGAAAATCAGAGACGATATAGAAGTTTTCTGTTATGTATTTCCAATTCCAATTATGAGCTCACCAATCCATTGCACCCTTTTTAGTATACCTCCAAATATGAACATGTAAACATTACATTTTTTCTTCTTCTAGGAAAAAATGTAATAAAACTTAAATCGTGGCAGGAGAAACCGAGATGAGAAGCGCGAGAAGCAAGAAGCAATTCCCGGCCTGCAAGATCCTGACCGGGAGGGCACTGGGTTCGAGATTGGGGGGAAAAGAGCAAGCGACAATGAGTTCGAGATAGACGATCCGAGTATGAGGTGGTCTCCGCGGGGAAAAGAAAATATTACAAAAAAAGTGTGTTGGTGTGATTCCAGTGGTGTTGATCTACGGGTGCGGAGAGTTCCTCCGAAGAGAAGGTGCGGATCCCGGCGGACACGGCACAGCCTAAGTGGGAAAGTGATCCCGTGAGTTGGTTCATTTCCAATTTCTTTATCAGGCCTGATAATTCGGGACTAGAGACGTTAGTAGTAAGTTTCGGCCTATAATTAGCTTAATTTTAAAAAGGAATTGTAAATTTAGTTATAAATAGAATAGTTGCTATTAGTATTCTTTTTTTAAAAATCGTAGTTTAAACCCTAAGTAAGCTAAATACCCTAAGATTTCTTGTGTTAACAAATTAACTCCGGTAGAAGAAGGAAGAACTTCATTATATAGCTCTCATATCATAACCCTGGGTGGAAGAGCCACTTCATCAGAAAGAGGAGAAGCAAGAAGTGCTACATCGGTCGTCTGGGGTCTAACACGGGAACCGTATCTGTTCTTTTCTCTTCCTTTTTTTATTCTTTTACTTTTCTTCTCCTTTTTTTCTGGTTTCGGTATTTATCCTTCTCCAAAAATACCGTGGCGCTCAACATAACATATGTAAATAAACTTGCACCCCCTCACCGACCATCACTTGTCTCGCCCTTCACCACTGAGCTACAGCCAACGTACGTGCAGCCACAGTAAGGAAGCTGTGACAAACACTGGATTTTCGTGTAATATTAATTTACGAGCTTAAACTCGGTCATTCTAGAGCTGAGGCTGGAAGTAACATCAGTAAGGCATTTAGGCAAGGGAATGCATATGACGGACCATTCCGTTGGTTTGCTATGTTTTCGGAAGGGATTTTATGACATCTGACCAAACCACTGTGTACATACTTTAATTTCGAAAGCGTAAGTTAAATAATTCCATGTTGTCCTCCAGATTTTGGTACCATTTACTGCAGCCTCTTTGACAGCTTTGCCCGCTAGTTCATTGCCTAAAATATCCGTGTGCCCGGGGGTCCAAACAAAAATGACTCTTTTCCCTTGCTGTAGAAGACACTCAGTGAATATAGGGCATCTTGAACCATTGGGTTATTTGAGAACGGATGATTCAAGGCCTGTAGGGCGGACATCGAGTCAGTGCATACGACCTATGTATTGATGCAGTAAACAACATTTATTGATTTAATTATTACTGTTATTTCCCCTGTATAATTGTTACTCGCTATAGAATTAAGGAGAATAAATATTTTCTGTCTCCATCAAGACAAGCTGGGAACAGCCATGGGGGCTTGTAGAGCCATCAGTAAATACGTATGCCATTAAATTAAACAATCTTTTTACGTAAGGTCTTGGTTGAAATGAAAAAGTTAATGTCACGAGCAGGATTCGAACCCATGACCTTATCGTGTCTTCGATCAACTCCCAATATCAACCTACCTTTGGAATTTTCCCTCCTTTATGACAGTTTTAACCGGACCACGAAATATAATGTATGTCATTAATTTACATCAATTGCATTTGCATTTAAACACAAGTGATTATAAAGTAAAACAAAGAAAGCTTTTATTGCCCACCACTTTGGATTTATTTTACAGACTAAAAAACTTGCTTTTTTAAAATTTTTTCCCCAAATTTTTCGCAGGGCTTTCTGGTGTAAAACCAAGTAGGCGAGAGCTCACAATCCTATTACAATTAGCATATTTTAAACATTTGTCCGTGAGGGATTATTAACACCTGACGGGCCACGAAGCCGATTACGGTCCCGCTCGAAGTCCCTGTACTGGAAAACGCGACGGATGGAACTAATTTGGGCGTCACGCCGCTGCCGAAAAGCCGTTTTCGCCGTGCACATTCATTTTGGACAATTATTATCGCATCAAATTGTTTATATTGTCAAATGTCATGATAATATGATAGTGCACGTTATAATTGTTTTCATAATCAATCCGATTGAAAATCTCTATGGGATATTCTGATTAAGGCAAAATTGACTTTTCCAGTATTGTGTAACTAACACATTAGGTCGATTTCAGCATACCTAATTAAACAAACAATATGATAGTCAATTTACAATTTAGGGCTTAACATCGTGTCTCAAAGGGCCACCGAGTCATTTGACCAGGATTTGTAGATAGTTTTAGAATATTGTGAATATTGTTTTATACAGTTTAAAATTTAGCAGAACATTTTGCTCCTATCAATTTGGGGATAGGATTTATTTGCTGATAGATAAATTAACAAAGAGATTTTGTAATAAGTCAATTACAGTTATATTTCGCAGATGCTTTGGAGTTTTTCGGGTAGAAACCGCCAAACAATTCCCTTGAAACATTGTGAATTTGCATTTTGAGAGATTTCATGCAACCTTTGGACAAAGAATTTAAACGTTTTAGTGCAAGTCAATTTAGAATCAATCAAGGTTTCCTGTTTAGTCAATTGGAGATTTTGTGAATTTTCAATTGATTAGATTTCGTCAAGTTTCTTGGTAAACTTGTATAACTAAGAAGGAGATAGTTGAATGGCACACCTCCGGACACAAGTTAAGAGTCAATGAGGTTTATGAATTAATTAATAATGGTTATGGAAAAATTTTTGGACATCTGAATGTTAAGAATTTTAACAGTTAAATTAGTGTGTTGCCAGTTGATTTCGTTGAAGATTGACGATATTTTCTTGACAGTTTAACGATTAGATTTCGTCGAGTCAAATCTAAGAGTCAATAAGGTTTCTTGGACGAGTCAATTTAGGATTTTGCGTTGGCCAATTTGAGATTGAGCAGAACACAAATTTATAAGATTCTATCAAATAAGGATTATTTAGACAATTGTGGAAATCATCATTAAACTTTAAAGATTCCATGGACAGCCAATGGCAAAACCTAGTCAAGATTTTAGTCAAGTAAGATTGTGATGACAGCTCAGTGAAAATGTGTTTGTGGACAGTCAATAATTACGATGTCGTGTGCTGACAATTTTATGATTTTATGGCCAACGCATTGACAAGATTTCGGTCTAGACTAATGTCAATAAGGATTTAGCTTTAGTCTATTTGTGATTGATTTTGTGATACTTGCGTACATCCCGGTGTCAAGATTTTTGACAGTATAGTTATATATATGGGTGGGCGACCAAGACCGGAGGGGTTAAATGCCTGGGTAGACTCGTATCCCATCCCTAAAAGGTCCGGGACTTGGTCGGCTCACGTTTCCTGCATAAATCTCTTCGACTTGTTCACAAACCCCAAGATTTTGGGCCATTTAATCTCGGGGAGTGATTTGGTTATGTACTCTCTTTCAAAAATTTCAAATCTAGACCTAGCATACCTATCACACTGTGCGAGGTAGTGCTTTGCCGTTTCTTCTTTTATTTCTCAAAAACGGCTAAAGGGATCTGGTAGGATGTCCAATACGGAAAGGTGCTTCTCAGTGGTCAGTGGCCCGTCAGAATACCTATCAGCCTCCTAATTCCCTTCCTCAAACCAATAAATACTATTAATGTTTAGTCCAATTTAATTATAGTCGTATTTCAACTCCAAAGGTACTAAAGTAAAATAGCTACTAGTTAAATTGTGTGAAATATGTATATATGATAGCTCAGCTTGCAGCAAAATGTTAACACATTTATGTTTTTTGTCCTACCCAGTGAGCTTTGATGAAAAATAGGAGTCTCAGATTGCCGACCGCGAGATGCGAAAAAAACCCTACCTTTGTTATCAAAACAAACATTGTCCTATTCCTTCTAAAGGACCTGTTGAGCTCGGGCGTCCCAATCTTCGTTTTATACCTGTCTTACTAAATCATGCCACGCCTGTTAGCACAACACAGCTTATAATAATAAAAAATCCAAAGATCTCACACGCTAAGATTGTAAAAGAGAACGTACAGGCTGCCAAACTGGCCAAAAATTGGCCCTAGATAAAAACAGATTAGAGACTGTCAACACAGCTTTCCCCACTTGTTTTTTCTTTTTATTAAATATCCAACTACATGGAATTCCAGAAACTATCCCAGATTCGTGTATATGTTTGAAAATTATTGTCAAACGGGGAGAGTTTCATCCGGCCGAAGGTGCTTCCTTTCCGAACAGGAAGCCCCTTTGCGCTTAAATGTCAACGGCAGAAGCACAATCTAGACCTAGCATAACTAACACACTCTGCGAGGTATAGTGACAGTACAGTTAATATAAGGTTTTATGTTTAGTCAATGTGGCATTTCATAATAGTGAATTTGTAAGATTTTTGATAACAGCACATTGAAAACATTTTTACAGTTTACATTTTTGACAGTCGGTCAATAATTATGATTTCGCAAGTTAGACTCTATGAGGCTTCGTGTTTAACCAATTTAGGATTTAATCGTAATGTAATCGAGAGTTTTGTCTTTCCTGTATTCGGGGTGTTGTTATTGTGAATTTTATGATCTTGCGGAAAGCACACTGAAAAGATTTCGGCCTAGGCCAGTTAATCAATATTTTTTTAAAGATTTCGACCTAATTCAGTTAATTATAATTTTTTATGTGTTTTGATGTGCTTTAATGTGTAGTGATAATAACTATTGACCATAATTACTGATAATTTTATATTTTTTATATTTAGTAAATGTTTTGTGATGGTGAATTAGTATGATTTTGTGAACAGCCCATTGACAAGATTTTAGCCTAGACTAGATGAGTCAATGAGGATTTGGGTTTAGTTATTTTGAGATAACGGATTAGAGGAATGTCGATTCAAATTATCGTTAACAATAAGGTTTTGCCCTTTAGTTATAATAGGGAAGTTGTCAAAGTTTGATAACAGCTCAGTGACAAGAAATTGTGGAAGCCAATTATTATTATTTCCCTATTATTGTGTAAGAAAGGTTAGTCAATGAGGTCTCTTATTGGTCAATTTATGACTAATAATATTGATTTCTGAAGAATTGAAGGACATCTGACAACAGTCAGATTAGTGTCGTCAATAAGGATTTGTGTTAAGTCAATTGTCGATTTCTCAGTGAATTCATGACAAGATTTTTGGACAGTCAATTATTATTTCTTCGTGGATAGTCAAGTTAGAGACAGATGTTTCGAGTTACGTCAATTTAGTATTTAACGATAGTGAATTTGTAAGGTTTCGTAGGCAGCAAATTGATATGATTTCGGAATCAATAAGTTACGTCTAAAGTCAATCGTGGTTTTCGTATCAGTGCATTCATGAGGTTTTTGTGGACAGTCAAGTAAATAATGTTTTCTATTTATTACATAATGTGTTTTGCTTAATTTTTTAAATATCAATTGAAAGGATTTATTGTCCTGTCTTAGGAGGGTTTGTTACCAGTTTAAAGGTCTGCGTTTTATTACTACTTCGTGGTAAATGATTCAGAAAATTCTCTCTCTCTCTCTCTCTCTCTCTCTCTCTCTCTCTCTCTATATATATATATATATATGTAAATAGGTTAATTGATTTTATGGATTAAAGATTTGATTATTAGTTTTGCGGATTTTGAATAAATTATTTTCTTGACAAGTTAAACTGGATGGCTTTGTGACTCATTTTCAAAGTTCTGTTCTAGCCAATTTTGGTTGTCCTGCTTTCATATTGTGTGCTAGAACGGTAACACGTTAACTAAAAAAGATTTTACAATGGGGATTTTGTTAAATGACATTAGGCACCGCAAAAATTTCAGATGTGTAATAACTACAACTTGGCTGTCTATTTTGAATATAGCGGATTCATTTTTTGCTCAATTTGGACGATTTTTGCCAATGTTTTCGATTTAATTTTTTGTAACATTCTTCATCACGGACTGTTACGGCTGTAGTGGTGTAATCACTAATAGCTGAGGCTAATCGCAGAAAAAGCGACCGTCAACCTTAATCTACCGTCCAATCTGTGAACCGCTGGATAATTGGTTGGGAAAAATTCGAATAATAAAAACCTAAACGGATGTTAACATGAATTTTTTTTCGCAATATTATCTCTTACCTTTATTTCAATTTTTTTTATATCAAAATGACTATAAACGATAAATGAACAATATTAAATTCCAGTTTTACATATTAAAAATCACAATGGTTAAAGAATTAATTGCAGGGGTAAATTCCGCAGTTTACCAGTACAATTAATTAAATTCACTAATTTTGTGGCCCGCTTGACCAATTAATATGTTACAATTAATTAAAACTGGCATTAAATTGAAAAATGGCAAAAAGGAGGGAAAATTGAAAAGGTGGGGTTGAGATGAGAAGTTGGTGGCCGAGTGGATCGAGGTCACGATAGCTCAAGTGGTAGAGCAACGGCGTATCAAGCCGAAGATCGTGGGTTCGAATCCCGCTCGTGCCATTGACTTTTTTATCTCAACTTAAAACCTTAATAAATTAGTACAATTAATCTTTCGACAATTTACTACTCGGAATAATTTTGTATATATTCTAAATTACCCTATTCTAAGATTAAGTTTTATTAGGTTTCGTGGTCAGCTTGACCAAATAAATTCTTTTCAATTAATTAATCTCAATCAAAACCTTAATTAATCTAAAATGAAGTTTAATTGAACAATGATTTTAACGTACAATCAATGTTAACTGATCGAAAATGAATACGAATATTGCCAATTTTGTAGTATTTACTGACAATAGCATTTTTATTTAATTTATATTATAAATTGCATTAGTTAGCATCTATTAACGAAAACCTCTGTTCACCAATTAGGCATGCTGTTAATAAGGTTGTCACAGATTTCATATGGGATTATGAAAATTATGGACGCCATAGATGTTGCAACGCAGACTCAGTTGTTGCATGTCAACTGGCTGGATGTTGATCGAAAAACCTTCTCCGCATCGCATCCCACTTGTTCTCAATGGGATGGAGGTCTTGAGATACTGTGCAAAGGGACAGATGGGAAAATCCCAGGTTTTCTAAACGTTGAAGAATTCTGTCTCTATGAGGTCTGGTATTGACATCCAGAAATCGAAAATCCGTGACAATGAGATCCCTGGTTTGAGGGGTGTATCCCTCGATAATTTCTTTGACAGACTGCGGTGAGGTTAGCTAAACAATGTGGAGTCCAGTTCGTCCTCCAGTGTAAATCCGAGACCATTACACCGCCTCACCAAATTGCACTGAAGAGAGCACCAACTGGGGCATTGTACGCATCCCGTGTCTGTACGATACAGACAGAAACGCGATTCATTAGTAGACATACCGGCAACCCCAACGGGTTTCTCTTCTAGGCGCTTGCTGTACCATATTCTCCTGAGTTGCTGGCTGTTCCTACAGGTTATCTCAAAGGGGCATACGATGTGAGGCCAACATCTCACAAACGAATCGTTTTTGTAGACAAAGGCCTTGCCAAAACATCTTGTCCTTCATTTAGAACCTGACGGGCCCAGTGGAAAGGGTTCCGGTCTTGCAGAAATCACAATATTTCTGTCATTCCTTAGCGTCGTAATGTGCTGGGGTCCAACTACCAGGTATTGGTACTTCAAGTCTATAGAACCTCGATGACTCTTTCTCACAATAATATTGCGAACTTCTGATCCAAGATGATGTTTATCCATGGTTAAAGAGAATACAACTGGATTAAAATTGGAGAAAAGCTGTTCGTTTACAAAATGAGTAATCTTCATATATATTATTATTTTTTTACCAGTAAGCAACAGCAGAGGTCATAAAACCCTCAGGGTGCCGGTGTTGAATGCAGGGCCACTGGATTCGAACCCGGGACCTTTACCTTACGGTGATGAGCGACTTATCAACGCCTAAACCGTTGCGGCCACCGACGCCCCCATATTTATTATTATTTTCAATTAATTAATTTTTAATTAACGTTTTGGTTGAGATAAAAAAAGTCAGTGCCCAAGTGGATCGAAGTCACGATAGCTCAAATGGTAGAGCAGCGGCATATTTAGCCGAAGGTCGAGGGTTCGAATCCCGCTTGTGACGACTTTTTATGTCAACCAAAACCTTAATTAAAAATTAATTAATTGAAAAGAATATATTTGGTTAAGCGAACACGAAACCTAATAAATTTTATTATTATTATTTTTTTTTACTAGGGTTCACAACAGCAGAGGTCATATAAACCCTCAGGGTGCCGGTGTTTTTGAAAAAAAAAAAGCCCATTTGTAAGTATGTCGAGTTCGACTGCAAGGGCGCTGGATTCGAACCCAGGACCTTTACCTTACGGTGATGAGCGCCGTATCAACGCCTAAACCGTTCCGGCCACCTACACCCCCCATTTTATTATTATTTTCAATTAATTAATTTTTAAAATAATGTTTTGATTGGGATAAAAAAGTCAGTGTCCGAGTGGATCGAAGTCACGATAGCTCAAATGGTAAAGGAACGGCATATTTAGTCGAAAGTCGTGGGTTCGAATTCCAATTATGACATTGACTTCTTTATCTCAACCAAAACCTTACTTAAAAATTAATTAATTGAAAAGAATTTATTTGGTCAAGCGAACCACGGAACCTAATTAATTTTATTATTATTATTATTTTTTTTTACTGGGTTCGCAAGAGCAGAGGTCATATAAACCCTCAGGGTGCCGGTGTTTTTGAAAAAAAAAGCCCAATTGTAACTATGTCTGGTTCGACTGCAAGGCCGCTGGATTCGAACCCAGGACCTTTACCTTACAGTTATGAGCGCCGTGTCAACTCCTAAACTATTCTAAAGTAAATCCGTTATTAAAAATGAGGATTAACATTTACTTGTTTTTGGTTTGTATTTTCTATTTCGTTTTTTCCAATTAGCACGAATATATATCGGTTAATTTAATTAAAATTAATAGGATAAGAATAAATTACAAATATCCCTATTCATTTTTGAGCGGTTTATATCGAAATTAGGATAACTCTTTACGTTAACTATTTTGTCAAGTCTTAGATGGGTAAGGTCGAAAGTTGTTTTTTTTATAGGCCTTGAAGTTCTATGCCGTAGTATCCCCCTCCCCGAAAAGTTAATGGGTACGAAAGCTGGCTTAAACTGACCCGGCTCGAAAGTGAAAAATTTTGAGTGTTTTGAAAAGTGGATCGGGCGATGGAAAATCCCCAGGATGGAAGTCTATTTGTCGCATTTTAAATTCACAGTGAAAAGGATGAAGAAAAACCCTTTGGCTTCTGTGTCTCCAACAAATGAATCACCGCTGAAAGCCCGAGTAAAAAGAAAAGTAAATAAATCAGTTTCTCCCCTATTAAAATATACATAGGGTTAACTAACCTTATTATCCTCAAACTTGCTATATTTCAAGGCTATATTGCTCGTTTGGGATATAATGTTTTTCAGCTGCACCCTATAAATTATTAGCGACTATGTTTTATATAAAAGCAAATATTTAATATATGAAAATAATGTAAAACAAAAATTCATTCAAAATTTTCATACTATACGTTTGTTTATTTGTTTGTTTTTCATTATGCTTTTGTAAAGGTATATTCTGTTTATTTCTATGAGGATCTCCAAAAACTCCTGCTGTCTACTACAAGCTTTACTTTTTGACAGTAGGCAGGGATGTACCAAAATAATATTTTGTGTTGTAAATTTATATGTAATTTTCAATTAATTAAGGTTTTTAGTTGAGATAAAAAAGTCAGTTCACGAGCGGGATTCGAACCCACGATCTTCGGCTAGATACGCCGCTGCTCTACCACTTGAGCTATCGTGACCTCGATCAAGTCGGACACTAACATCCCATCTCAACCACCCTTTTGACTATTCCTTTCTTTTTACCATTTTTCAACCTACCTTTTTTTATTAATTGAAAGATATTAATTGGTCAAACGGACCACGAAAACTACTGAATTTATATGTAATGTACATTCTTGGAAATAAAAATTTATTATTATTATTAAAACTACTTAACACCATTTTAATATATTTTACGATCAGTAACATTCCTTTCTGAACACAACTTTGTTGATCTTAGAGAATAATTTAATTTGATTTAAGGGTATATACCGAAAATAGGCCAATTTTCCTTCTAGAAAATGTCTCAGGCAGTAAAGCTCTTAAGGTCTAATTTTCAACAAACTATTGTACTAATCTATATTTTTATTAAAATATTGCTTGGAGTCCTTATGGGTGATTGAAACGTAAGATATAAAAGGTGATAAGATATATAAAAGAAAAAGGTGGCAAATTTTCTCTGCAAATAACGAAGGCGAAACGAAAAACAATAATTGAAAAAAAAAATTAAATTAAGTTAACTCTCTTTCTAAGAGTAATACTGAGGGGAAAATGCATTTTTCTCCGACTCCTTGCCGCCCCCAGGGTGAACGGAAGCGGGGGTGCAACCCCCACCACTGAGGTCATCCCTGTCTCGGTGAGAATTCTAGTCTCACGTGAACCTCGGCGTTGGCCGGAGCTTAGCGAAATGACGCCGACTTAGCGGATTGTGTAAGTTCCAAAAAAATAAAAACCCAAGAAAATAATATTTCCGACCTTAGCGTTCGCGACTAGAGGAATTTATCTTTTTTTCTCCAAAAAATAAATAATAATTAACAAACCACAAAAAATAAAAAAAGAGTAAAATAATAAAATACTTTTTATTTTTTCTAATTTTTTAATCACAAATAATAAAAGTAATAATGAAAAACATAACACCAAAAATAATACAATTAATAAATCACTTTATAAATATATTGTTTCTGTAGGAATGAAATGATGGTTCAAGCTAGACATTAATTTATATGTTTTTCCACTCTATATGAAACATGTTTTAAAATTATTAAACTTGGAGGAAAGAGGACAACTTTTAATTTTCTAATGGGGATAAAAAAAAAGTTATTGCTGCAAAACAGCCTGGGTGCTGTTCGGTTAGACAGCAGACTTAAGACAAATTGTATCAATATTTAATAATGCAAATTTACGATAAGGTTACTAAGGGCAAGCCTGATTTTTCACAGTAAGTCTCACCTGTTACAAGGAATCGTTTAATAACGAAATTTTATGTCAGAGCAAAATGTTTGATGTTTTTTTTCTATAAAATAATCCTTTACGTAGTAGTTTGTTTTGTACAAACGCTAGTTTAAAAAAGCTAATTTTTCAAAATGGACCGTTTATCACAAAAAAAACGAACCATTTTTGGTTTGGAAATGTTCATTTAGATCTTATTAAAAAGATCTTTTAACAAATTCTGATTTGAAAAGCCACCGTAATATTCCAACTCTTTTCTGAAGTACTCAGGTTTTCATTAAAAAAACAATTGTGTCATCGATTCGATTTAGACCTCTTTAGGGTAAAAATCTTGATATTACCATGTTTACCTCGGTCGACCTCCCTTCTTGGTAATCCATTTATTTAGGTTTGATGTACCATTTATCTCATGGAAAGAATGTACTACCATTGGAAAGATTATTTGTGGAAGTTTTGTGAAATTCACCACTCTCTAAAAGTTTCGTTACAGAGCAAGTAAATTTCCAATTTTTAAAGTACGTAGATTCAGTATAACGGCTCATAAGTTCGTCTAGGTGACTCTTACTTGATTCAATTCATGAAATGAACTGGTAACAGAAAAAAAATTTGTATGACAAGTCCAGATTTTCCGGAAAAACCTAGTAAAAATCGTATCTTCCTGATGAAGTGAATATTTGATCCAATTAAATATTTTTTAAATTTATTACGTTGCGGTTTAGGCATATTATTTTATATATTCCCAATACTTCAACTTTTTCTGAGTTCTTCCATTAAACTTGATAACTTTTTCAATCCAGAAAATTTTATACAAACCCTAGAAAGTTTTTTTTTTGTATTCTAAGAAATGATATTTCATATATCATCAAACTTATTTCTTAGCAGAGTAGATAGCTAACAAAATAATTTTCCGAAATGCAATGTAAAACAAATTACATTTCCTTCCATAAATATTATTTCTAATTAATTTTTCTATTTATCTAAGGTCTTGATGAGATGAAAAAGTGTCACGAGCGAGATTCCAACCCCGACCACTCTAGCCAGTTATGATAGCTCAAGTGGTTAGAGCAGCGGTCGTGGGTTCGAATCCCGAACAATACTAACTTAGAACTCGTAATACTAACTTTTTAATCTCAATCAAGACCTTAGATAAAAAGAATAATTAATTGAAATAATTAATATGGTCAACTCTAACCGCTAAACTATATGGTTTAATTAATTATAATATTTAAAAGTCAACTCACATTAAAACAATAGTTCTTTGATTATTAAAATTGAAAAAAAAGTAGACCCAACATTAACAGGCTTTAAAATAGTAAAACTTTTTCTGTTATATTTTATTAATAAATCAATACTTTATTTTAAGCTTGATGATCCCATCGAACACTTCTTTGGAAAACCAAACACTCAAGAATTTCCATACAAAAGTATGAAAAACGTAAAAAAAAAACTTTTTACTTTTCTACCACGAATATTAATTACAATTTAAATTGTTTTTAAATTCCACGTGGAAAGTCACATAAAACGTTTAAAGTTTAGAAAACAACTATATGTTTTTGTGTTTGGCAGTTGCTGCTGAAAATTTAATTGACACTAATATTATTAGTTAAAATCGGTCGTAGATGAATTAATCTTCTAGATTAGTAAATAAATTAACTAGATTTATAAATGATACTGTATTGTAAAGTCATTGAAAGTGTTAGGAATATTGTAAATTCTAACAGGCAAAACTGCTAATGCTAACAACATTAGCTAGATTTCTGCTTAGCATGTACGTTGTTTGTTAACTGACTAAAATAGCCCAGCTGTTAGTAATTTAAATAAATAAATATTTGATTTTTTTTTTAACTTTGGATCTTTGTGTATTCAAACATTGAAAGCAATTTGCGTTATATCTAACTTTTTTTAAAAATAATCTCAATTCAATTAAATCCTCCACGACTATTGAGTGTCTCGGTTTCGCATACAATCAGACTGTTTTCCACCTCGCGGCCTGGATCTGCATGCTAATGACAACGTTGCTTGAATTAGTTAAGTTAGACTCCGTTAATTTCCTTTTACTTCGTAAACTTCAGAAGACGTCGTGAAGACTCGGGGGAAAACCGAAAGAAAACATGTATTGAATTATCTAACGTTGAGCGTTTAGCCCTGGCTTCCGTCTTGGAAAAGAGATGTTTTAAAAAATCATACAAATGGAAAACGCAATTTTATATTTTCTGTACGCGACGGTTTGACACTTAGTAAATCAAATGTGTGCGTTTAAGTATATTGGGAATTAAAACGAGTGGATTGGAGCCTGTGAGCTTAGCATATTGATCAACTATGGGTCCGACAATTCTCGCTTTTAAATGTCAAATCAACCATAAACCATTTGCAGTGCCGCGATGTTTGGTCCAAAAAGTGTCGCATTAAAATAAATCCAACAAAGAGCCAAAACATTAACTTCTCACTCTGAGTATAACACTACCCCATTACTATTTTTTTACTATTTACTTTAACGGGAGTCGAATACATACGTTGTCTGGGACTCTACTTGGACAAAAGACTTACTTGAAGCACGCAAGACTAAAACGAAACGAACGAACAGACGATACAAACTGTTATCACCACTACTCGACAGACGATCAAAACTTCCACTTAATCATAAAAGATTAATATATACGATAGTTCAATTAATTAAGGTTTTTAGTTGAGAAAAAAAGTCAGCGAGACGAGCGGGATTCGAACCCACGATCTTCGGCTGGATACGCCGCTGCTCTGCCACTTGAGCTATCGTGACCTCGATCCACTCGGACACCAACTTCCCATCTCAATCCCACCTTTTGAATTTTCCCTCCTTTTTGCCATTTTTCATTTGACAGTTAATATACCATAGTTCTCAAACTTCTGTGGACTTGTGGTATCGTACATCAACAACTAAGATATACCAATTTCCACTCAATTCAAATACCTGGGACTATATCTTGACGTGGAATCCCCACATAAGACTTAAAAATACTACGCTACTAATACACCTTAATACAACACTTACTACTACGAACACTTCTAAGACCGAAATCGATTTTGACAACTAAGACAAAGCTAACAGTGTACGAGACTGTGTGGTACTGCCAAGCCATCCCATATCCTGCTCATCCAGTCCTTCTAATCGAAAGGCCATAGACAAATTGTTAAAGCACCTTATTATGTCACTAACCTCACTATCCACAAAGACCTCGACATTCCTCTTGTCAATGAACTGATCCGGTCCAGATTCCTAACCTTCCACACCAACATTTCGAACCATCCTGACCATACCAACCGACTGTGGCTTCAGGATCACTTTGAGATGAGATGAGCAATGGTTGGCTCCTCAAAGCGTGTGTTCTACCGGTGCAGTGCTGGCATTAGTGCAACTGTTGTGCTGTGTGATACATTAATCATGTGTAGATATTTGTATGGTATACGATCATATATACGTAAGAAATAAATTAAAAAAAAAAAAATTCCACACATCCCAATGCCTCGGTCCGTCAGCTCAGTTCCACTACCATCATAGATAATCTTCTATGTCGACTTAGACGCTTTAAGTATTTTTCATACCAATTTTATTCTTATAGCATTTTTATGGGTGTAATTGTTTTACAGATGTAAAAATTAATAAAAAATCGTGAGATGCGGTCTGGTGTGACGTAGGTTTCAGAAAAACATTTTCTTTATCATGCCAACGTTTCGATCTTTATTGAGATCATCTTCAGTGTCTGGGATTTACAAACATTGTTTAAATTTAACAAATACATGTAGGATGTGGAAAAAGTGAATTTATACAATGCAAAAAATATTTTTTATATTCAATCAAAGTATTTTTACTCACTCAAAGTGTTTGAATAACGCAGAAAACAAACACTTTGAGTGAGTAAAAATACTTTGATTGTATATAAAAAATATTTTTTGCATTGTATAAATTCACTTTTTCCACATCCTACATGTATTTGTTAAATTTAAACAATGTTTGTAAATCCCAGACACTGAAGATGATCTCAATAAAGATCGAAACGTTGGCACGATAATGAAATTGTTTTTCTGAAACCTACATCACACCAGACCGCATCTCACGATTTCCGAACAATCATCGACTAACGGTCACTAATTACCACACATTAATAAAAAAAGAAAAAATCGAATTACTCGTTACGAAGGTTCAATAAATTTAACATTTAAAATCAAGACATGAACCATAATTACTGTTGCTGCTTTGGTATTTAGAACTTTTACTTGATTTGCTAATGACTTTACCAAATATATCAGCTTCGACAATGATAAAAATATACTTTCTTTTTTCTCTTTTGCGGTCATGGGCCATAGTTTTGATTGATTACAAATACATTTTCTACGATCCGGGCTGTTCGAAAGGTTTTTTTTCCCAAAGGAATGAATCAAAGTTGGCAGCAGAAACTTCGCGACATATCAATAAATCCTGCATTACAAACCAGACCGTGACCGAATCACAAGGAATCGGTGGTAAAAGGGTTCGAAAAATCTTCGTCTGAAATCGTATATGAAATTCCTTTTATTCCCGACGCCGGCGAATGCCACGAATCTCAACATTTATTATGGGGATAATTGAAATCCAAGGGGGAATTGGAAATAACCGAACGACGGGTTTTTTGGAGATGGACTGTCAAAACGATGAGCCACCTTTGCGGGGGAGGACTTTACATCTAAGATTTCACTCTCGTACCGAACTCATACCTGGTTTAAAAAGAGTTAACGTTAGTTATTTCGCAGGCGTTTGTATACAGGAAAGAGCCAAAATTCTGAAGTACGAAACTACTTTTTCGATGTACTTGAGCTTTGTTCCCCTAGCCACGATAGCGGTGGAAGCGGGAAAAGGGGTTACCCTTTTCTTCACAAAGCACGAGGAGATATCCTATATCTACGCAAATTAATAGTTTGATAAAAACAAAACTTCGCTGACTTCCCTTTTATCTATATTGTCTGTTAACATGTAAAATTTTTGCTTTTAAATTTAAACTTATTTCAGTTTTAATTATTTATTTTAGGAATCTTTATTTACAGAGATGTATTTTGGTAAATATTAAACATATAATTTTTGAAAATGCAAGCTAAAATTTAAACATATATGATGACTAAAAGCATTAAATCTTTCCTTACCTTAGAAATAAATACCAATATAAGCTCGAATTTATGTATTTAATTGATTCTGCGCGGTTTCGGTCTTTGTTTGTTTATTGTGCTGTAAGCTGTTAACAAATGTTTGCAGATATAATTAGGGTCTTAACGTAACCCTTGTAGCGTTTTAAATGTGTTATTGTACCATTAAGAATATACGAATAGGACCGAACGATCTTTCGAGGTTTTAATTGTGCCAAATGTGCAAACGTGTTCCAAAAGATTATTTGTGCTTGATTACCTGTTTAAAAATATTTCGACGCCATTTTCTATTATTCCTAACTGATTTCTCCATTTCTGAGTTCAATTCTAAGCAAGTGACACGTAAATGAAAGCTTTATATTTTAAAGGTTTTACGAAAAAGACTGGACGGTGCTATTGCCGAGTGCGCTATTGATTTCGCAATAGGACGCTTGTGCAACCGGAATTTTCAATTTAAACACCAAAATAACCAAATTTTACCTAAAAAGACCAATATTTGCGTGAAAAATTCTGATATACTAAATTAAAATATGTGTTATATTAAGTATACACTAGTAGTTCCTCTCACTCTCCCTCTCTTCCGCATATACAAATTTTCTCTCTCACTCTTTCTCTGGCTGTCTCTCCTATCTCTCTCTCTCTCTGGTTCTGGATAACACTCACTAACTCACACCCTTTCTCCCACGCACTCATTCACTCACTCTGTCATCTCTGTTTTTCCTCATTCACTCCCTCTGTCGTTTCTGTTTCAATTCTGTCTCTCCCTCCTTTTCTCTCTTTCTTTCTCTCTCTCTCTCTCTCTCTCTCTCTCTCTCTCTCTCTCTCTCTCTCTTTCTCTCTCTCTAGTTCTGGCTATCACTCACTAACTCTCTCCCTTTCTCCCTCGGACTCATTCGCTCACTCTCTCATCTCTGTTTCACTTCTCAGTCTATCTTCCCCTTCTCTCTCTCTTGTTCTGGATATCACTCACTAACTCTCTCCCTTTCTCCCTCTCACTCATTCACTCACTCTGTCGTCTCTGTTTCACTTCTCAGTTTATCTTCCCCTACTCTCTCTCTCTCTCTCTCTCTCTCTCTCTGGTTCTGGATAACACTCACTAACTCACTCCCTTTCACTCATTCACTCACTCTATCGTCTCTGTTTTACTTCTCAGTCTATCTTCCCCTTCTCTCTCTCTCTTGTTCTGCATATCACTCACTAACTCTCTCCCTTTCTCCCTCTCACTCACTCTGTTTCACTTCTCAGTCTATCTTCCCCTTCTCTCTCTTGTTCTGGATATCACTCACTAACTCTCTCCCTTTCTCCCCTCACTCATTCACTCACTCTGTCGTCTCTGTTTCACTTCTCAGTCTATCTTCCCCTTCTCTCTCTCTTGTTCTGGATATCACTCACTAACTTTCTCCCTTTCTCCCTCTCACTCATTCACTCACTCTGTCGTCTCTGTTTCACTTCTCAGTCTCTCTTCCCCTTCTCTCTCTCACTCTCTCTCTTGTTCTGGATATCACTCACTAACTCTCTCCCTTTCTCCCTCTCACTCATTCACTCACTCTGTCGTCTCTATTTTTCCTCACTCACTCCCTCTGTCGTTTCTGTTTCACTTCTCAGTCACTCTCTCTCTTCTCTCTCTCTCTCTCTCTCTCTCTCTCTCTCTCTCTCTCTCTCTCTCTCTCTGTTTCTGTCTATCTCTCATTGTCTCACTCCCTTTCTCCCTCTCACTCTTTTACTTACTCTGTCGTCTCTGTTTCACTTCTCAGTCTCTCTCCCCCTCTCTCTCCCTCGCTGGTTCTGGATATCACTCACTAACTCTCTCCTTTTCTCCCCCTCACTCATTCACTCACTCTGTCATCTCTGTTTTTCCTCATTCACTCACTCTGTCGCCTCTGTTTCTCTTCTCCCTCCCCCCTTCTCTCTCTCTCACACATAATGATTTATAATTAATAGTAAAAACCATAAACTCTCTACATATTCGCAGAACGAAGGGAATGAACGATGAAAACGTGCAACACACAGTTTTTCTTTAGGATATCGAAAAACATTGTTTACGATGGGAAATACTAATCCCATTTTTCGACCAAGTAAATGCAGATATAAGGGAAAAATCAGCCAAGCAAAACAGTAGAGTCGTTTCCTCCATGACAACGCAACGCTGAGTTGATGAAGCGGCAAAAATTTGTTACACTTGGCCTGTGGTAAGCAACTTCGCCCTCCAAGGCCGGACATAAGGCCTTCTGAATACCGTATGCTCGGTCAAACGGAAAATTATTTAATCAAAGATTTCGAGTCAACTGAAAGAATTTTCATCGAATCCGAACTCCTTCGTCAGCACGGGCTGTAATGAAATTGCCTTAAAAGCGGCAATATCATTGGAGTATTTTAATTTAATTTCGTTACGAAATTCAGTCGTGGGATAAATATTAGGAACAAAGTTAAACTTTTTTTTCTTCGGTGATAATTGTTTAGAACTTTATCGCAAGGACAAATTTTGAAAATCATTTTGCCTTCTCCGTAGGATATACGTTAACTGGCGTTGAAATTAAAACAGGTTTAATAATGCTAATAACGATTAAATAGCTTAGCGGGTGTCCCGTTTTTAATGAATTAGTAGTGAGAGACATCTTCCATATACTTAATATTACCGGCTTGCTAATTAATCCTGTCCCAGTTTCTCCGGGAGCTCGGAGAGAAGAAGAAAAATTTTTACTAAATCAACGGTTAACTAGTTATGTTAAAATGGCTTTCTTTGCACTCATCGAGGGGTGCCGAGGGGGAAAAAAGCGAATCCTCTGATGGCCAAATATTTGCCGTCGTGGACACTCGATGTATTTGCACTATGGACGCCTTCTAAAATACCCTTCTACGTTCCACCCAATATATAAACATTTGATCTTTCAGAGCTATATTTTATTTGCACGATTGAACCATTCTAAGCACGGACAATTACAAAGCATAATGTTTATTTTATCCGTTGGTCATTTGATCAATATCCTAATACGTAAACATAAATAATGCTTTTAAACTATATGAAAACACTAGTTTTGAATTCATTGTCAAAAATATCTTTTTTAAATTCTTAGCGAGTAATAATCACATACGACGTTTGATGGACCGCGCACTGCGGCACAGACCAACTTCCACTCGTATTTCCCTTTGTTTTCTTTTATCAGTTTTATGATAAAAGGCGTTGGTCGTAAACCACTTGCATAATTTCAGAAATAGAAATGCTCCATATCACTCGCCACCATAAAAACAGAAACAATGCCGTTATGATCATAAATTTCTGAATTTCATTGACCTTTTAATAATTTCTTCCGAAATTTCCTCCTTTTAAAACATGACAATACTAAATAAATATATACTGTCGTTTTCTAGTTTAGTGTTTAGCCTTTTATCAATGATTTCCACTATGTTGTTCCCGATTACAATCATTTCATAATAGATGACACCATCATCAAACCTGTTTTATTTAATTTGATCAATGGCAAACCAAAAATAAGCCCAATAAACCTCCACGTCGAAGCATAAAAAAATAAAGAAATAAGCGATTAAAACATTTTATCCGGATCAATTAATTCTGTTCAGACCAGAAAGTATCCCATAACCGCACAAATTTGGAAAATATCTTTTATATTACATAGTTTATTTAGTTTAACGTTGTTTTCTTATCGATTTAAAATGATTTTGAAATAGAAGACATCATCACGAGTAATCAAAATCTTACAATTAATTAAGGCTTTCAGTTGAGATAAAAAAGTCAATGGCACGAGCGGGATTCGAACCCACGGTCTTCGGCTTGATACGCCGCTGCTCTACCACTTGAGCTATCGTGACCTCGATCCACTCGGACACTAACTTCCCATCTCAACCACATTAACCTTAATTAATTGGCCAAGCGGACCACGAAACTATTGAATTTAGAAAGTAATCAAAATGTTCTTAGGTTAGTATTGTAATGTGATAATTGGAATATCAAATAAATACACAAATTTTTGGTCAAAACGAGAAGTGTCGCCACATTTATTTGCCTAGTTCAGAGTACTTTTTTTTTTTTTTTTTTTGTTGCAGTTAAGTCTTACTGACCGCTGCTTCAGGTTGAGATGCGGCTTATTCGGATATCATACTAATACAAGCCTTCCACAAGAGACCGTTCTTGGTCCCATCCTTTTGGCCATTTATACTGCTAATTTGCCTATACAGCTTAATACCATCATTATCACCTGTCATAGGTCTCTAATCCTATGAGGATGACACTGTAATTTTGTCTTCTAACCCGAATACCATCCAAGCAACGTCCAAGAACGCTTGAGTTTATAGACTGAAGGAAAAATGGGAGGAAAAGACTGAATGAGGAAAAATGATTGTATACAGTATGCAGTTACGCTGGAAAAACGGTTTTCCCCTCCTCTGAACTCCAATCAACCGACACCCCTCAAATCACTTCAGGCTAAGTGACATCAGACTGACTTGGAATACTCACATAAGCCTAAAGAGACATTAACCTAACAGAAGAGTTGGTCAAAAAATTTTAGGATTGATGTCTATTCTGACTGTCAAAACTCAACTAAAATTATACAAGACATTTGCGATTACTTTGGATGAAAACCTGTGGAACTATCTTCCCAAATCTAACGCATGAAATCCTTCCAATCAAAAGTTCTCAATTGTCAAAGCTCATCACTACATTATTAACGTCAATATTCAAAATTTTTGACAATGAAATGAATCGTTGATATCAATTAGAATGTCAATGTGTTTAAGCTTTTTTCATCGACATATTGATTGCTGTCGCCAATATAACACAACACCTACTCATCCTTCTGATTGAAATTGTTCTTAGGACAGGTTTATCATTCTCAATGCAAACAACTCATATTTTTTCTTGATTGATCTTGGTTAAATTGATTAATCCGGAGTAAATTTCTACTTTTATTTTTGAAAAACGTAAAACCCTTCCAACATTTCGGGGTGAAGAATTCGGATTTTCGCGAAAATGCAGTAAAATATTCAGCTCCTCATCGAACATACGCTGACGGTTTCTCGGTGATGGAACAGCAACTGATCCGTGCTTCCTCAAATTCAAGCAACAGGTATAAAAGTTTTGTGGTTTATTCTAGGGTTATCAGGAAATTTCTCGGAGTACAAATCGACTGCACGACGAGCAATACCACCACAAAAATGTGGTCTTCGGTTCATTTTGAATGGAATAATTACTGAAACCAACATGTATTATTGTAAAATTTATTTACTTCCAGGAATTAAAATTTGATTAAGATTCCCATAATGCGAATTTTACAAACAATAATTATTCAGAAATCATGAGATGCAGTCTGGTGTGATGTAGGTTTCAGAAAAACATTTTCTTTATCGTGCCAACGTTTCGATCTTTATTGAGATCATCTTCAGGGCGCAAAGTGTTTTCTTCTTTCTCAAAATCTTCTGTGCAATTGTGCCATTCTTGCGTGTCGTGTTGAAAGTTCTACACCACAAATCAATATATATTTGTAAATTATGTTTATGCGAGGCTTGGAACTTCGTTATCTGTAGAATAATAATTTTATGAACAATGATTATGTGCACAGTGATGCACCCCATTTATATCTCACGGTTACATTAATTAATGCCTAAGCTTCTTAAACATATTCATTGATCATAAAATTATTATTCTACTGATAACGAAGCTCCAAGCCTCGCATAAACATAATTTACAAATATATATTGATTTGTGGTGTAGAACTCTCAAGGCACCCTCAACACGACACGCAAGAATGGCTCAGTTACACAGAAGACAAACACTTTGAGCTCTGAAGATGATTTCAATAAAGATCGAAACGTTGGCACGATAAAGACAATGTTTTTCTGAAACCTACATCACACCAGACCGCATCTCGCGATTTCTGAATAATTACCAATTAACGGTCACTAATCACCACACATTTTTACAAACAATGACAGAATGTAAAAAATAAAGGCAATTAATTTTTATTTTCGTGGAGAAGGAAATTATTGGAATTAACGACGAAACTAATGAAATGCGTTTTTTTCAATTTTTTTGCTCTAACTTTACCATTTTTTGACCAATTTAAAATCCGATTGCACCATTGATTTCAGCGTAAAAAATCCTTTGCAATGATATGACAGGATGTCGTCATCAAAAAGGTTCATATTTGAAATTCTGATGTTGAACCGGGCCGGAGGTTCTCCAAGAAAAGGTAAAAATTTGAAACTGCGTTAAAAAGTACTAAATACGTATTTTTTATAGCGTCATTGGGTCAAGATAAATTAAGCCGGGCCATTTAAAAGTATATGTTCAATACTACAGACCTTTTTGGATAGTGATTGGATATGTCTAACAGGTTTTTACACTTTTCTTAAAAATTTCAAGTGTTTTCCCGATTAAAAGTTTCTAGATTAACTAGACTAACTAGACCTCATAACCACTTTCACAGAGGCAAGAGAGGCAGTAATTTTAAGACATTCAACACTTCTATCTAAATCGATAACTTCCGGTCCGCCTCTCATCGCTTCTTTTTAACGAGCATCGATAATGTCGACAATGGCCCACAAAAATAAATAAAAATAACAAAACTGGTTTTATTTACAAATACGTTCTTTTCCCTCGTGAAAGTATGAAATAATTCAATGTAGGAAACTTCACCGTACAATGTTTTGGACAATTAGGTAATTCTCAGGTCTTTTCACCCTTGGGGGTTACTCTCTGTTTTTCAATTCGTTGTCGACTTGAATTGTTCAGTTGTTTTCAATCAGTGCCGCATGCTTTGCCCCCATCCCCTAAAGTTCTAAAAAATCTTCAGAACTAACTTTAAAATTGAAAAAATGAGATTTTTGACACGTTTATTAATAAAATAATGGCATTGATTTAGGAGTCTCATTAGAATATATGTACATATTAGAAGGGTGAGTGAAACCGACAGTTTTCAATGTGACCGCAATGTAACTTTCCCACGTAGTGAAACTTCTAATCATGCATATTCCTGCTCCAATTACTGAAGTTGCCTTCGTAAAACTAAATGGCAAAAATGAATTGAATGTTTAGAAAGAATTTAATCTATAATATTTAACCGTAGTTTGTGCGGTAAATTTAATGCCGCGTAATAACTTATTTTCTTGCCAGACATTTCCAATAGATCTCAAATTATGCTATTTAATAGGAACCTGCTACCTGATTATTCGTTGAGACTTTTAACCGGCTTTTTAGAAGACGCCTCGAGTTTCTGAGTCAATACGGAATAAAATAGCCTGTAGGGTCGAATTTCTATTGGCCGGTCGGATTTCCACTGGACTTAATCCTCGATACTCGACAGTCGGCATGGTCCTTTTTCTGAGGATCCAATCGATTCCGAGTTGTGGATATCAAACTTTTTCAAAATACCTGTTTTCCTTGGATTAACGGGCGTCAGGGATCGTCTGTCGGATAAGAACGGATGACCGGTCCAGAAGTACACATATTATTAATATGTCCCGATTCAATGCCCGCTTAATTAAACTCTAAGCAATAAATTTAGACTAATTAAAAAACACTACACCTTATTTATAAATTGACAAATATAAATAGCTAATCTGAATGTTATCGCCAGGATCAAATTTTTCTCTGCGTACTAATTGGAAGGCGAATGGGATTAGGGCAATCTGGATGATTATTTCTAAAGGCTAATGATATATAAGAGGATTAAGAATTGCGACGTTTTTATTTTTTTAATGTTAAATAACCATGCTCTATGGTTCTTGGTATAATAAATATGAACGAAGCATACTGGTATAAACATTTGAACGATCTATATTTTTGAATAAGACTATTATTTTCCAAGGATTTAGCAATTGATAACAAGATATCACAGGCTGCTTTTTATCTTCAGGACTACAAGTTTTCGTTATCTAAGTTATCTAGTCTTTTGACTGTCTTAACGCTAAACGACATAACCTAACCCAAGCCCACTCCTTGGAGACTTGAAATCGATTACGAAAAAAAAATAACGAGCACAAAAATATGTTAAAATTCAATAAAGAACAAATACGTAATGTATATAAGATTATTTAGATACCCTGATAAAATGTAAGAAAAAGATAAGGTTAAAGTTGATTGATAGAAAAATAAGGTACGATGGAAATAATTGAACTTATGAGTTAAAACACGTTTAGTCAATTAAATATTTTTCATCTCCAGGTACACAAGTTTTCGTTACCTAAGATACCTAAGTCTCTTGACTGTCTTAACCCTAACCCGACATGACTTAACCCAAGCTCATACCTCGGCGACCTGAAATCGATTACGAAAAAAAAGTAACGAGCACAAAAATATGTTCAAGTTTAATAAAGAACAAATACGTAATGTATATAAGATTATTTAGATACCCTGATAAAATGTATGAAAAGGACAAGGTTAAAATTGCTCATTAGAAAAAGAAGGTACGATGTAAACACTTGAACTTATGATTACACAAATCAATTCATAAAAGACCGTATAGTCAATTTTTGATCTTCAGGTCTACAAGTTTTCGATGTTTTTGATCTATGCTATTTATCCAACCGTCAGTCTCGTAAATGTCATCACCGCATCTAACTAAATTATACAAGTAACATTTATTTCTCCAAATTTATCTATCTCAAGTATATCTAAATAATATTGATTTCACTTTTGGCAAGGGTTCATTTATGAGAACTCAGACTACGAAATTTAATAATTTTACGTCAAAATTATAGATCATTTGTATGGAAATCCATTTAAATACGGCCAAATAATTGATCAAACAATAACAGACGAAATCAGAATGATTCTAACTCTTTACAACTCATTAACATTCCAAATTTTGACGTTTTTAAAATCTGCGTAATGAAAAAAAAAATATTTAAAACAAATTCAACTTTAAACAAGAGTTAGAATATGTCTTTAAAATTGTAAGTTTCAATTAAATTTTCTTTATATGGCAATCGGGTCTCCGTGAACAAGAAAACGTGACACTACTCGAAAACTTCATTCATTTACAGACTGTAATATTTAAAAAGGAGGAGCGACCATGTAAATTAACAAGTACTGTTATGCTCGGTGATTCAATTAGGAAAGGCCTTTTTATTCGGACAATACAAAAAACAACACAAAAAGTAAAAGAAAAACTTTGTCGAATTATTATTATTGTTATTATTTTTAGAGGAACGCTTTTGATGAATGGAACTTCGTGAAGGGTAACGTTTTCCTTATTAAAAAACAAGTGATTTAATTAACCCTCCCCGCGTCAGACTCGTTTTGGGTCATTATTTTAAATGAGGGTTTTCATAAATTTATGGAGCCATTAAGGTTATTTTGGTATATTTGTGCTACATACGAAGAATCACCGAATTCCAAAAATAATCCATACAGAATTAGTAGCACCAGAAGATTAAAATTACCATTACTGAACAATACAATAAAAACCTAATAAACAATAACGGCTTCCAAGTTTGGCTATTACTTAACCAAGGACACAAAAACCAAAACAAGAAAAACAAACATAAAAAATAAAAGACGATTTGTCACAATAAATTTTCATCACAAAGATTGAATTGCAAAACGACAAATATATAAAGTGTAATTGAATAAGCCTGTAGGAAATTAGTCAATGTTTAGGAATAACAATACAAAGGAAAATTAAAACAGAGAAAACACCAAAAGAAAGCTTCTAAGGCAAAGTATGACACCAGAAAATACAAGAATATTAGGTACATAGGTCAGTCTGGCAAAATTGTATTAACGGAGCTTAACGCCTTTAATAAAAGCTGCTTAAAGTCTTAATGTTTCGGACTCATATACTTTCGCTGTCTCACGGAAAAACATTGAATCATATAACCCAATTGAAGTCTAGCCTAACCTCACCTAACCTAAAAGTTGTACGTTTATTGAACTTTTGGGCTGAAAAGGTGACACTTGATTAATTGTCGAAACACACACAGATAAAACAAACATACGAGAAGAGTTTTAATTATTACAATACACAAAACGCAGAAGGAAATTAAACACCTCGACCATAATCCTACCTAACCTAACCCAATCCAGCCCAAATCGATCATCAAAAAACAAAACAAAAAAACATGTTTTTCATTAATAAAGGACAAATAAATTACTCACATAAGACTAATTAGATACAATGATAACAATGTATGAAGGGGCGTCAGTGGCCGCAACGGTTTAGGCGTTGACATGACGCTCATCGTTGTAAGGTAAAGTTCCCGGGTTCGAATCCAGTGGCCCTGCATTCGACAAACGTACAAATGGGCTTTTTCTCAAAAACACCAGCACCCTGAGGGTTAATATGACCTCTGCTGTTGGGAACCCTCGTTAATAATTAAAAAAAAAGAATGTGGGAATCGGTTAGGGTAAGGTTGCACTATAGAAAAAGAAGGTACGATAGAAACACTTAAGGCATATTACGTAATAATTGACTGTTTAAATTGAATAAATGGGTTTATGAATAAACGTTATCAATTTAATCACTAAATTAAATCAACAAGACAATGATTTAGGAATACATCGCAAAAAAACATATAAAGTCACTTAACAATGGACATAACTGACAAAAACAAGCACAGGGAAATCACTGAAACCCGTTGAATCCTGGAACTCGCCTGAGAGCTAAAACCAGAGGGAATAAGCAGACCAGAAACAAGGTAAAACTTCTTTAAACGATGAATTGTATCTTTACTCTCAAGTAAAACACCTAATAACATCAAAACAATGCCTGGAGGTACACACACGCACGCACGCGCAAATTGAGTTGTTTGAAAAACAAATGTACCGCATCACATTCGATAATGATTTATAATAATTAATGAGGACATGCTTTACAAAGTGACATATAGGACAACCACTGCAGATGGCGGAATCTTTAACGCATCTGAGAATCGAAACCAGCCAGAAACTAGAATCAAGCTACAATTTAATTAAAACGATAAAATATAGGCCTTTAACAAAACTTTTACAACTTACACATACGGAAAACCATAAAAATTGAATGTGCTTGTAGAGTTACAACAATAACAAATAAAACATTATTTTATTTGAAAGGTTGTCTCTCCTGTCGGAAAAATTTAACAAAACAGGCTTGCGCTTGACCCGCTTTTGGTACAAGGATGGAAAAAATTAAATTATAAAAACCAGGGTCCGCCAATTCCCGCATTGGTGTCACCAGGACCCGCCCCCACCCCCCATCCACGGTCGAGGACCGCCGCAGCCGTTTTTGGGTTAGCCGCTAGCCGTATTTCAAAACGGCAAAAATTAATGCAACCCCCACAAAATGCCAATACATATGTGATACCTGTCGTTCATTTGCATGACACGACCAAGCGCCGTGTCGTCTAACGCCAGTCATATCAGCAGCTTTGAAAAGCTCTTTGCATATTCCAATGTTGTCGAATTTTGTCATACTTATAAAAAAACTCATACAGAGTGTGACGGTTCGACTAACCCCGAGTCAAGTTTGTTCTTCGAAATTTACATATTATTTATAAACAAGCAGACTTCAGTTGAATGTCACATATAAAAACTATAAAATATTACGAAATGTTATTATACTACAACTTACAAATGTCTTTATCGCCATAAATTCGTTTTACCTGTAACAGAAATTAAAAATGTTAGTACTAATCTTATTAAAGCTTTAAAAAAAAAAGAAAAAAAATTAACGTATCATTTCGCTGTATCATTAAACTGAAGAACGCCCACAAACTATGTTTACGACAGCAATTATTAAGGTTCCTAATTAAGCATTAAGTTAAGTAGTTCATTAAGAAAAATCTTAGTTTCAGTAGATTTCCTAGAAAATAAATTAGAAAAAATATGGTAAATTACATTGTTTTTGTTGGAAATAAAACATAATGGCTAAAATCATGAAACGTAATACAGCGAAAAACCATGGACCAAAAAATCCTTAAAGAAAGTTGTAAAGTGAATACTGAAGTAGACGAAAAAAACTCACCAGTATTAATTCATTTTTAATATACAGTGATGAGAGAAAATTGATCTACTAAGAAAAACTTTATTATTTAAAAGAAATATAGGTGATATAATTATAGATATTATTACCGTGGAGATATATATATATAGTTTATCCCGTCAAATTGACCCGTTAATAATGTAAAAATAACTCTTTTCCGCATCAAATTAACATATTTAATTTTAAATTAACCTTGTTTCACATGAAAACAACCCTTTATAATAACAAATTAACCATTTGTTCGTATCAAAGCAACCCTTTTCGCAGCTAATTAACCTTCTTTCCTTTCAAATCAAACATTTTTTATAATGGGCTCCATATGCGCCTTTTTTTACATTCAAACTTACCCTTTCTTTAATACGAAATTAACTGTTTTCTCTTCAAATTATTATTATTATTTTTTTTCAATTTAGCAATTTTTGATAACTGACATGACTTTCCAATATTAGCCTTTATTTTACATTGAAATTTACCCCTTTTTTATACGAAATTAACTTCTTTCGCCTCAAATTCTTTTCTTTTTTATTTGAATTTAACCATATTTTATAACTGACTTATGACTTTCCAGTATTAGCCCTTATTTTACACTGAAATTTACACATTTTAACAGGAATTTAACTGTTTTCGCCTCAAATTCATTTCAATTTAACAATTTTTTATAATGGACTCAAGACTTTCCACATTAGCTTTTATTTTACATTGAAATTTACCCTTTTTCATACGAAATTAACTGCTTTCACCTCAAATTCTTTTCTTTTTGATTTCAATTTAACAATTTTTGATAACTGACTTATGATTTTTCAATATTACCCTTTATTTTAAATTGAAATTTACCCTTTTTCAAACGAAATTAACTGCTTTCACCTCAAATTCATTTCAATTTAACAATTTTTTATAACGGACTCATGACTTTCCATATTAGCTTTTATTTTACATTCAAATTTCCCCTTTTTTAATACGAAATTAAATTTTTTCGAATCAAAATTAGCCCTTTTTAACTTGAAATGAATCGTTTTTAGTGCGTGTAAAAAATTAAACCATTTCAAATATACCATTTTTTTAACGGCCATGTGACTTTCCATATTAATCTTTATCTACATTGAAATTTAAAAAGTTTAACTTTCAAATTAACTGTTTTTAACGACAAATTAATGTGTTTTAATTTCAAATTAGCCATTTTTAATTTCAAATTAAGCTTTCTTTAAATTATTAAAAACCTACTAGGTGGTGTGGAATGTAGGCATGTAAAATAAAATTCGTGCATTTAAAAAAAGTAAATATGGAATAATTGAGCTTTTAGAAGTCCAAATGAAAATTAATCTACTTTTTTAATGCTTTAAAAATGGTTATTTTAACGTAAAAAGGGTTAATTTTGGAATTAAAAAGGATTAATGTTGTTATAAAAAATTATTTGATATTATAAAGATTAATTTCAAGTTAAAAGCGGTTAATTTGCAATTAAAAGTGTAAATTTGACTGGAAAACATATATTTTAAATATTTTAAAACTATTTTCATAAACGTCAAGCTTTGCATTTTACAATTCCTTTTGAAATATAATAGTCCTATCAGTCCTTTTAAAAACTTGTTAAATGTTATACGTACATAGTGATGACGAGAAAATAGGTTTATTAAGAAGAATAAGGTATGCATTAGCTTCAAATGGTAGAGTAGCGGTGTGTCAAGCCGCAGGTCGTGGGTTCGAATCCCGCTCGTGACACTGACTTTTTTATCTCAACTAAAAACCTTAATTAATTGTATGCATTATCGTTTAACTGACATTTGTCGAAACTTATGATCAATTTAAAATTTCTGGACTTTCACCGGGATAAAAGCTTTAAAAATCAGTTAAAATTACCATTAATTGTAAAATTACATAACGGCCAACGATATTATTAATTACAGCTGTGTTTTCGTTAAACATGTCTGAAAATTTGGTATATATTTGTTTTATAATTTCTGCTAGTGAAAACGAGTTAACTTGTATGAAAACAACAGAAAATTTAATGTTAGTCGAAAAAAATGTAATTTTAGAATTGCAACCTCAGCGTTGATAGCATTCTTGTTCTTCCTTTTTAAAAACTAGTTAAAATACGTCTGCGGGAGTTGTGGAACGTATTAATCTTCGAAGGAAGGAGAGAGGGTTGGAAAATCATGATTGCGACGAGGTCGGATAATGAGGACGGAGTGTTTACCGTTGTGTCAGTAAACACTGGCTTATAAGGCGTCCCTGTCCGAACCGGGTAATGTCAAGTCTCGAGAAACGAACGGGGATCGAAAAACCTCCAACGTAAAAGCTTCTGTAAATCAAAAGAGATAAGCTTGTGAAACTCGTTCGCGCCGTTTCCACTAGCAAAACACTGTGGACGGAGAAAAACAGCCGGGTCGAACCATGATAGTTTTTACTGGTGCACCAACCACACGGTCGACACAGGGGAGAGAAGGTATAAATTTATTTTTTCCTCGTTTAATACAAAACCATGGATGAGGAATTACGAACGCTATTTGCTTACCAGAAGAAACAACTTTGGTTAGATTTTTGTTCGTATATAATGAAATATATTAAATGTAGTCTGCGAGGTGATGGGCCAAGTAGTTTGGTTGTTTCCGATCATTTCCGTTTGTCATAACTGGCCCAGCTTCTCGCAGTCTTCGATGAGATAATACGAAGCAGTCCTCTCACCGTCTAATATTAACGAAAATCAATTCTCCCCCGTTTTTTATACCACTTCTGCAATAAACAATCACACACCAATTCGGCAAGAAAAAAATAAGTTTTGATCGGCAGCAGACCTAAATATGCTCCGAATTGACACGACAAGTAGGTACATCAAATCATATCAGAGGCGATGAACGCCTCAAATTAGTACTAATTAATTACCAAACGTTAATAAATATTATTGCACAATTTAGCATTAATTAGCATCTATTATTAGATTATTAAGTTCGATCAATTAAGAATAAAAATCCGTTTTAATAAAATAATGAAAGATTCAAAATAATTCACATAAAAAATACATTTCACCCCCTCTCTAGGATGCATGTTTCAGACCTTATCGTTATGTGAATAAATTAATTCTAAAATATTTAAAAGAAAAAATAAATGTGTTACCGGTTATGAGATAATTCGTATTGGCATAGAATAAAATTACTAATCAATTTGGTCAGTGTTGGGTCTGGGCGATTTTTGTGCAGTCAAGTCTCCTGTAAGGACGTGCGTCCGGTTTATCTTGGTTTGCCTATATCTTTGGTGGATCAGGCCTGGTTTTGTTGATTTTCCGGTCGTCTTTTTAGTGGTGCAAATAATATATGTGAACTTTTTTTTGTAGTTGTACGGCCGGCGAACTGCATTGGTCATCGCCAGCCCTGTTTCTTTGCTTTTCATTTCTTGTATTTATCGCATTTTAAACGAACACATTTCCTTTTCTGTTTCGTCAGCCATGTTATGCAGTAACAAACTCTGTCTTTTCTGTATCCTATTGCTTGACTCTACTCAGATCCTCGCCAATTGTACATAACGCAATACAAATATTGTAATAAACTCAAAATACACACCCTACGCCAAAGTATACCTGGGGGTAATTGGAGATATGCCCCTCAATTCACGCTAATAAATTACATTCACGCACCAACGAGTAATCGTTATCCCTCGAGTTAAGTGGGGTCAGCCCTTTGATTCCCACGCATAAAATACATTCAAACATTCACTCACCCTACCTCAGAGTACTCGATTTTGTTCGACTTAATTGGGACAAACCCTACCATTCACGGTAATAAATTACATGCATACAGCACAATTCATTCATACTACCCAGAGCGCTCGGTATACCTCTGGGTTATTGGAGATAGCCCCTTTATTCGCGCAGATAAATACATTCTTTCCAATAAAAACTGGTATCAAATACATGAAGGTACAAAGATATGAACAATTAAAAATATGTATGACCCTGAGATATTGGATCAGAGATTTGTGCCAGCTGCTGTATTGTTAATTTCTGAATTTCTGTGTTTCCAAATTTTCACATATACTCATTTTTAAATAGCTTTACATGTCGTGATGTAATTTAATGCTTGTCTGTATTAGTGAGGGGGGTCGTAATTGTTTTCTAGGTGTTGAGTCGCGTAGTTTGATTCATTGTCGTTGTTATGCGCCATTTTTGAAGTGGGTTGGTTCTGTTAATGTTTTAGCTTATTGTTACTGATTAAATCCATTAGAGTTCGTTGTCTGATTGACCGACTTTTTTCAATTAATTAATCTTTACGTAAGGTATTGGTTTAAACAAAAAAGTCAGTGTCACGAGCGGGATTCGAACCCACGACCTTCAGCTAAATACGCCGCTGCTCTACCACTTGAGCTGTCGTCTCAACCCCACCATTCCAATTTTTCCCCTTTTTGCCATTTTTCAAATGTCGTGTAATCAATTCGATTATCGGTGATAAATGAAATAGCCACGGAAAGTTAGTGAAGATATACTTCATTTTACTGATTAAATCCATTAGAGTTTGTGGTCTGATATTACACGACATTTGAAAAATGGCAAAAAGGGAAAATTGGAAAGGTGGGGTTGAAATGGGAAGTTAGTATCCGAGTGGATCGAAGTAACGATAGCTCAGGTGGTAGAGCAGCGGCGTATTTAGCCGAAGATCATGGGTTCGAATCCCGCTCGTGACACTGACTTTTTTATCTTAGCCAATACATTACGTAAAGATTAATTAATTGAAAAAAAAACCTATTGTTACTATTTTTTCGATTGTGTTCTTATTCCTCAGTGATGTTATATAACTAATATGTAAAAGAAATTTGTTAAATTTGTACGTTTTTTTCTTCATGTGTGATAATTCCCGTGTCCATTTAGTTTTTGTGTTTTTACAAACGCACACACAAAAACGTTTTTGGTTGATCGTGTAGCCATCGTGTAATAAGACCAGTCTGTTAGTGCTTGCAATGGGTAGGGCTTAAAACGTTATTGCATTTTTTTTTTTTTTTAAATGACACCCCCTGATAAAATATTCAATTGCGTTTTGAATAGACGGCAGAAAAAAAGGACAAAGAAGGAATTTTCGTTATTTTCGTATTCTTCTTTTAAATTACATTACTCTTCTCACCGATTCCACCTACAAGATGCCTGTCTGTATAATTTGGAAACGCAGCTTGTTTCCCGGAGGAATTCAAAACCGAATAGTTCTCGCAGACATAGGAACTCGCGACTTGTAAATTATGCTGAGGGGGAGCATTTCCGACGCCTTTGACATAAAGCGCGTGTTTTCAGCCATGCGAGGAATGGACATTAAGCGGGAGGTTTTAAGTTCGAACAGGCTGTTTTGTCTAAACGGCTCGAAAATACACTACACGGAGTTTTCAAAACATCATCCTGGCTAGAAAAACAAAACAATTCCAGATCGGCTAATGCAAGACCGATAAATACACTCAACTCCGATCGAAATCATACACGCGTTACTAACCGGGCTCAACAATTCCGACGACAAACGAACAAACACAAACGTACGCCCGGCTTCCGTTATTCACAGGTCGTCCGTAAACCAACGCTGTTTTGGGCGCTCCGATTTATATTTGTCCAGGACACATGATGGGAAAAATGATTTATACCCGTCGTATCTCAGTAATATCAGGAGGCCGAGCAGAGTGACCCGTCTCGAAAGGAGGACCCTGGTATGTCCGTTTGAATTACACGTCCTATTCTGTAGAACGTCCCCGCTAATCGATTGCAACTACCAGCTTAATATTATTACAAATTAAATTTATAGCCCTATGTTCAATCTAAACACTGTATGATATATGTATATTGAATTCGCACGAGTAATAAATTTTTCAAACCGTAAAGCCTTCGTTTTTTATCATCTACAAAGCAGTAACTTTCGTAGCCGACAGTCCTTTAAGGGAAGAACTTTAATACTGTGTATGCTATGTTTCAACGTATTTTTTTTGTAGGTTATTTCAGCCCCTAACTAAGTCTATATTCTATTTACCCTTTCAAACACTACATTCATACAAATACATACATACAGTACACTCATTCCGTTTGGTCGGTGGAGTACTTGATATTCCTCCACCGACCTATACTCAAACTAATCTAGATTGGGGTCGATGGAGTACTTTTATAAATATTCCGCCATCGACCCAGAACACACACTCTTACGCCCTCAGAGTTCGAGCGGCGATGATGACGTTATATTTCACCCTCACCCCAAGCCATTCACGCTAATAAATACATGCACTCAGACAAAACATATAGACACACAGCACATAAGACATATTATATACAATAAAAAATTCCAATTTCCCGTAAAAAGCGGAAATGGGGACTGAAACTCGCTACCGTGTTAGAGAACTCTTCTTAAGCCCGGCGGCATGCCTACACGCTATCTGTATGGAGCCAAGGCATGACGCCTCTATTATGTGGGACACATCGAGCAACCTTTCTCTGCGTAAGGGGCAACTGGGCGGGCTTTGGCCCAAAAGAAGGTGCCCATGTGTCATCCTCGTATGGCCAATCCTCAGCCGGGTGAGGACGATCCCTCGTCTCCTACTCACGTTCTCTGAGGGCCATCGAGAACCTGAGCAGGAGACTAGCTTCTAGCTATGTTTCAGCGTATTGCTCTTGAAATGTTCTATTTCTATTTCAAAGTTGAAAACATAATTGACCTAAAAAATAGGCAATGAAAAGAGTTTTTTTAATGAAAGGATCAGTATTGTTAAAGTGCTGAAATTAAGGACTTAATGGTACTTTAATTCTGTCTATTAAAATTCACGGCTAAATTTAAAAAAATGTGTGGTGATTAATGACCGTTAATCGATATTTTTTCGGCACTCTCGACACGACACGCAAGAATGACACAATTACACAGAAGACAAACACTTTGAGCCCTGAAGATGATCTCAATAAAGATCGAAACGTTGGCACGATAAAGAAAAAGTTTTTCTGAAACCTACATCACACCAGACCGCATCTCCCGATTTGTAAATAAATTTAAAAAATGTGATAATTTATTCAATACTCTATTTGAATCGACTCTTTATTTTATTACCTTTATAAAAATTCGACCTTAGATCCTTCGTGGGATCGACATAAAACCAGGCCTGGATATCCATTTTTCATTTTTATGTAAGATGGATCGAGATCTTGGCGGGAGAGCCAAGTTGGGTCGTACTTGTTCATTTTTCATTTAAAAATCTTCCTGATTTAGCATCAGGAGATATTGGGACGTCCGCGTTTCTATAAAACAAAGGGCAGCAGAATAAAAGTTTTAAATGGTAATCACTTGTAGTTTTTCCCATGGTACTTACATTTTCGAGGGAACAATTTTTTAACGTCACAGATTTCAACTTTTTTAAATTTGTTTCAAGTTGTATTGATTTTTGAAGTAAACAATTATGCCAAGATCAATCAGATTAATTGCGAAATTTCAACTGATATCGTCGTGCAAAGTTGTAGGGTATTTTTACTTGAGGTTTCAAGGTTTATCGTATCATTTCAACTGTCAAATTATCTTTCAGAAATAATATCGTTTTTAACAACATTACGCCCTGTGACAAATATCATCAAACTGGGTACAGGAATAAAACATAAAAAATTTAAACGTAAACCAATCCCTACGAATTTTCCATCAATGGGAAGTGTTTTTCGTCCTAACAAAATGGTTTTCTTTCACATTAAAAAATCCAACCAGGAATTGTTTAATTAACATTACTGTATTATTTCATTCAAGATTAACATATCATACATAAATTAGATGTAATCCCGGTCTGACAAAAAGCGAGAAGGAACGGTGAATACCTCCACGTTTAGAACATTCCAATTTGAATATATTATTCTCTCAGGATAAAATAAATTAAATGTTTCCACATTAATATAATCTCAAATACCAGAACGTAATTTGACCACGGACAATGTCATTAAGTCGTTGATTCTCAATCACTTTGGAAATAATTATAAAAATAGTTTCTATTTGTACTAAATAGGAAGTTTCAAATTTCAAATTTAATCGATACCGACGAGAAATTGATCAAGAAGGAAATTTTTATACTAAAAACATTAAATTAATTTTAATTACTGTTTATTTTTTAATTTTGTTAATACGAGTTACTACTAAGTATTTAGAATGATTACAAATCACCGATATTCTGCCTCTCATTCTGCTGGGGAAAAAAATGAATTTCCGATGCAGGGTACTTCTTAAAACAATAATGTTTGTAATATTTTATAATTCCAAATAAAAAATGAAATAGTCTTGTTTATATTTGATTTACCCTCGTACCACCCAAATAAAACAACAAAATTTTGCTATTCATTTCGTGTCAAATTTTGTCAAAAGACCATAAGACTAAGGATTAACCATTTTATTATTTTTTAAATAAATACTCTCCAAACGTCTCTTAAAAAAAAATCATTTTTATTCGAATGCTAAAAATTATGGATAAATGAGTCACGTTTCTAACACAGCCACACAGTGATGCACCCCACGTATATCTCACGATTACCTTAATTAATGCCTAAGCTTCTTAAACGTAATCATTGATCATAAAATTATTATTCTACTGATAAGGAAGTTCCAAGCCTCGCATAAACATAATTTACAAATATATATTAATTTGTGGTGTAGAACTCTCAAGGCACTTTCAACACGACACGCAATAATGGCACAATTACACAGAAGAGAAACACTTCGAGCCCTGAAGATGATCTCAATAAAGATCGAAACGTTGGCACGATAAAGGAAAATGTTTTTCTGAAATCTACATCACACCAGACCGCATCTCACGATTTCTGAATAATTATATATTGATTTTTTACTTTAAAAAAAACCCGTTCATTTAAGCAAATACGGAAGAAAATTTTCAACGCAGGGATGCACTTCTTTGGTAAATATAAAGTCCTAGTATTTCAACGCCAAAAAATAAACTTTCGATGTTGTTTGTGACAAAGTACAGTTGCAAGACCAATTCTTCAAACTAATGACTTGTCATATAATTATATTTAACGCTCCAATCATCTTAATAAAAAATTCAAAGATAAAGATTCATTTTCCCCCGTTGATGGTGAAAATTCCAGAGAAATTTTTTTCTACTTAGCGACTATCTAGGTAACGACAAATACATCATAATAAAATTATTATTATACTGATAAGGATGTTCCAAGCCTCGCATAAACATAATTTACAAATATATATTAATTTTTTTACTACATAAAAAATACGTTTCATTTAAGCAAATAAGGGAGAAAGGGAAGTAAATTTTCAACGCAGGGATGCACTTCTTTGGTAAATATAAAGCCCTAGTATTTCAACGCCAAAAAACAAACTTTCGATGTTGTTTGTGACAAAGTACAGATACAAGAACAATTCCTTAGACAAATGACTTCTCATACAATTATTTTTAACGTTCCCAATCATCGACAAAAAAATTCAAAGTTAAAGATTCAATTTTACTCCTTGATGGTGAAAATTCCAGAAAAACGAGTCACGTTTTCTACGTAGCGATTTCTACCAATAAGTCATAATAAAATTACTATTCTACTGATGAGGAAGGTTCAAGCCTCGATTTAAAATATATCAATTAATTCATTAAGGTTTTAAGTTGAGATAAAAAAGTCTTTGTCACGAGCGGGATTCGAACCCACGACCTTCGGCTAGATACGCCGCTGCTACCACTAACTTCCCATCTCAACCGCACCTTTTGAATTTTCCCTCCTTTTTGCCAATCAATTAAATTTTTTAACATAAAAAATTATACTTCATTTGGATATATACAGCAAAAATTAAAGTAATTTCAATATTCAGGGTTGCAATGTGGAAAATAAAACATTCTACAAATTAATTATCAAGAAAAAGAAAAAATAAGCATAAAATAACTAGTAATTTTTGGGTCAATTTTGAAGGAATATTTTACAGTCATTTCAAGCATATATCCCCGCCCAACTTTTCTTGAGGTGTCGTCGGCCGCAACGGTTAAGCGTTGACACTACACTCATGAGGTAAAGGTCCCCGGTTCATATACAGCGCCCATGCGTCCGAAATCGTTGACATGACCTCTGCTGTTGCGAACCCTCGTTTAAAAAAAAGTTTACCTTTCTACTGTAAGTAATTCAAAAAGCAACGTATTGAGGTGTGAAAATTATTGTTGATAAATGATTGGGTGTTAGACTGAGCGATAAAACTAATTTGCATCACCCTTGTTTACCTACATTAAAAAAAAGCAAAGACTTGCTTCGCATCTGCTTATTTTAATAGTCACTTGGCCCTGTACGCAATAACAATTAATTCCAAGCTTAAAAGCCTATCAATTCATACTAAACAAACATTTTAAGCATAAAGCGGAGAATGTGGCGAACGTGGATTGCGATTCCCTAGGCCATTACGTCAGCTATTTAGCTCAGTATAACCGTGGTACGTCTCAACATACTGCATGTTAAATTCCAGCTGGAAAAGAAGGGGGACATTATGAGAGAAAAAGCCCCTTTTCATCAATATGGTAATCCGTCGGTTAGCTGAAGCTTTTGACTCCATTTTTCCACCTTACGTGCAATGTGTTCAAGGTGGAAATTCGGAAATCCGACGGAATTATATGCGTCCTCACGGTAGACACTTTCATCCCGGGGGGTTGGCAATTAACCAGTCCGGGATGCCATTTATATTCTTTATTAAAGCAACGACGTAGGGAAGGAGAAAAAACATAGGTTAATTAGGTTTAAGGGAGATGGTAGATGACACCGTCGCTTTACAAGGCGGCTCAGGATTGATAATGATAATAGGTAAGAGTTTTTTTTCCCAACTCCCAAATGGAAACCCGCTTTAATAAAGATTTACAAAAACGCGAATTAACTAGATTTTGGTCATAAAGATCCATTTGCGAACCAAAGGAAGCACGGATTAATCAAGGGCCAAATGAAACTCGTTTCTCGCTGACCTTAAGGAATCTATTTCCAGGATTATTCAAACGTTCGTCAGGATGCGAATTTTCGTAAGTTTCGTCTTTAAAACAAATTACAATAAATAAAAATTATTTTATAGTATAGTTATAGTACATTTTTGAGCTGATGGGATTAAAAAAGGGACTTTCACAGTATTGTTTCTAACACCAATGTTTGGTCGTTATTGAGTAGTAGCAATAGAAAAACTCTAATACGTACAATACCGTGATCCTAAGTTTGCTGTCTACTTTATAAAAAAAAAAAAAAAAAAAAAATTAAAAAAAAATTGTACACATAAATATATGGCATCGATGAAGAATACAATATTTCCTGGCGTTTGAATAATTGTTTACGATTACACAAGTCTTTGTGGTACTGTACCCGTAAGGACCACACGCTTCCTATCCATTTTTTTTTCTTGGTTACCAGGGACTGGAGGAGTTCCCTCGTGAGCAATGAAACTGAGCTGTACAGCTTATTGTACTTTATCCCTGGCTCCGTATTTTTTGGGGGGGGGGGGCTCGCAACACAAATGTGAACTTGAGCCGCCATTGTACCGGTGTTCTTCCATCCAAGAAACTCATTTTTGAAGGGGGTTGGGACCAAATTCAGGGTCGCTGAGATCCGATCCCGCCCCTTCTATTGATGAGTGCCGTGTCAATTTCTTTCAATTGCGGCCACCGGTCCCGTTAGGCGTCAGAAACAGACCAGAGGCGACCGCAGGATCTACTAGCCGAGAGTCTGACGCCTTAACCAATCGGCTACCGCCCCCCCCCTCCTATCCATAGTAACAACGCTTGGGCAAAATCCAATTCCGACATTGCTAAATTGTTTTCAGAGCATCTTTCCACAATTTTCACTGCACACCAAACTTGGTCATGACCATCAGGTTAACATTGAACACGACTTGAATGCAACTCTCTCATCCTCCTAAAGTATTTACTCCATCAGACATACGACACACTATTAAACAACTACCTTCATGAAAAGCTCCAAGATTATGATCTAATTACGAAACAAATATTAAAATTTGCCCCACAGAGGCTTACTATACTTAACCTAACTATACAACGCTGTACTCAGGACCACATATTTTCCTTTGCAATGGAAGTTCTGTATAATTAAAATGATTCATAAGCCAAATAAACCTTCTTATCTTCCAAATTCCTATCGACCCAATAGTCTCCTTTCTATCCTTGCCAAAATACTAGAAAAACTACTTCGACGACGAATACTGCCAATAATTGAAAATTCTAATATTATTCCAGATCATCAGTTTTGGTTCCGCACATTTCACTCGACAACTCAACAATTACAACATGTTGCTGACAATATAGCCTCTTCCCTCAAAAAACAGCATTGCTTGGGTGTCTTTGTTGATTTAGAACAGGCCTTCGACAGAGTCTGGCACTCGGGCTTGCCTTGGAAACTTAAGAACATCCTCCCTCATCGTATTATCTTATACTGAGATCTTATTTGAAGGATCGATTTTGTCGAGTCCGTCATGGAACTGAATTCTCACCTTATATACGCATTAGGGTGGGTGTTCCTCAGGGAAGTATACTTGGCCCTTTTCTATTTTCCATATACACTGCAGATATTCCTACACGTGTTAACATTTCGACACACACGACTGATGATACAGCGATTCTTACACGTAATTCGAACGCCTCAATTAACACTCAGCACTTACAACAACACCTGAACGAATTAACAGTATGGTTCACAAAATGGAGAATAAAGATAAACCTAACGAAAAGCGAACAGATAAACTTTACCTTATTCCATTGCCTACCACTGACCTTGTACGTTATCTTGGGACTTTTTCATGGATAAACGACTGACTTGGAATCCCCACACAAGACTGATAAGACAGCAAACAAACCGACGTTTTAAATTGTTAAAAGACTACTCGACTCACGATTAAAATTAGACACTGCAAACAAACTTTTAATTTATAAAACAATGATTAGACATCTCTGGGCGTACGGTTGTGAAGTGAGTGGCTCAACTAAGGATTCCAATTCCCAGCGTCACCAATCAATCCAATCTAAAATTCTTCTTCAAATCATAAATGCTCCTTTTAAAGGTTCAAATTACACTATTCAAAACGATCTACACATCCCGTTTGTACATGAACTCATGAAAACCCGATACAAAAAATTTCATCAATCACTGAACACACACAGTAATCTATTCGTACGACATTTATCACTTCCAACCCTACTTGAAAATCCTGAAAAAAGCGAAAGTGGCACCGAGACCTCATTATGTGAAGACTGAACAAGATATCAGTGTGAAGGAGTTACCACTGGGCAACTTCTCCTAAAAGAGCATCAAATGATAATTCAAAATATACGAACATATTTACTTGATACATCACTTATAGTTATAAATATCAAATAAATATATTAAAAAAGATTATTGAAAACTCTCAAAATAATATTATGCGAATGTTTGAAAAGGTTTGTTTTTGAATAACACAAAAATGAAGTATGGATCATGATCTGAGACAACGGGGTTAAAGGTACAGCGGAATATTCTGTATAAAATATAATTAAGATGGTGTCAATTAACTTTAATTGCCTTCACAAATAGCGAAAAATAAATAACGATATTTTCCTTATGACCCCCAGAAGCTAATTATATATATTTTTTAAATATATTTACTGAAATTTCCTTTGCATTATTTATTATTTTATTAAGATTTTTCTTTGTCCATAGGACGAGTGGAGGTGTTGGAGTGAAGTTGAGTGTATATAGTGAATAGTGTTGGTTCCGGAATGTCGAATGTGTACGACTGGGATAACGACACGTTCAACGGTACCGGCTGGGATCCAGAGCCCCATGTCCAGAGGGATTGGTCCTTCCTCTTCGTCCTGGTTTTCGTCGCCGCGGGAGGCCTCGGGAATATCCTTGTCTGCCTGGCCGTCTGCCTCGACCGCCGACTTCAGAACACCACCAACTACTTCCTATTATCACTCGCGGTAGCCGACCTCCTCGTCAGCCTGTTCGTGATGCCTCTCGGGGCCATTCCCGGCTTCCTCGGTAGGTATAACGGAACGAATAAAGAGAATAAATGTCGCCCAATCATCATCCTTTCCCAATACATCAAACCAACCTTAGTTGGATTAAAAAGTCATTTTTTTGACAAAGTATGATTTTCCCTCCCCTTGAATTTTATATTTCTATTATCCAAACAAGGCTAATATGTCCGCACGAGAAAAAAACTTGTATAATTCAAGGAAAAGTAGGATCAAACTGAAGGTAAATGTTTAACAGTTCACATATAAATTAAACAAACATCATAATATTACGATTTTTTAAAAATGGTGGTACTACGTAGAATGAATGATACTAAATGGGTTGTATATGATTTTCTGGAGACACATTGAATCGTCCAGTATGCATTGGGCGATGATAGGACATGGTCGCCTATAACCTTAATTGTGGGCTGTCTTTAAAGTACTTTTTTGGCGAAGTTTGGTCATCCATGATGGAACAGCACTATCATATCAATGAACAAAACTTTAGGATATCTCGATTGTAAGAAAGATCTGATGATCAAATAGGATCATTTATCATTGATGATACAAAGCTTGTGAAATTAAGATTTTCTATAGGTGATACGTCATCGTTAGTGTAAGAATGCCAGAAATGGACTATTTACACTTCATGGAAGGTAGCCGCAACGGTTTAGGCGTTGGCACGGCGCTCATCACTGTAAGGTAAAGGTCCCGGATTCGAATCCAGCGGCCCTGCATTCGAACCGGACATACTTACAAATGGGCTTTTTTTCTCAAAAACACCGGCACCCTGAGGGTTTATATGACCTCTGCTGTTGTATACTGATATATGTAAAGTTGTACGACTTATCAGAAAATGAGCTGCTATTATACCACAGAGATTTGGGCACCTAAATATACCAACGAAATTAATCGAGCTTACTTCACTCAAAGGAGAGTCATCGGTCATCGATTAAAGAGAAATTCAGCCGGGCCATCTAGAAAGGACACCCTGTATTCTGGTAACTGGTATCTGAGAAAACACTACATGATGACACCCCCCCATTTTCAGATTATGCAATGAGGAAGAAACAGCCACTCATATTATCTTATGGGATATAAAGAAACCCAGGAAAAGAATCTGACAGCAACAACATTCCAGGAAATAATAATTCTCATAAGAATGATCGAGTCGATGCATTGAACTAAGGAACTGGGAAGTTATAGTAAGTCAGAAGGCTGCAGTGCTCCAGAGTGGAGAGCAACACGTTTCAGGGTAAAAGTGTGTACATTCTTCTTCATTCAGTCTTGTCGCATTTTGCACCAGTTCTGGAGATTGCTTGGATATAAATTGGATATGATATAAATGATGGGACAAAGAATGCTCCCTTGAGGGACGCCGGCCTGTATCTGATTGATAATTGAGTACTCCTTGCTGCATCTCACTCTGAACGGGGCCAGCTGAACAGGATTCAGGATAAGGTAATAAGGGATGGTTAGGAAAATTCCAAAGTTCCAAAAGCGTGGACCACATTCAGGAATGCATTCAAGCAATCCTGTTTTTTATCATTGTTGAAAAGGTTTCAAAAACTTTGCTGGATATGGTAAGGAAGCATGTCAGCTAAAGTAATAAGAACGAATAAATTTTAGTAGTGCGGAGGATGACATTGCATATTGAGGTTTAAAATATTTCCAAAATCCTTGCCTTTTGACCAACGTCGAAATATCTGTTTGAGTAGATTAAGAATCTTTAAATCAAACTTTTGAAACACTCTTAGTTCATTATTTGGGATGAACATAATTTTTTGATTTACAAGAAGGTATCTTCTAGTTGGAAGTACAAACAGAAGAATCGGTTTAAATTCAACTATGAAGATTTTGAAAGTTAGTTTTGTAGGATATTTAATGAAATGATTATGTTTAAACGATTTCCGTATTTCTCCTGCAGTAATTATGTCGGAATTAAATACAAATTTAACCGTAATATTAAACAAAATCGACCGGCTTTTGTGCGGTAATGAAATTTTAATGATGTCATTATCATGTTACTCGAATGACAAATGGCCCCTTCAAGTTTCCAATCAGATAATCTTTTTATGTAAGGGTTTGGTTGGAATGAAAAAGTTAGTTCCACGAGAGGGATTCGAACCCACGACGTTCGGCTCAATAAGCCGCTGCTCTAACCAATTGAGCTATCAAGTGTCAGCAAGCTATGACACGATAGCTCAAGTGGTTAGAGCAGCGGAGTATTGAACCGAAGGTCGTGGGTTCGAATCCCGCTCGTGACACAGACTTTTTCATTTCAACCAAAACCTTACATATAAAGATTAATTAATTGAAAGAAGTAATTTGATCAACATACCACTAAATATAATGAATTCCAATTAGAATAACTTTCTGGACCACAGTATTAAATTTGTACACCGATTTTACTTTAAGTGATTAATACTGAAGATGTTTTCCTATTTGAAACGTCCCGTGACTTTCAGGAACTATACGGAGACGTCGAGGTACTTACAACGAAACGACAGCACGGGTCATCGAATTTTCACACAAGGGTGTGCTTTCCTGCTTTGTCGGCCGAAACTTCACCGGTTAGGAATGTTCCCAAAAGCGGCTACATTTTATCAACTTTTGGCCAAAGCGTCCGGACATTATTTGAAATAAGTTTTAAAAAAATTCAATTGGGAGCGTATATTTTTAATTTAGGATTGCACAAGAGAACTTTAAAAATAATACATAATAAGGAAATGGACTTGAATTTTATGACCTCTGGTTAAAAAACCACTTTATACGAAAGTTATTTTTAAACGATTTTTAATTATAATTAAATTCTACTGCTGACTGCAAGTAAAAGAGAAAAATAACCAAGCATATTTTAATGTATGAACTGCCAAACTAGAGAGAATGAAAAATAGCATGTTTACAGACTGATGAACAATGACGTTCATTCTGTAAATCTCTGCGATGAACGAGCTGGGTCCTTGACCTCAGAACCCTTCCACAAAGGGTTTATCATAAACTGAAAAGCGTTGATTTAATTTTGAAAGGATAGCCAGGCCAACTGTTGCGAAATTGGAGGATAACTCAATTGTACGAATTCGAGGCGAGCGTTACTTTCTCAATTAATTGATCCCATCTTTGAAAACAAAGTTTAACCCGTTTGGCCAACGCGGGAGCCAACGTGCTGGGTTTCGAAGGCCGGGGAACGGGAAAGTTCCATTTATTAGAAAAACCCCTAACCGCGCCTTACCTTTGGCAGCTTAGACAGGTCGCAACTGCGGTTTCCACCCACCGCCTCCTCAATCCATCTGTGTAGCTTACCGAGGATAAAAAATGTAAGTTGAAACTGGATGCCCGCCAGGGAAATTAGAGTGGAAACTGTAGAAATCTGACTAAGCTGGAAAATGGGGTGCGACCTAAGCTCCTATTGGTAAAAGATAAATCTTAACAAAACAACAATTATCACAAGCAAGTGCTGAAATTTACCATTGCGTTTTATCATTCCTGGAACACAAAAAAACTACTATCAAATATTCTTCACCACTTATAAATAATAAACACAATACGACATATATTTTGTGTATATAAACCATCGGGGAAGAAAGGTCTCAGCATTTTTAAGTCCCAAACTCGATGTCTTTTTTTCTCTTAACTAGCCTGAAGTTCAATAATAAAACGATTATCTTCCTCACGAATTACAAACGATAAATATCATAACAAATTTAAAAAGAATTCAATTAATTAAGGTTTTTCGTAAATTAGTAGTAGTAGATACAAAAAGTCACGGTCACGAGCGGGATTCGAACCCACGACCTTCGGCTTGATACGCCGCTACTCTACCACTTGAGCTATTAGCTAGTACTTAGCTCAAGTGGTTGAGCAGCGGCGTATAGCCGAACATAAAAAGCAACATTGTTACTTATTAAATAATATTTTTTTAAAAATCCTGTTTTAAAATTAATGGGAATAATGGGACCTAAACTAACTCAACAGAAATCAAATAACAGAATAAGTTCAATAGTTTTCGAGGTCCGCTTGACCAATTAATATCTTTCAATTAACTAAGGTTTTCAGTTTAGATAAAAAAGTCAGGGTCACGAGCGGGATTCGAACCCACGAGCTTCGGGTAAATACGCCGCTGTTCTACCACTTGAGCTATCGTGACTTCGATCCACCCAGGCTAAGTTCCCATCTCAACCCCACCTTTTGAATTTTCCCTCTTTTTTGCCATTTCACCTTTTCAATGACTTTTTATCTCAACTAAAAACCGTAATTAATTGAATGATATTAATTGGTCAAGCGGACCACGAAAACTAGTAAATTTAAAAAGAATAAGAAACTAGAAAGACCCGAAAACTTAAGACTTAGAGTTGACACTGTTGACACCCATTTAAAAACACCAGAACCACGGGTAAAAATGCAGTTGAAAAAGTCAAATATGTATAAAATTCGTCGTAACAAACTTTCAAAATATTCCTACAGAAAATTCGTAAATAAAGAAATGAAAAGTAACAGAAAAAAAACTTTAAAGAAAAATTATCGTACAGGCAAGTTCACGAGGAAGGTAATCCAGACTAGTAGACTTGAAAACTATAAAGCCCGGGTTCGCAAGCCATATCATATTTTAAGCAAATTCAAAGCTAAAGCCGTTCATACATAACTGAATACCATTTCCATTTGGGGCTTGAAATCATGAGTATGCCGAATCTATTTTTCCCCTCCCAAATGTCTTTCCTATGAAAACGCAAAAACTGCGTGTAAATGCATTTTTATGGAGAGTTAATCAAATGCTGAAACATTATCTTATCATTAAGAATATTTCGGACATTTTCATACACGTAAGTGAAACGTGTTGATCATATTTACAGTAGGATAGCTGGAAAATTTATCATGTAAAGACCCTCGTCACGTATGAATTCAACCTAGAGGGATAATTGTTTCAACAACTATGTTAACTTAGAATTGACTCGAATGTTGATGAGGTGCTACAATAGAACCGCCTGCACTGCGAGCTTACACGTCTTAACAGGAAAGCAGGGACTTTATTGCTGTTCACTTCTGTTCGGTGGAGGACTTATTGTGCCCGGCGGAGCATTACGGCGGCGGCGGCCGGGCTTTTTATCGCCTGGCATTTTTCGTAGGGGCGTTATTGCTCTTAATATGAAGATAGGTCGTGATTTATGAATTTCAGAGAGTGTGAATGAGCGAGGGAAAGAAAGGGAGAGAAGAAATACGAAGCTGAGAAATTGCGTTTTGTTGAAATACACCTGAAAATAAACTACACAACGTTGTTGAGATAAGAGGATCTATTTAGCTTTAGCTCGATTTATAATATGAACAGGCAAAAACCCTAGATAAATCTAGCTTCGGGGGTAGGACCACCTTATACAATATTTATTCCAGTTAGATTTAATATTTTTTGTACAATAAATATCGAAGTCTGACCAACCGCTAAAAGTTCTTATTGATTTAAAATATCACCTCTAGAAATATCACAAAACATAGGATTAAGGAGTTGTATTTAAATAAATTTCCAATTTATAACATATAAAATAGCATTTACTCCTTTGATAACAAATGATTTCCACCGTGTAAAGTCAGAGATCACGTTACTAATTTAATTTTAACTCGCTTCCAACGAAAATGGAATTACCTAGGCCTAAAGCGTTTTAAACATTTTATAAGAAAATAGCACTTAAATGAAGGTATAGAAAAATTCAATTTGCTCTTGAGGGTTAAAGAAATATTCAGCCTTTACTTCACGAGAAACAAGAGAAATAAAAGAGAGAGAGAGAGAGAGAGAGAGAGAGAGAGAGAGAGAGAGAGAGACATCTCGAGAGAGAGAGAGAGAGAGAGAGAGAGAGAGAGAGAGAGAGAGAGAGAGAGACAGACAGACAGAGAGAGATTGTAGTTATTTATGTTTGAAGTTAATTAATTCTAATTAAATACAAGTATAAATTGAAAATAATTCCTTTTCAAAAAGAAAACGTAAATGAGAAAGAATAGATCTCAATTGAAAATAATTCACTAGTTTACGTCGTGCGCTTGACCAATTAATATCTTCAATTAATAATGGTTTTCTAGTTGAGATAAAAAAGTCAATGTCATCAGCGGGATTCGAACCCACGACCTTCGGCTCCCACTTGAGCTATCGTGACTTCGATCCACTTCGGCACTAACCTCACATCTCAACCTCACCTTTTGAATTTTTTGAGATGAGAAGTAAGTGCCCGAGTGGATCGAAGTCACAATAGCTAAAGTGGTAGAGTAGAGGCGTGTTTAGCCGAAGATCGTGCGTTCGAATCCCGCTCGTGACACTGACTTTATTACTCAAGTAAAAACCTTAATTAATTGAATGATATTAATTGCTCAAGCGTACCACGAAAAATAGTGAATTGTTTAGATTATACAAATATATACAAGATTATACAATGTGAATATGAATTTATACGATAATGTGCACATCAAGAAATTTTAGGTTTAATCAAAGTATTTTTACTAACTCAAAGTGTGTGTTTTCTGGGTAGATGTGTCACGGTTGTGTTTTTGTTTAAACATGTTAGATTTTGAAGGATTAAGGAAGGAAGTAAGGATAGAAATTCATTTTTCTATGAGGAGTCGGCTTCTTTGAGGTGAAGGGGAAATAGGAAAAAAGGGTAATGGTTTATCCTCCGGGCTTAGTTATCCTTTCAGGATTATTAGGGAAAGGAAGGATAAATTGTTGAGAATTTAAGCTATGTAGAAATTGTTTGATGTGTGGAGTGTTGTATTGGCTGGCATGTTGTATTATATATTTTGTGAGTTATTGATATGGAATTTGATTAATGATATTAGCGTAGCTGCGGCTGATTTTACATGCGTCTGTAATTGATGCTTCACACCCACCTCAACCCCACCTTTGAAAAATGACAAAAAGGAGAAAAAATTCAAAGGAGGGGTTAAGATGGAAAGTTAGGGTCCGAATGGATCGAAGTCACAATAGCTCAAGTGGTACAGTAGGGGCGTATCTATCCGAAGATCGTGGGTTCGAATCCCGCTCGTGATACTGACTTTTTTATCTCAACTAAAAACCATAATTAATCAATTGAAAATTATGCAAAATTCAATAGTTTAAAATTGAAGAATTCGTAGGAAATGGTTCGTTTTCTTTCATTCGTCATTGTTGTTCCACTGTTGCAGTATCCCGTATGACGCGTAATTATTCTATTTTAAATTTTTTTCTTTTTTGCTCGGTGGAGTTATATTTGTAAATTGGTTGTAGTTGACTATTTTCTATTTCAATTTTTGTCAGAATTGTTTCCATTGGCTTTAGACGGGTCCTAAGTATTATTATCTATTGTTGTGCAGTGTTCAATTTTGTACTTTTTCATAGCTATCCTTGTTCTAAATGTTTGGCAGTGTAGGTCACCGTAAATCAGGAGAGAGAAGCAACGTGGACTCCGGGTATAAATGTTTCTGCCAACACAACCTACAAAAACAAAAAAATAGATTCAAATGACTACGAATTCCCGGCCTGTGCTATGACTACACAAATCTCAAGGTAGAACATAGAAGAAAAAAATTGTTTTCGACTACGACAAAACTTTGGAACAGCAATTGGTTTATCTGGACTATGGACAACAAGTTTAAATGTGCTAAACTTGCCCAATGCAAAATGTACTTTGACAAAGGCAGTTGGCCCTAACTGATTATTATATTTTTATCGACATCCGTACGGCAAACACGAATGCCCAGCCGAACATCAAATAAAAACTAAGTTCATTTGTTTATTCGACATATTTCAACTACCATCGGCATGTGTGTTATTTATTGTTAAATAAGTAAAATAAATATTTATTAAATATTCAATTAGCTATTTTTTCATATGCACTAGGACATTTGCCGACGGGTCTGAAATTGAGGAAGATACTACTAGGATTCTACGAAGTACTACTTTTTATTAAGTTAAAATAAGTTCCTTGTATCCTGCCTTGCAGTTTGATTTCTCACGGATTCCTGGAATTATGTACTTGACGTGATTAAATTTATCATTTATCGCTTGCTGATAGACAAATGCAACTTTCTAACTTCCCTGTCGTTTATTCGCAACTCGTATTTTAAAAGTTGTTTTTTGTAGTTTTTTTTTTTTTAAATTAATCATTTCATTATGTTTTCTATTCACTAATCTGGTGGAACAAAGCTCAACAAAAAGTAGCTACCCAAATATTAGGCAGTATATAAAGATTAGCAAACCTATGTATCACAGCGGCAATGAGAACAACCCCTACAAACGCATAAGAAACTCTGCTAAACCTACCTCAATTGGAAATACTCAAGGAGAGGCTAGGAAAAGCTCACCTAGGCTCCAGAAACAATTAAATTGGAAAGGAACTAAACAATTCCGGCATACAACCATAATCAGCAAAATCAGAGAAATGGGGAGTGATTATATGATCCCGGGAACATTCTTCACAACTTCCTATAAAGTCTCAACGGACTGCAAAGGAGAGGAAGAACATAGGAGAGAATCAGATACAATGATATAGTACACAGATAGCTAGAAAGAAAGGAAGGAATCGGATCAGGCGTTTTCTGTACAAGCCCACATGAGCAATCAAACTCATTAGGGAAGTACACTTCGGTCTTTCAACCAGAAATACATGCCTTCAATGCTTGTGCCCTGGAAAATCTTAAAACAGGTTACACTGGCAAAAAAAAATCCTCGTAAGATCAGCTAAGAAGCCATTAAAGCATTAACATGTAAAAGAATCTCATCAAAATTTGTCAGTGAATGTATCCAAAATCTCCAAAACCTGGGGAAACACAACAACCTGATGATATCTTGGGTGCCAGGGCACAGGGGAATTTTGGGTAACGACAAAGCAGACAGTCTGGCCAGAGGAGGATCTGCAAGACCATACATAGGCTCCAAACCTTCACTCGGGAGGACAAAAACAATTATAGAATCGTCCATCGCAGAATGGATCCAAACAAAACAAAAGACGAAGTGGATAAACTCTAGCAGTGCTAGACATAGTTAACATATGGTGAAACAACCCTCACCACGACTGGCAAAAGCATTGCTGCAATTGGGGAGGGTGAAACTCAGAGTTGTGGTAGGACTACTAACCGGTCACTGACATCTGAGAAAACATCTACACAACATGGATATATATACAACGATGATCCCATTTGCAGATTATGTAATGAGGAGGAAGAAAACGGCCACTCATATCATCTTCGAATGCGAAGTAACAGCTCAATGGAGATTTAACCTAACGGAAAAAACTTAGGGAATAAAATTGCAGCAGCGACAGTCAATGACCTGACTTCTAAGGAGAAGGATTGAGACTACTGCACTGAACTAAGGAACTAGGAAGGTGCAATAAGCCAGAAGGCTGCAGAGCTTGGGGAGCGCGAACCCCGCTTCCTAGTATCCTTTTTTTACCATACCATTCCATACCATGTTTTACATGCAAAGACTACATTCAATTTGTTGAATATTTTGAAAACATTTCGTTTACTTTATCTGTATGTGTGTACCGCGCCTTGTTTTATTTGGTATTTGATTGGTTATATTTGATGTATTGTATTGCAAGATGCTTTGTTACATCGGGTGTCTCTATCATTATAATTTCAGCGATTTAAGTTTACAAATATCCCCCGCCGGTGCTAGAAACGAATTCAGGCCGTTAAAACGCCGATTAAATGTAACAATAACAATAGCCCCCATCAAAAGTGAGCGATTTATTATACAAAGGCGAGGCAACTTCTGTTACACAATGGACAGTTTTCAAAAGTTGCCTCCAAGAATGAAAATTTATTGAAAAGGTGCCTTGTAATATGTAAACCAATGTCTTGCTCACATATAATTTTTTTAGACGGCAGTCTTGTTCTGATTGATGTGTTGCAAAATAGTAAAAAAAAAATCTAGTGTAAAATTTTATTCTGTTGTAGTGAAATAATGTCCAGAGAATTGATAGGCCGTCCTCTATCAATTCAAAGACAACCAAATCTTAGACGAAGGCAATCAGCAACATCCCAGCATATTTGACATGGTTTACCGACAAGAGCTTTTGAGATGTCTCCCCTCGTTAAGCGCCCCTCTTTCATACCACTTTCCGAGTTCCAGAAACCCGTGTCAAGATTTCAGTGTACCAAAAGCCAATCGATGACAAACTTTCCCTCTAAAGGAAAATTCAAACCACTAAACGATTACAAAGGGAATTGTTAACCGACTTTTGATATATTAAGTGTGTGCCATCCGTGTACTATTAAAGGTAAAATTTTCTCCTAGGGACAAGCATATCAAAATTTTATCCAATATCAGCGCAGTTCTTCGCTAACTCGCAAAGTAATTTTTTGAAACATTTTGTCTGTATTGTACGATCGATTACCAGATGGAAGGCGGTCTGCAATCTGTCAAGTTTCGAACGAATAGCAAACCTCGAGAACGTACGCAAATAAACAAACTCAAAAAAGATTCTGGGTCTATAACCTTTGAAGGCAATCATCAAAATATCAGAAGGTTCAGATTCTTGAATATATTTTACAATGTCATTATGACTTGTAATTTATCAATATGGAGTGGGAAAAGGAAAAAAAAATTCATCCCACAGTACACTGAAAAACTTGATTCTCTCCCGAAAGCAAGTTTAGTGCTCATTTAATCAGAAACAAAAATCGTTAAATCACGACAGCACTTACCTTAAGTGGAACCTTCTTTAAACTCCGCAAAAAAGCTTTTTTTGGTTCAGGGTAAGCCAAAGCCGAAAGTCTCATCTGTCAAAGGGCAACCTTTGTGCACTTAAACCGACTCTGATTTAAATTTGACGACAATTTTAACTGCGATTGAAAGTTTAAACGGGCCCTACTCAAGAAAACCCCTACTTGTCAAAGGCAGAGTTCTTCGCAGGTCGGCGCCCTTATATAAGGCCTTATTTTTACTTAATTCGTTATGAAACAATTTGACAGCTTGTTAAGGATGAGAAACAAAAGAGAACGATCTAAACGCAAATATTTCACTAGCAAAATTAACCAGAATTACACATATATACATAAATACAAGAGGCAAACTCGAATTGCATAATTCTCAATCAATTTAAGAAAGTAACGGAGCTTTTCTAAAGTCAACAAGTTACTTTGACGAGAAAATAATATTTTATTACAACAGTGACGCTGGATATATATTATATATATAGAGGGGGGAGAGAGAGAGAGAGAGAGAGAGAGAGAGAGAGAGAGAGAGAGAGAGAGAGAGAGAGAGAGANAGAGAAAGAGAAAGAGAAAGAGAGAGAGAGAGAGAGAGAGAGAGAGAGAGAGAGAGAGAGAGAGAAACCTATAGATAAGGAAAGCGAGACAGGCTGCCCTTTCAAGTTTTTCACAACACTTGCAACGAAATATGTTATTTAACCTCCTCCTACATACAGAAGTTGGTGTAATTACTGCACCCAGAAAAACATACTTTTACAGCTAGGCTTTAAAATATTGAGAAAAAGTTATTATCGTCAACGGAAAAATCTATGAATTTTAGAGTTTACAAGACATACGACTAGCTAACCAACACAGCAGCTGGGTGGGATAAAGTTTTGCTTTGACTTGATAAGTTAAGGAAAAGGACACATTTCTCTAAACAATATAAATAACTGATCATAAATAAAGGGGGTGTTATTACCTACCCTTGAGGAACTCTACTGATGAAATCTTTCAGTGATGAGGTTGATATGAACAAAATGTACACTATAAACAAATAGGAGATTATTTCCACTTATATCAGAATTTTAGTTGAAAATAGCAGGTACGTCTAAGCAATTTGTCAATTACGATTGGCTATCGGCTTAAAATAACTAAACGAATAAGCCTAACCTGATCTTCCAATATAATCTGATTGACCATTTCAGTTTCAAATAGTTTTAAACAATAATTGCACAATCGGAATGGCTAATCTGTTATGATTTGGAACATCCGGAAAATAATTTATGGTTCGTTTAGACGTTCAACAACAATACGACATACCATTCGGATAAAAACAAAGGAATACGGTCGTCTCTCCAAGGAGCAGAAAATAAATATGAGGAATATTTTTACAGACAGGTATTTATACGGTAGTCCAACTTTACTTAGTTTGAGCAAGCACGATGGACCATTGTTTGACCATATTCAACCGAAGGGCCCATCACTTAACCAAATTAGTCGGTGTTACAAACCAAACAGGCTTTATGCATTCAGTTTTGTATTTTCTTTTTTATTCATTGTTTTGAAAATCAATACCAGCAGGGATGGAATTTTCTATTACTACGAATGATCTCGGATCATCGAATTATACTAATCTCCCCCCAACGATTCAGATGGTAAGTTAGCCGTGACTTAAAGAAGGATCAGTGCTACCGGAAGCGATAAGAGGATTTGCGGATAACAGTACTAATGGAATGGTTTGAAAAGGTACTTAAAGGAACAGAGGCGGGACGGATTCGATTTTCAAGCCTTTTCCGAGTCCCGGCCGTGAAAAAACCAGGGAGAACAAATCGCAGCGCGAGTACGCCATCCGACGAATCCGGGGTACATCGATTCGCAATATCGTCAAAGTACAATCGTTTCCGTCTCAAATGGTTAATTCTCATTAAGACCACAATCTGCGAGTCCTGACAACGGAAATACAATTTATCTAATGCGCTCCTGTCAGAGATGGCGAAAGGCTTAATTCCGCTAAAGTGTGTTTCATTCAGAAACAATGATATGTTCAATTTTAACATTTAGTTTAGAAATATATATTTTGTCAAAAATGATGATATCGCTATTATAACAATTAAATCGCTTTGAGTAATTACAAAAAAATGGAATGGATGGGCTTATTCCAATTAACTAGTGGACTATTTAACTAGGGCAACGAGCACTAAGTCTGGTGAGTGATGTAATTTATTAGCGCGAATGGAAGAGGCTTATTAGCTTTAATTATCCCGACGAACATCGAATATTATATCGTTGTGTGAACGAAGTCTGGTGAGTGAATGTGATTTATTGGAGTGGATGGAGCGGCATACCTCCAAATACCCCGGGAATATTTCATACTCTGGCGAAGTGTATGCAAAGTCTGGTGAGTACTTATTAGCGCGAATGGAGGGGCTTATTCCAATTATCTAGTGGACTATTTAAACTCTAGGGTAACATGAACCAAGTCTGTGAGTGATGTAATTTATTAGCGCGAATGGAAGAGGCTTATTAGCTTTAATTATCCCGACGAACATCGAGTATTATATGAGAGTGTGAAGTTTGGTGAGTGAATGTGATTTATGAGCACGATTGAAGGGGCATATCCCCAATTATCTCTTCGAATATTTAATACTCTAGGATAAGTCTGATGAGTAACTGTAATTTATTAGCGGGACTAGCTCAAATCACTCCGAGGAAAATCGAGCACTTGGGGTGAATGCTAACCGGATATGAATAATCTTCTTTATGTTTTATGGTTATTTGTTTTTATGTTATTTGATCCTCAATTGTCGATGCCCTGAAGTACAAAGATGCTAGTAGTATAAATAATGGAGAAAGTCGATTACCGTCCTAATTGGATCATAACTTGGCAAGGAAAATAGAAAAAGAAATGATTAAGATTAAAACTCAAGGAAGACAGGAAGAAAAGGAAAGAGAGAGCTGGCGATGACCATTGTGGTTTACCGACTCTAAATTATAAAAAAAAAAATTAAAAAAATGGTCGAAACGCGTTTAAGCGTAGGTAAATAAAAGTGCCGATCAGTTCTACACGAGTTTTCCTTGAGCTTAGAACGAACACCACTAGTTTTATCATATCAACTGATATTTATTTCTGTGGGTGATGCTCAATGGCGGGATCCGCATTTTCATCGAATCCAATCGTAGTAAAATTAGCTCGCTTCATAATAGTCCGAGCGACATATATATATGTAAACGAGGTAGTTCAATAAAACTACAAATCATTCGAATTATACACGTTCAAGAAAAAATCGGCCTTTAATTCTCTCGTTAAACCAAATTTGACTTTCAATTTAGCGGATTGTTTTATTATTTTGCAAATCGCTGGCACAAGGTTTGCCTGGGGAAACGATTCAACATACTAGCCCATTTGATCATTACTGTCAAATATGTAGTTGCTAATTTTCTCGGTTTATTCTGAAGGGTTTTGGCATAAAGCCACCCACATAGGAATTTCACGGTTCAGTAATCAGCGAGGGTGAAGCCAAATTTTAAAATAACATGATAATATAATTGATAATATAATATAATTTTTTTGAAAATAACGACTTTTTAAAATTGTTATTGCTTATCAATATATAATATTACTATTGATTAATGTATATATTATGTATAATGTATATATTATGTAAATAATATATATGTATATATTATTTACATAATATATACATATATGTACATATATATATATGTACATATGTATATGTAAAATAACACATTTAAAATAACATTTCGATTGATTTAAAGGAGTTACTGGGCCCCCAGTGAATCTTTCGAAGAGCACTTTTCAGCTTTCTCAATTTTTTTGGAATTTATAATGAGATTTAGGCCTTTTCCCAAATTGTAATATATCAATGAATGTTTGTCTGCTAATGTTTGAACGAGAGTTATGCGTGCAAGATTTCTTTCTTTTTTCAGGAATTTTTGAGGATAGGTACTTAAAATTCATAAATGCATATGGATACATATAACCAACCATTTTGAAGTTGAATGTATTTATTAGCGTGGGTGATGAGGCATGTCTGGGTATGGCTGTGACTGAATATCGAGTAGCTCACAGGCCCGCCAAATTAGTTTAGGTAATTATACATTTGTTGTGTGATGTGAGGGACAGGTCACCGCTATCAAGGTTGTAGTAATACTATCGAGATGCTGCGACCTCTCCAATATGAATGTATTTATTAGCGTGAATGTTTTGTGTAAATGGACGTGGATGTCGAGGAATATCGAGTACTCCACAAGCCCGTCAAAAGGAAATTAGTCTAATGGATGAATGCCTTTCTTTACATACTGTATGAATGTATTTATTAGCACGAATGGAAGGAAGTCGGTAGGATTATGACTATCTTACCGACTTTTTATTTAGTTGTAGGAGCAGGACCTCAGTCGTGCACATGAGCCATGGCAACTGTAGATTAGGTCAATCATATTCTTAGCGTGAGTGGGTATTGTTAGTTAGTCTGGAAATATTGAAGTATTTTTAACAAACCACGTGTGGGATGGTAGGAACGAGCAACAAGACACTCCACTGTTTGGTCGGTAAGAAACAAAATAAAGAAAAGATATAGTGAATGAGATAGAGCCGGCAGAAAAAATAAAATAAAAAAATAAAATAAACTGCAATGCCCAATATCGCAATTTAAATAAGAATGATTGGCTCCCTCAAAGAAAAAGAAAAAAAAACTAATGTTATTGAGTTTTTGTTTCTTATTATTGTTATGTAGCATTAGTTTATTTATCATATTTGAATGGAAGAATAAAATGATAACGATGAGCCTATACTCATGCTGAGACTGTTGTAGTCTGACTCCATTATTATTATTATTATTATTATTGGGGAAATGTTTAAATTATGTTACAAAACTTCGAAATTCTAATTAAAAAACAGGAATAAATTTTATATGTAATGTAAAATGTGAATTTTGCATATATTTGACCTTCCAAATTAAGAATTTTAAAATGGTAAATAAATAGCACTCAGAAGGGATATAGCTAACCCAAGATGGAAGTTTGAATGTTGCGTCGTGAAATGACCTCAGTCGTTAAAACGTCCTTAGAAATTATTAATAATAATACTAGGTTGACACAAGGGCACCTGCTTTTGAGCCAAAGCCCGCGCAGGTACCCCTTATGCAGAGAAAGGTTGCTCGATGTGTCCCACATAATAGAGGCGTGTCATGCCTTGGCTCCATACAGAGAGCGTGTAGGCATGCCGTTGGACTTAAGAAGAGTTCTCAAACACGGTAGCGAGTTTCAGAGTCCCCTGTTCCGCTTTTTTTTAATTGTATATAGTATGTCTTATGCGTTGTGTGTATATGTTTTGTCTTAGTGCATGTATTTATTAGCGTGAATGGCTTGGGGTGAGGGTGAAATATAACGTCAACATCGCCCCTCGAACGTTGAGAGCGTAAGAGTGTGTGTTCGGGGTCGATGGCGGATTATTAATAAAAGTACTCCATCGACCCCAATCTAGATTAGTTTGAGTATAGGTCGGAGGAGGAATATCAAGTACTTCATCGACCAAACGGAATGAGTGTACTGTATGGATGTATTTGGATGAATGTAGTGTTTGAAAGGGTAAATAGAATATAAACTTAGTTTGGGGCTGAAATGACCTTGATGTCGGAAGCCCCAGTCAAAAAAAAAAAAAAAATAATAATAGTACTAATAATAATAAAAATGTGACTTTTTTCTATCATATATTCTAATCAGTTTGAGAAGAAAATTTGCAATTTAATGCTAAACATGATATAAAATTATTAATTGCCCTTTATTTTATTTTATTTATTTATTTTTTTTTTTTTAACCGAAGGAAATGTAATTTCTGTGATGTTTTGTAAGCTATCTTTTGAGATAATTTGTAACGAAAAAAGAGAGGGTTCGCTGCAGGTAACGAGTGTAATTTTGATCGTATTGCGAAATAAAGCAGTAGTGATAAATGACGGTGGTACAGGAGAAGGACTTAGGGCGGTTCAATCCTGTGACCGAATGAGCGAGCGGCCAACATGTATCCATCAAAGGCTATCCTCGCCACACTGGCCGCCTTTGAAACCCCCATTGGCGCTAATAGAAGCCGGAAGAAAAATAAATAAATAGGCCGGAAAGGCGAAGCATTAATTAGGGCGAGGTCGAAAGGATTGTCCGGCCTTAAGCAAACGCCTTCTTCCTGGGTCCGTACAATATCAATTGTTGCCGAGCAAATAAAAAGGTTTCATCAACCGAACGTTGTGAAATTTTCAAAACAGGAGGCTGAAACTCCGGCATGAGTACAAGAAGAAAAGAGAAGGAGGAAAATCATTAAAAGTGTAAAATGGCTTTCTATTCCATCATCATTTTCTCACGGCCAAAGCCTATTTTTCCACTCGAACCAGTTCTTTGTTTCTTTTCGAACATGAAAATTGTCCTATCGCCTGTCATGTTGAAGGGTGTTTCTTTCTCTCTCGACCTTTAATTTCACGCCGTTAAGACATAATCCGGCTGACAAAATACAGTGTAAGCTAGCCCACATCCAATCACGCTTCGTAGGGCCTAAATAAACATCCCCTTTTGTTTTTCGACTCCTTCAAGTAAACAGATATCGTCCGGACAATACGATAGTTTACTTAACAAAAGACCGTACCATAATATTTTTTTAAATATTTATTTATACCTTGTACATGAATTGTTGCATTGATATAAAAACCCAGGGAAAACACACTAACACTACGGCTAGTACCCGGAGGAATCTTGTGAGAAGCCAGCCAATAATGGCTAGTGAAGTGCGATACCAATCGATACCGAGTACTTTTGGTATCGAATATTGTCTTTCGATACAACTACTGTATCGAGTTATTTTTGTAGTATCGGCAAAAATACTCAAATAGATTTTTAATCGAGTGTTCAAGTAACATGCGGTGTTTAACACTCTCAACACTACACCCAATAATGACACATCTAAACAGAAAACAAACACTTTGGGCCCTGAAGATGATCTCAATAAAGATGGAAACGTTGGCACGATAAAGGAATGTTATTCTAAAACCTATGTTACACCAGACCGCATATCACGATCTCCAAATAATCATGTTCAAGTAATGTTGAATTGTTATTTAACGTTCGAAACTTACCTTTCATCAAACTGGGAGTTGACTAGTTATTGTTAGGAGCTCCTACAACCGGCATGGGTCAACAAAGTTAATCTTGATTTCGAATTGGTGGTTGGAAACTCTCCTGATAGATAATTCTGGTAACTCACAATTCTTTCCCGCGTCGCACTTTTAATTTCAGTAATTTTTTATAAAATATTTTTGTCTTCAATACCTAAAAAAGGTTCGCCTTCCTTCTCATAGTTAGATACCTAATCATGTCTCCTCGAAAAGTAAGGCATGAGATTATTTTAATAAGAAAACTGAATCGTCGGCTAATTGTAAACTGTGTTGGAATCCGTCTAATCTTGATTGACCTATTGATCAATTTTCTCAAAACACGGTAACGATAAAATTGAAATATCCATTTTGTTGAAATGTGATGACAGATTTTCCTTTTACCTACGTACCCACTGTATGAAAAAATATTTAAAAATATGGGAAAAAACTCAAATTTTCGTTTATTTTAACGCATGAGCGTATTTTACCAAGTACTCATTTGAGTAAGTACTCGTTAGTATCGAATAATTTCTGTCGATACTTGAGTAGTATTGAATATTTCTTTCGCTAAGAGAATCGAGTACTGGGATCGCATGTCACTAATACTGGCACACTATTTGTTATCAGGTTCAGATGTGGAAGTCACGGGGCCATCGTCGTTTGAGGCTACGTGGAGGGTTCTTGGGGTGGGAAGAAGTTGAGAGGGATTGAGCAGTACGGTGGATTGAAAGATTGGAGTGATACTTGAGGAAACGAGAACGGATCAGTTCTTTGACGAAGGGAATGTTAAGGTCATTGTGGTCAGTGAGATGCAGACAGTAATGCGTGTAGAAAAGCTTGGATTCGTTGGATGTTTCAGAAAGCTTGGTGGTACCCCAGCTCCGCTCCAGATGTCGACATAGGTCAAATAGTAATATTTTGTACAGAGTAAGTTTGTTCTTTACTGTCATGTCTGATTTCGGTCCTATAAATCTTTGCAATTGTTCAAATCGTCTGTTTAGTTCTTGTCGTTTGAGTATTGCGTGTCGATTCCACATCAGTCTAACTATAACCCTAAGTATTTTACTTAATTCGTCTGTACCTTTAAAAGGGCTTGCACAAATTTCGATCAAGCCCCAAGTGACGTCGAGGTAAGAGATGCAAGGACAAGCCAGGTGTTTGTGATACGACGAGTAGGTTGGATCTATCTCAGAACCATAAAAACTATATTTTCGAAACGAGCCAGTAAGCTCAAAAAATATTATTTCTGTTTATTTCGTGATTGGTATGGGATTTTAGTGCATTCAATGTAAATAGTTTTTAGATTATTATTAATTCACTATTTTTCGTGGGCCGCTTGACTAATTAATTTCATTCAATTATTGTGAATAAAACTCTCCTAGCAAGATAGATGTTATTTCTTTTCTTTTTTTTTGTTTCCTTTCTCTTTTTCTTTGTTTGAGGAAGAGCACATCCTACTCCGCACTCTGTTAAACATGAATTATATACTATCAAAGATTTATTACTTTTATTGATTGTCATTAATATCAGAGGTCTATTTATTTTTTCTATTCGATTTAGAGTACTGCACACGCATGTATGTGCTCTTTTCTTTTTGTCCTTTGTTTTCTTTCGCCTAGGTGAATTTATGAACGCAAGTATTTTTTCAGCAGATGCCGATAGTTCTTTATTGTTAGCGTATAGAGGTGGGAAAGGTTGTTTGTTTATCATGATTTTGTGAGAATTTGTCCTCGTTCGGTTTCATTTTCCGCATTTTGCCGCATTCTTCAATGAGTTCAAGATTTTCCAGGATATTGGAAGTGGCTTGAGCAGAATGAAGTTGGGAGATGAAATAGCAGTTTCGGACCGTCAAGAATTTCTTCGCTTTTCTTGTATTCACCGTAATAAACAGCTTATTCCGTAACCACAAGAAAACTGAAATAAAACACGCAATAACCATCCAGACTCGAACTCAAAATTTAATGGGCAATTTAACACGTTCCGCAACAACCAAAGAATAAATTCATTATAATACTAAACAACTAACTTTTTTGTTTAAAAACTTCAGTTGGGAAATCAACAGATGTCTGACATGTGTCGGAAAAGTTTCTATATGTGAAAATTGTAAAACCACCGTCTTACAAATGTCGAATCGGGTTGAGGAGTTGAGATAGAAGGGGATTGTCATTCCCTCATTCCACCAAAGTTACATTAGCTTTTACCCTACATCGTGAAAGTATAGGAAAAGTCTTTTCTCGGAAAGTTAAAGAAAAAAGATGGATTTTATATCGTATATGTTGCCAACTCATTTTTGTTGTGCGTCAAACGGAAAAACAAAAATAAAAATAAACATGAAACCGTTACTATTAAAGAATGATAATTTTCAGGAAATACAAATTAAAATATGATCGGAATCATCTGAGTGATGAATATCCTTAGAAATAAATATTTCGTTGAGAATAACGCACGAAAGGGGGCCGCAACGATTTAGGCGTTGACACGGCGCTCAACTCTGTAAGATAAAGGTCCCGGGTTCGAATCCAGCGGCCCTGCATTCGAATCCGACATACTTACAACAGTTTTTTTTAACAAAAACACCGGCACCCTGAGGGTTTATATGGCCTGTGCTGTTGGGAACCCTCGTTAAAAAAAAGTAAAAAAAATGAAATTCTTGAGTTAATTAATCATAGCAATCGTTAAATAACCCAATAAAACACCAAAAAAGAAGGAAAGCAACGCAATAAGAAAAGTGGCGTACAATTTTACACGCCTACAACAAAACACACAATGGACAAAATATTAAAAAAAATAAGTACCAACTAAACAAACGGAGAGAAAAGAGTCAACAAAGCAGAAAAATCTGTTTTAAAAAGTACTCAAATAGCCAAAAACATTCTTGGCTCGTAGCGACAATAGGCAAGCACAGAGAGACAGGTGCATAATTTTTGCGGACAGGTTTCACCAAAAAGAGTTTAAGCAAAACGAGCAAAGCCACGTCAGTATTCTCCTTTTTTCGAGTTTTGGTGTTTTTTAGGTCCTGTTCAAACAAATTCACTGCGTTTATCAACTTTGCAAACAAGCGTTAAATTTTTGCATAGATGGACGTAGGATAATTAATTTAGGAAATGTTTTCTTATCTAGGTTGATAAGTATTAGAGACATGTCCAGGTGTTCTTGTCCTCAAAAACCTTAGGAGCAGATTCTTAAAAAATAATATAAATCTAAAAGGACATAAATACACTTTGAAAATATGCCTTTCTGCCGTATATCAGCTGATTTTTTTTTTTTAACATAGAGAAAGAAAATATCAGGGAGGAGTGTATTAAATGATAGATATAATATATAAAAGTTACTAAAACGAACGCTTATAATAAAGTAGGCAATTTTATTTATTTATTTTTTTTTTTTTTTGAAAAATACGTTTTAAGCCCCATTCAAAGGCTTTAAATACAAATTTCCATAACAAACAAAAGTATCAGCCGAGAACAAATTTTCATTCCTCGGATGTGGGGTGTAACATTTAAAAATTCACAAATTTTTTTTTCAAACTCCGCGTTATTAAAACACAATTTCGATTGTGAGCCGTTATAAGTGATAAACATAAAGATGAAATTAACTAAAACAACTAAACGTTACATTTTAATTCTCCGGTTCGAATTTATTTACAAAGGACAGGTTTATATAATTGTAGAGTTCTAAACCCCAGGACAATTTCCAGCAGATCAGTAGACTAATTTCCAAATGATGATCATTTTTGTGATTTTTGAAAATCAGAATCATTTAGGCGTATATTTTGTTTCTTGTTAAAAAAATATTTTAACCAACTAAATGAACTTTTCGACGTGGTGAGCGAACAAAGAAGGTGACAGGAAAATCAAAAGACAATAATAAAAATACAAAAACGCTACAAATGAAGATAATAAGGCGATGAACAACGGAAGATTACAATTAGAACGGTCACAGCAAAGTTTCAAAACAAAGAACGAACAGGTATGAAATAAAACGTAAAAATATGAACAAAACACATAATAAATAACCCTAAATTGAGCTTCCTTATATTCCTTGTTGAATAATGGATCGACTGCCTAAGTTACTTGAGCGAATATATTCTAAAGTTCCTTTCCAGGGCAAGGCACCCCATGATACATGTTATTTTCATGCGGGTTATAATTATTATTCACCTATAAACCGTGTTTCTAGAAATATAAATAATTTAAAAAAAGCTGTTTCCTGAAGAAATGTAATCTCTCTTAAAATGCAAATCAAGGGGGTGTAGAAATAATATTTCAGCTAATGTGTACGCTTAGAAAGTTGTACATAGTGTGCATGCAAAAGTGTTTAACATATGAGATTTAGCCAATCAATAAATAAATAAATAGCAAAAGCCGAAAAACCTTGATTAAACAGGATATCAATGAAAAAAACATAATAGTGAATTAATTAACAATAACCACATAAAGTAATAAATTTTTACAAAAAAATAAATAAATTATCAAAAACATGAAGAATTATGGACAGCAATTTAAAAAAAATCAAACATGTGAATTAAACAACAAACCAAAAATAAATATTAAATTAGTTTATTGTGGAAAAATATAAACATAATAATTATAATAAATATTAATTTTGAAACATTTATTAGGTTTCGTGGTCCGCTTGACCAAATAAATTCCTTTCAATTAGTTAATCTTTAATTAAGGTTTTGGTTGAGATAAAAAAGTCAGTGTCACAAGCGGGATTCGAACCCGCGACCTTCGGCTAAATACGCCGCTGACATCGATCCACTCGGACACTCACTTCACATCTCAAAACCACCTTTTGAATTTTTTTACCTCAACCAAAACCTTAATTAAAGATTAATTGGGGGGGGGCGCAAGGTTTAGTCTTTGACACGGCGCTCATCGCTGTAAGGTAAACGTCCCGGGTTCGAATCCAGCGGCCCCGCATTCGAGCCCGACATACTTGTAAATGTGCTTTTTTTTCAAAAACACCGGCATCCTGAGGGTTTATATGACCTCTGCTGTTGCAAAACATCGTATTTCTTAATAATAATAATAATAATAATAATAAAAAAGATTAATTAATTGAAAAGAATTTATTTGGTCAAGCGGACCACGAAGCCTAATAAATGTAATAAGCAAAATGAAGTATACTTCACTAAAGCTCTCCGCAGGCATTTTATTTGTCGCCGAAAATCGAATCCTGATTACACGACATTTGAAAAAATGGCAAAAAGGAGGGAAAATTCAAAAGGTGGGGTTGAGATAGGAGGCTGGTGTCCGAGTGGATCGAAGTGACGATAGCTCAAGTGGTAGAGCAGCGGCGTAATTAGCCGAAGGTCGTGGGTTCGAATCGCGCTTGTGACACTGACTTTTTTTATCTCAACCAAAACCGTAATTAAAATTAATTGGAAAATTGTGTAATAAATAAGAGTAAAAAAAAATAGAATTACGCAAAAGGCTCCAATAGATATCCAATCTTGTAGAAAAAAGAGCAAAAAAAAAGTTATAGATAAATCAATCAATAAGAAAATCGGACAACAATGCCGGATTTCAAAAAAATTAAATTGGCATCAAAGAACGATGGAATTCAATATTAAAATTGTATAAAATATAAACCCAGGGCTTGATAAAATCTTGGTAAGAGAAAGAACAATAAATGTTCACTTAAATTATATAGATTATGAGCATGGAAATAATACGGAAACAACAAGGAAAAAGTTAGGAAAACGAGGAGTTTCTGCTATAATTCAACAAACCCGCGAGTGAAGACGGACCCGATATGTAATCCAACCGGTTCAACATAGGAAAAAAGAAAGACAAAAATGTTAATGATGACGTTAACAGAGCCAAATTTACCAGAACTTCACCCTACTTTAGCATACATTCCGAAAAGTAATTTAAATAAAAATTCAATACAATATGAAAAATTTCACCCATCGATGTTGTTAAGGTAAAATCATTTTACACAAACAAATGGTTAATCTGTTTAAGATAATTGTTTTATCATAACAATTGACAGCTCTGTATAGAATTTCATGACAGTGAACATAACGACATAACGCCGTTGTCAACCTTCCCTAGGGTCGCCGTTGAACTTCCCCAGGGGCAGAAAAATAACACATAACAAACGTGTTCAACGGGAAAACGCCGACGAATTATTGCAACTAACCTACACATAGCCATGAAGAAGAGCCAGGACGGGCCTGTCAAATATCGCCTTACATAAAGGCGACAACAAAGGAAGGACTGGAAATCGATGCTGGCTGAATATTCAACGGGGCTGTTCGAGCAATATCCTGACAAGGAAAATAGTGAATGTATGTTATAATGATTGAAAATTCGTAATATATGGTTTTTTCTACGAGCAAGTTAGATAAAAGACACAGAAATGTTAATGAAACCCAGTGCAAGACTTTGAAAAACAAAAATTATGATATTTATGTAGACCATTTCGCCATCGTATGCGATAATCGCGTACTACTATTTTTGGGGAAATTTTTCTTTAGATTAAAATACAATATCTTGTGTGGAAAGTTTACAACTGAACTAATTTTTTTTGGTCACATCAAATTGGTTTATTTTTTTTTTATTGTTGATAATATGAAAAAAATGGTCTGAAAGCTTTTAAAATTGCCTACTCTTATCTAAAGATCAGCTTTTGCATAATAAGTTATAAATGGAAACTCCGTTTGTCATTGCCGAACTGGACACTATGAAACGGAAAAAAAAGTTGGCCTGAGATAAAAATCAGGCGGGACAATTTCCTACGAGACCCGGGCCACCTGCGAGTGGATGTGCCCGAAGATACGGCGATTTTATTACATCCTACTCGAAAGGGGGATAGAAAAATTGACAGGACGAATTTACCGTTATAGCCGCGATGTTTGTTCAGCCGTCGACGTCTGATCCGCGATAGGGAGAAAAGGTTGAAATTGAGAGATGAAACTTTATGATTTTCCTCAGACCGTGTGGGAAGTCGTGGAGAAGAAGAGCTTCTTTAGAAAATGGAATGCTTGACAAAATGTCCACAGGAGAAAAAGCCTAGGGCTAAAAAAAACTGTAACTGAAGAATCTTGGAGAAGTTTGTTTATATACAGGCGGGTCCGCGAAAAATCGAAAAATTCTTGCAAATATAATAATATTGAAAAAAAAGTCTGCAATAAAAAAGGGAGTGTAGGTAACTTCAATGTAAAGTAATTTATGTCATACAGTGAGCTTAACGTCCAGCTTCCCATTTTACGTGATGGAGGTGAGCTTAACGTCCAGCTACCCATTTTATGTGATGGAAGAAGACCATCTGAACCTCTGCCCAACATTTTTGACAAATTAATTTCAAACAAAATTCCAAGAGCTACCGTGATACCCGACTTAAGAATGGTACAAATTGATTAACCAAAAGGAAAATCCTAAGTGTTAAAAGTTAAAAAGCTCATGTATGATCTCGAATATTATTTTTCCAGTTTTAAAGACAATTATGATGAAAGTTTACGGTCCGTTAATTGTGATACAGGAAAGATATCTATGCTAAATAATGATCTATGATAAAAATAACGAGTAAACTCCTACTAAACGATGCGCGTGTGTATGGTGAGAGAGAGAGAGAGAAAGAGAGAGAGAGAGGGGGGGGATAGATAGATAGATGGATGGAGGGATCGATGGATGGATGGATGGAGAGAGGGAGGGGGAGGGGAGAGAGGGATAGGNGAGAGAGAGAGAGAGAGAGAGAGAGAGAGAGTGAGAGTGAGAGAGAGAGGGCGAGGGAGAGAGAGAGAGAGAGAACGAATTTACAAAGATAGAAAGTTAAACGAAAGGGTGAATGGAGATAAAATAAGAGTGGAAAATTGGGACAGGTACAAAGAGAAAGAGAGATCGAGATGAGGTAAAGGATGAGAGAAAAGTTAGATAAAGATCTAAAGAGAGCCAGAACGAGAGGTTGGAAGTACTAGAAGTTCGAGAGGAAAAAAGCAGAAAAAAAGGAAGCATGTGAGACAAAGGAAGAGCAGAGAGGAATGAAGGAGTTACGGGGAAAAAGAGAGTGAAAGGGAATAAGAACACCGAACAAAATTAATCACCGATCATTAATCACGCTATGCCGAGGTATGTGGGATTCGAACCAAGAACCATTAGCGTAACCAATACTAGTCCGATGACTTAACCGCAGTTAATTAAATTAACAGAGAAACATTAAACTCAAACTCGAGCTATGTAGATTTAAAAAATTACTTCAAAAGCTATGCTAATATTTGGGGGAACAGAAAAAGCATATTACTAGGAAATTTTATCCACTACTCTGTTTTGCATTTGGCTCACTTTTCACTCCGACCACAGAGAAATACATTAAAAAAGGAGTACACGAACCCACTAAGTTGACAATAAATAAAAGCAATGTGAAATTACTAATGATCCCGGTAACAGAGACAATAAAAGTTCCAGAGCTAGTCGGCCAGTTTTGAACTATTAATTGCTCACCAAACTTTACAACGATAATCCCCTAAGTTACTTCAAATCTCCATTAATTCAATACAACCATTGAACCAATTGAAACGAATAATGAATCACAAAATAATGCAATGTAACAAAGGAAAAAATCACAATTGGAATACAATATTGTCGGGATAAACTATAAATCAGAGCGGAAATTCTTCTGTGGTGGCCGTAAGGCGAAATTCGTCCTGCAAAGGAACAGCGAGAATAATAAACGGACCGGTTCGATCAGTTTTGATGGAACAACTGTCAAAATGGCATTACTCAACGACCATCGTTACAACAACGATAAAAGTCCAGAGGATGGAAAAAACAGGAAATATACGTTCTTTATGCTGCTAAGAGGAAGTAACTACGGTCTGTTCTATGATATTGACAACTTGGCAACGGCTCACCAACATTATACCAGCCGGTCTCGCAGGGGAACTGACATTTTAGAATTATTTAAAACGTAACTTTAGAGAAGGCTATTATAAAACACTCAAGACATTGTTATAATTATTAGTTAAGGGTTTGGGAATATTTTAGACCGCCAGTAGGTCAATAGAACTTAATCTCTATGGTCCGTTTATTCACGCTCAGTAACGAACATAAAGATTATTACTAAATTGAGGAAAAACACAACTTTCTCCGCCTCCAAGTTTTGAAATGATAAATAAGTACTTTTCACAAGTGGATTTTAGTACATATTTTACGACTCAAAATTTGGGGTTGGTTAGGGTTTAATCTAATTAATTAGGAGGTTTTTTAAACAATGATTCTCCTGTTTTAGCTTCTTAAAATATTTTTTATTTTTTCTGTAAATATATTTATTTACGGATTTATTTTTTTCGTTCTACTACAATAATTAGCGTGCCTATATATTTTTGGTTGTATGTCTTTGTGCCTTGGTTATTAATAATAATTTTCTGATTGTGTATCAATATATTGTTAAAAACGTGGCCCAATACAAAACAACACAATTTACGTATGGTTTTCCCATTTTAAAAATAAATTTTTCTATATTACGTGGATTTCTAAACTTTATTGTTCAAAAGATGTTTTTATTTAAATTTGTATCGAAATGTATATGGCGATTGGCTAGCTTTTAAAATTAACAATTTTTGTTTCTGCAAGTTTCATAAAAGCAGCTTTTTTATCTCAACTAATACCTTACATAAAGATTAATTAATTGAAAGATGTTATCTCGTCAATCGGACCACGAAATATAATGGATTTAATAAGTTAAATGAATTATATCTTCACTAAAGCTCTCCGTGGCCATTTCATTTGTCGCCGAGAATTAAATAGATTACACGACATTTCAAAAATAGCAAAAAGAAGGGAAAATTAAAAAAGGTGGGGTTGAGATGGGAAGTTAGTGTCCGAGTGGATCGAAGTCACGATAGCTCAAGTGGTAGAGCAGCGGCGTATCTAGCCGAAGATCGTGGGTTCGAATCCCGCTCGTGACACTGACTTTTCTATCTCAACTAAAATCCTTTATTTACACAATTAGTTTTATTCCATTAAAATCAAAACTTTCAACATATATCAATCGAACCTATTTGGATGTACGGATGCCAAGCTGGATCGGTCAATTCTTTCAATATTCGAAGATTACAGAGTTTTCAATCCAAAATTTTAAGACTAAACTGTAACACACTTCACAGACATCTTCACATGCTACTTATTTTTTCATCCATCAAAACATATAACAGAGTAATGGTGTAAATAGTAAATTTCAAAATCACACTAGCACAAAAATCATTCGCCACAATTAACACGTAAGCGACTGAGAAGAATATGAATAGGAGATGTGTTAATATTATTTTATTAATCCAGAGCACACGACATTTGAAAAATGGCAAAAAGGAGGGAAAATTCAAAAGGTGGGGTTGAGGTGGGAAGTTGGTGTCCGAATGGATCGAAGACACGATAGCTCAAATGGTAAAGCAGCAGCGAATTTAGCCGAAGGTCGTGAGTTCGAATCCCCTTCGTGACACTGCGTTTTTTATCTCAACCAATACCTTACATAAAGATTAATGAATGAAAAGTTTTATAAAAGATTATTTTCTTGAAAAACAAACAAAAACTTGTCTGTTAATTTGTACCTTTGATATTTATCAAGTAACCCCTACTTTTCTTTTTCACTATTAGATTAAGACATAAAAATACGAAATCGCCGCGGCCATAGACCAACTGGGAGAATAAGCAGACCAGGGATGACTGGCCGATCTTGTTCTGCCTAGTTGTCCACAGACATGCTTTAGCTACGAAACAAATGAAAAAAAAAGTTTAGATCAATCTGTGAAAATGATTAATTATTTCAAGTCGCGGCCATTGAAGTCATGACTGTCATGTATGTTGATTACGATATGGCAAGCCTTCATCACTCCCTCCTTCTCCATGTAGTAAGGTGAATGTCACGTGGGGAAGCACTTTCGTGATCACGTGACGAACTGAAATCTTACCTCTGTTGATGGACCACCAAGTCAATCAAATTGGCCAACGTTTTAAATGATGATATCATATTAGATATTTTCATGAAAATGAAAGAGATGAATCTTTTTTTGGAAGGGAAGAGTATCTCAGCGCGAGAGGATTAGCGCTTGAAAAAAAGATCCATTTTTGGGTTGAATCTGTTGAGAAGGAAGAGATGGAGTGTTTTTCCGTGTTCGATGATGTTTTAAGGGAAAGCGAACTGGAGGTTGGGAACGGCACGTTGATTGATGAAATATATGAACACCTTCGAAGTTGGGAGATGTCCTTTGAGCACTACTTCCCAACAGCTCGAGATACAATGCTACTAGGCCAAGTAGGGCGGTCAAACCGTTTTCAATTACGACAAAGCCAACCATTCTTCAAGTGAATACGAATGTTTGATAGACAACTTCAGATTTTACGTTGAAATCTATTTTCGAATTCGATAACCCATTTTTTTTACGACATCGGGTTTTTTTATAATCAGTTTTTCCCCGCAAACGCAAGGCGCAAGATTACAGGCAAAACAAGAAAAAATGATTACATTGTTAAAGTTGTAGAAGGTTATAAAGCCCAGTGTCTTTCGCACTTTTAACACAAATAATAAAAAAAGAGTCAGGTTGCAATCTGTATATACGTAAATATTTAGTCAAATATACTATACTATATACTACCCCCATTTTTGACTTCGAATGGAAAACAAAAAAATTCAACCGCTTGTTAAAAAGCAAAACGTGTTTCCCCATTTGCCACAACTTACGCGAATCCGGATTTTGTGTCTGCACAGCCATCAAAACTAAATATCGAAGCTGTATACATGCTAAACCCGACATTCGTCTCCAACTATAAAAAATAAACCCAACGCATCCAAATTGTACACTATAAAACTACCTAACTCTTCCCACTAATTCATTTATCATTAATGTTCAAAATATTACTTTTGAATTTGGCTCAAGTCTACCTACATTTTGATTTCGTTCTGTCCAATTTGATCTGTATTCAAGATTTTGTAAATAAAATTAAATATGTCAATCTATCTTTGTTTTCATAGTGATGACCCTCTCCATCATCTAACTGGTTGTATGCCGAACTTGCTACTTGCATGATGAACTTGCTTATTTATAAAACTTTCATTTACTAAATTTACTGTAAGTAACTTTAAATACTTGAATGCGAGGGATACGCGCTGGATTTTGTTCTGTGAAAGGGGTCCATTGGCTAAAAAGTTTGGGAAGTTCTGGTCTACGTTCACAATTCTTAGATCGCAAACAGTGTTTTTCTGTTTTACCTTAAAAAAAGAAAACGGATAAGATGTTTCAAGCCTGGCCTGAAATACTATCAAAAATATTTATTTAGAATTCGTGAGATGCGGTCTGGTGTGATGTAGGTTTAAGAAAAACATTTTCTTTGTCGTGCCAACGTTTCGATCTTTATTGAGATCATCTTCAGGGCCTGGGATTTACAAACATTGTTTACATATAACAATTACATTTTGGATGTGGAAAAGTGAATTGATACAATGCAAATTTTTTTTTATATATTCTATCATGTAAATAAAACATGTAAACTCAGTCGCAGCTACGCCAATATCATTAATCAAATTCAATACAGAAAACATACCTATATCATCACATTACATTCCACACATCAAATATTTTTCACATAGTCTAATTTCCCAACAATTTAGCTTTCCTTTTCCTATTTATCCCTTTCTATATAATCCTGAAACGATAATCTGGCCGAACCATTACCAACACATTTTTTCCCTTCGTCGGCTCTTTTCACCTAAAAAAAAGCCGACGCCAAATACAAAAATGTCTTTTCTATACCGACATCCTTCCCCACTCCTTCAAAATCCAACGTATATAAACACAAAATAGCAAAATCTCACTGGCACTCTCGACACGACACGCAAGAATGGCACAATTACACAGAAGACAAACACTTTGAGTGAGTAGAAATAAAAAAAATATATTTTGCATTGTATAAATTCACTTTTCCACATCCAAAATGTAATTGTTAAATGTAAACAATGTTTGTAAATCCCAGGCCCTGAAGATGATCTCAATAAAGATCGAAACGTTGGAACGATAAAGAAAATGTTTTTCTGAAACCTACACCACACCAGACCGCACCCCTCGATTTCTAAATAAATATCGATTAACGGTCACTATCACCACACTATCAAAAATAATAAATGTTATTTAATGACGAAAATCCACACGTTTCAATGATAACCTGTATGCACTAGCTGCGTCTTTGATCAAATTTTTATTAATACTCGTACTCACAGTCGTATGATTCGTATAAACACATTACTGTTTGTCTAATTTAAAATATAAAAAAAACGTGATTTAGCATAAATATGATGAATGCGGCACACAGCGTTTCAGCACTGTAGCACACGTGTAACTTAATACGGTACATTGCTAATTGGATTGCGGCCGTTTCAGGTCAGCCGTCAAAACTGATTAAAATAAACCTAAAGGGGTCATCATAATTTCATGCTTATTTTGTACACGTGTATAACATATCCTGGAAGGGTATTGTTTAATAAAATTCGTCAAGTTTACAAACTAGTACTTAGGGTCGAAGGGGAGGGGTAAAAGGAAGCCAAATCTCACCTAAAATGGAAAACCAAATTGGATAAGTCAATCAATTGAGCAGGAACGCTTTGTGGCGTATGATTTCATAACCCGGGCAAATATCTATTCGCAAACGTTTCTAACCGACTAACCAACCGTTGATTAATCAAAGGACGTTCGGGAGCAATTTCAACCCAATCGATACGGCCGATTGAACCGAGGATTTGGATTATAAGTCAGGAATACTGGGTAATCTGGCAATTATGGCAATTGGTAAAGGAAACCCCGTGAGATTTAATACGAGAACAAGGGACAATTGAAAAAAAAGTCCATATTTGTTCCAATTATACGTGAATCATTGAAAATAATAATAACAAATTCTGGAAAAAATCTACCTAAACGCTAAGCCCACTCAAAATGTTCAATCCTTGTTTCTTATTTTCCTCAAATAAAATAATCAGAGTCAGCGTGTGAAAGGGAAACAAGGGGAAAATCTATGAAAATACTTTCCGAAGGATGACTTTCAAATTCCTTCTTTCCGTCTCCTCGGGTATAAATCCGACCGATCTTGCCCGATACAATAAACACCAGCCAATTGTCTTTCGCAAGTATTTAAACACCCTTCCGGGTTGTTTTTGACACTCGAGTTCGAAAAGTATTCAATTGAATTTTATTGAAAACATCTTCATCGGGTTTATACATTTTTAAAAAGCTTGGATCTTGTAACTAGCGGTATTTTTGAATTGGTATGAATCTTTGACAGGGGACGCTAATTTCCATCTGCTAAAGGGATCAAACGGCTCACAGATCAAAGGAGCCAAATCGTATAAGTCACACACGATTAATCTTTTAACAAAAAGGTCGGCGTAATGCACTCAATATAAAAAATTCCTACTTGTTTCTTCACTTTTTTAAAGTAGTAACCAAAGGGCTTGAGAGGGCGATAATTGAAAAATCATATAATTCTCAAAAAAGACTTACTTTTTCCAACACGTTTATACACATCGCCCTGGTTTAAAAAGAAATAAATTTGCCGTTTTTTAATATTTTTATCTCAACTTTCTACTTAGTCAAATCAATTATGTGAATGTATTATTTTACACAATTCTTTCAGTAAATTGCAATGAAAACATAGTAAAAGTAATCAAAGTTTATCAATAATCAAAAAAATTGGAAAGACCAAATATTTTCCAAGTAAATTAGGTCATAATTTTTTTCCGTAAGACCAATATGAAGTTTCGTTTTAGCACCTTTAGAGACCACGAAGTATAAATTTTTGCTTGAATTTAAATTTATCGTTTTCTTGACCCGTAAAATTTGTCTGGTTTTTGACAAGTCGTCCTCCGAATATCAGCTTGCAACAGCTAAAAGGATTTTAACAGACCGTTTGTTTAACAGTCGAACAGACCATTTGAAATATGAGGAACGTAGCTTTTTAACAACGTATGTACGATTTATGTATATAAAATATTTCTATAAGAAAATACATAAATTAGCAAAATTACTTGTCAGAAATTAACCTCATTTATTTTTTAAATGTAAATAATAGTCCAATTTTAATGTTTGATATAGTTATAAAATGCAACTGACAATTTCTGTAACAATTATCAACCATAAAAATCGGTCCAATTTGCCTTTGAGAAAAACGCTGATGTCAGAGCTTGATCTGGGAATGTGCCAGGGAGAAACGATCCCATTTAAAAGATAAGATAAAGATTTAAAATATTTAAAAAGATAAATTAACCAATTCACAACGCAGTTAAACAGTTGCAAAAAGAGAAAAATCGAGAGTAGAATTTTTTCCTGACAATATATCTTTTTCGAGTGAAAACGTTGAGCACTTTGTAAATAAAACTGTTACATACTTGGCTGTTTTCATTTTCAGTTTACAGTTTTTGCAGAACGTCAAAGCATAGGCTGAGCTTTTTGACGATATGGTTTCTCTCCTTTTTACAAACAGTCAGTAACCAAAAATAAATAAACAATTTAATACTGTGATTATTAGGAAGAAAAAAATTTTTTTCGACTTAAGAAGCGTTTTACAAAAATCGTAATGGAAGTAATTACAATATTTTGAATTATACATTCACTTTAAAGTGTAAAATTAAATTTTCATTGATTTCATTTCAGAAATTATACAGATTTTGTACATAAAAAGGTAGATATTTTTAATGGGGTTACGATTTCAGAAATATCCAAATTCTTCGGCTATTTATTTTGATAACGTCATGTTCTCGACCATAAAAAAAGGCCTATATAGGGGACCAATCGTAAAAATACAGCCCGAAACACCGAGAAAGCAGTCAGCCTGATAAGAATTCAAAGGGCTAAAAAGGAGAGAAGGGCAATTTACGAGATCCAATACCAGTATAACTCCCTCGGTAACCAAGGGTAAATAATATTTTATACGCTCCCCTGATGTATATCGTATGTATAAATTTTATAGAGGTGAACACGGCGTGCAAAAAAATAATGGTTGCATTTAAACGTATTGGAAAGATGTGAAAGAAAAAAAATGGCGGAGAACTTACAAAAACTTATGTATATGGATTAATTTTACATTCGGAGAGATAAATAAAGGTAAGCAAAACGGTATTTTTTATAAAACTCGTACATACCCTATTCAATTCTTTTAGTAAACATAAGAAGACGGTTGTTTCTTTCACTTTCCTATTAAGTTAGTAAAAACCCGACTAAAAATTTACAAATGTGAGAAAATGAACAGACAAACACGATCCTGGAAAAGCGAAAGTCTACGTCAAGAACAATATAAAACAGCGTTACTTGCATTGAAATGATTTTTTTTCCCAATAGAGAACAAACATTTACAATGTCAGCATTCCGATATGGACAAAATCAATGCATTCCTAAAAATATGAGTTTATTTACATAATTCACTAGATTAGTGGTCAGCTTGACCAATTAATATGTTTTAATTAATTAAGGATTTTAGTTGAGATAAAAAAGTCAGTGCCACAAGAGGGATTCGAACCCACGATCTTCGGATAAATACGCCGCTGCTCTACCACTTGAGCTATCGTGACCTCGATCGCGCTGGGTTCGAATCCCGCTCGTGACACTGAATTTTTTATCTCAACTAAAATCCTTAATTAATTGAAAAATATTAATTAGTCAAGCGGACCATTAAACTTGTGAATTTAATAAGTTTAAGTGAAGTAAACCTTCACTAAAGCTCTCTGTGGCCATTTCATTTGTCGCCGAGAATTAAATAGATTACACGACATTTGAAAAATGGCAAAAAGAAGAGAAAATTCAAAACGTGGGGTTGAGATGGGAAGATAGAGTCCGAGTGGATCGAGGTCATGATAGCTCAAGTGGTAGACCAGCGGCGTATCTAGCCGAAGATCGTGGGTTCGAATCCCGCTCGTGACACTGACTTTTCTATCTCAACTAAAATCCTTTATTTGCACAATTAGTTTTATTCCATTAAAACCAAAACTTTCGACATACATCACTGGAACCTATTTGGATGTACGGATGTCAAGCTTTTGGATCGGCCAATTATTTCAATATTCGAAGATTACAGAGTTTTCAATCCAAAATTTTAAGACTGTTTCTATCCCCTTTTTACGTAAACTATAACACACTTCACATAACAGACGCTTCATAGTAAATTTCAAAATCACACTTGCACAAAAATCATTCGCCACAATTAACACGTACGCGACTGAGAAGAATATGGATAGGAGATCTTTTAATATTATTTTATTAATCCAATCAGTAGCTTTATCTATAACTATAGCTCAAGTGGTAAAGGGAAGGTCGTGAGTTCGAATCCCGCTTGTGACACTGACTTTTTTTATTTCAACAAAAACCTCAATTAAAAATTAATTAAGTGAAAATAATTTATTTGGTCAAGCGGACCACGATACCTAATAAATTTACCTATAACGCTACGCTAGTAATGTCACAATTATAAATTGAAATCCAACCTGCTGGTTGTATATAATAAATGAACAGTTTTAAATGAAAATAAATTAAGCAAAAAAAAGTTTGACAATATACAATATTACGGTTATATTGCTTACATAAAAAACCCACATAAGACAAACGTTCACTATCTATTATTGCTAACTCTCTCCGGTAATGTTCGTACTTCTTGTCAATCACGCCGGTGGAAGAAGTTCGTGGAAATGTTGACTGAGAAATAGCTACAAGTCCTCATTACGAAAATGAAAACGAAAGTTACGCCTGATTCAAAGCCGAATCCTCAAATTCGCCCAAAGTCATCCCTTAGACGTGAAAGTCTGAAATTTCCGCCTGAATGCTCCCGCGTTTACCTAGTTGAAATGTTCCTTACACAAATGAAGCAAGTACCCATTTTCGGATCAATTGATTTCTCGCTTCATTTCTCCAATCATCAGATGAGCTAGGGGTTAATTTATATAATTAAAACTAGATGAAAGAATAACACCTAAGTTAGGAATTATTATAAATAATTACAATCAATTAAAAAAGTTGAATTTTGACCTAAAAAAGTTCCAATTTCTCAGAATACATAGAAAAATATCGTAAAGCAAAACCCTAATTAGGAAATTAAACTAAATGTTTCTTATTTATATGGAACAATTTTGCTGGTAATACGGTGAGGTTAACTATCGATAATTGATAAAAGTTGTATTTGTTGGAAGCTTTATCAATAGCTTATAAATATGTAACATTTCTTGTTATAAGTTTGCTGTCTCCAGAAAATTCTACGACAACAAATTATGTCTTCTCGTTCACGCCCAAGGATTTCCAGTAGTGGTAAAATTAAATTAGTCTGTTGGTCTATAGTTGTAAACAAATAAGGGGGTAGCGACCCTTTTTCTGACGAACTGTAAGGAGAGGAAAAAATGTGGATTGCAATCATTTTCATTTTCTTTTTTGTTGTTTACTAGATATTTTTAAAGAAATATATAATATGCAGCTAAATAAAAAAAAATTAAACTGAGTAAAAGAATTTTATCAAAAATGTTGCTATGGAAACAATGAAGACTTGCATTCGACGTGGCATCTATTTCATGAGGTTTTGAATGTAGTGCTGTGGACAATTTTAATACTGCTCCATCAATGCCATTCATAATTCCTGGAAATTCTCTGGCATCACTGGGCCACTTTTTACCCTCTTGTCATTTCGTCCCGAATGTGTTCGATAGGGATAAGTCGGGACACTACATGCTAGCTACTGCATTGAATTGAAGCCCGTTCCTAGTCACCAACGATCCTAGCCTTGCACTGTCACGCATAAATTTAAAATTTTAACCAAACAACTTTTTCTGATATCACATCTTCACACAAATGTATCGTGCAACTAGGGAAACGCTCGATGAAGATAAAGTTTGTGCGACCTCTCATAGAAATGCCATGGAAATTATATCTGTGTTTTATTTACCTCTAATCGATTAAAACGGACAAAATATTATTATATAAATATAATAAGATAATAACGCTCTCACTCACTCACTCTCTCTCTCTTTTTCCTTCCATCTCTCTCGCCCCATCTTTTTCGTACTCTCTCCTCACTTCTTCATTCTCTTTTTTATCTATATATCTATCTCTTTCAATTTCTCTCTCTCTCTCTCTCTCTCTCTCTCTCTCTCTCTCTCTCTCTCTCTCTCTCTCTCTCTNTATCTATCTATCTATCTATCTACCTACCTACCTACCTATCTATCTATCTATCTATCTATCTATCTATCTATCTATCTATCTATCTATCTATCTATCTATCTATCACTATTCTATCACTATTCTATCATCTGTATCTTCTCTCTCTCCTCACTTCTTCATAATCTTTTTTATCTATATATCTCTTACCATCTCACTCTTTCACTCTCTCTATCTATCTATCTATCTATATCTATTCTATCGCTTGTATCTCCTCCCTCTGTCTCTGTCTCTGTCTGTCTGTCTTTCACTTTCATTCTCTCTCTCACCCTCTTTTTTCATCTATCTATATATCTCTACCAACTCTCTCTCTCACCCTCATTTTTCATCAATATTCTATCATCTGTATCTCCTCTCTCTCCTGACTTTTTCATTCTCTTTTTTATCTACATATCTCTTACCATCTTTCTCTCTCTCTCTCTCTCTCTTTCTATCTCTCTCTCTCTCTATCACTAATTCTATCATCTCTCTATCTCACCCTCTTTTTCATCTATCTATATATCTCTTACCAACTCTCTCTCTCTCTCACCCTCTTTTTTCATCTATCTAATATCTCTTACCAACACTCTAACTCCCTCTCTCTCTCGCTCGCTCTCGCTCTCTCTCTCTCTCTCTCTCTCTCTCTCTATCTATCTATCTATCTATCTATCTATCTATCTATATCTATTCTATCGCTTGTATCTCCTCCCTCTGTCTCTGTCTGTCTTTCACTTTCACTCTCTCTCACTCTTTCTCTCTCCCTCTCTCTCTATCACTAATTCTATCATCTCTCTCTCTCTCTTTCACCCTCTTTTTTCATCTTTCTCTCCCTCTCTCTCTCTCTTTCTCACTCTCTCTCTCTCCTCTCACTTCTTCACTCTCTTTTTTATCAATCTATCTCTTACCATCTCTCTTTCTCCCTCTCCTTTCTCTCCTCTCTCTCATTCTCTCTATCAGTCTCACTCTCTCTCACAGTCTCTCTCTCTCTCTCTCACTCTCTCTCTCTCTCTATCTATCTATCTTCTCTCTCTCTCTCAGTCTCTCGCTCACTCTCATATTTTAAAAACTCCGTAAATTTCCTTAGAAATCCTTAGTCAGCAGGCGGAAAAGATTACACAATACGGTACATTTTGATTTGGATTTCAACATGTGAAGTCAAAGTGGTTTTGGGGTGCAGCTCACGCGGTACAACTACGAGTCCATTTCACTTTTCTCGTCTGATGTGCCCTAAGTGGCTATTCGCAGTCGAGTAGGACCGGCCCAGTACGGGTGATATATGACGGGTGCTTTTTTTCTAAGCTCAGCTCACTAGAATACCGCCGGCCCTCTTAGCGCTATACATGGCCGGCTCTAACTTTCGTTCCTTTCCAAGTCTCGTACTTCCATTTGGTACTTGGGAGACAAATGAATGTCAAATAAAAGCTAATCGACTTTATATTTCAACAGGGAAGTAAGAAATATATAAAATGACAAACTTTCGTACAAGTGGTGACGAAATAATATAGAAACCTCTTTTAAGAATAATTAGCATCTTGTTTGACATTTAACAATTTTACGGGCTCAAAGCCAGGGGAAGATACTGGCTCTCACTCTCTGTCGCATATACTTTCTCTTCGCATTAATTGCCTGTCTGTTGTCTAAAGGAGGGATCGAAGGTTTAAACTTGAATTTCATTTTATTTCCACTCTTCACGAGAGGCGATACGAAAGCGGGGTAGTTAATTGACATTCAATTTAAAGGGAAACCCCTCCTACAACAAGGGTTTCAACGACCGCAGGACTTTACTATTCAGAATGAGCTCCACACCACCAAGGGAACAAGGTGGCTTTTCCTTAAATCCGCATAAAACAAATAATTTACAATGGGGAGGAGAAAATGAACTTTCACGACCGAAGAGGAACTTTATTTAATTTATATGTACGTTTATATTCAACTACTTTTAAGCGTGTTAATGTTTAAAATTTCATTAAAAATAATATTTAAATTTAAAAAGATACAAAATACATTTTTTCAGTAGATCAAAAGATCACCACAGCTAAGAAAAGGGTGAAATTAGAAAATAACAAAACCTAGTTATGTTAAGATAAAATCTATGGAGAAAAAAATCAAGAGAAATATTAACTCTTCGGATACAAGGTTGATTTCTTCAAGAATAAAAGTCAAATCCTAAATTAACAATTATGATTACAATCTAAGGATAAATCAAAGCTTTACTGTTTCAACCGACATAGGTTTTCACACATATTTGTGATATAAAATAGAATAGACGTTCTGAGCCATATCTAATTTACAATGTTTTTACTTAAAGATAACAACATTTTGAGCTTTAAAATACCGACTTTTATTTGGCAAATACCCAACGCATTATGTTTCCAGAATAATATCGTGCAACTTCCTTCCTAGGGTTCTTTAATGTATAATCTTGATTTAGATAATCCTTTTAATGGGTCCTGCTCGACAGCGAGTAACCGACATAGACCATCATTCGGGGCAAAGTGGGTTATAAAAAGTTCAATTATGCGATATAAATAAATAAATATAATGAATTGATTGTGCACAACGGTTTGTTGTTTTTATTTGAATAAATTATGTCAAAAGTTTATTTTGACGAGTGTGATAAAAGAACCTTGGGAAATTTCATTCATATAAAACATATATGTACAGAAATAAATTCTGGTTTGTTTCGCGCTTCAACACAATAGCAATATTTTAATAATTGGAACCTTAATTGGCTTATTAATACTGGTAAAATGTTTTTACGCTAGAGAAAATTCTGTTGTAACTTTTTAGGTAGTTTGCGGAAAGACTTTTATAACACTAACCACAATGTTTTATAAATAAAATAAATATGAGAACTTCCAGTAGACAATAAAGTCTTCGTTATTAACCTCTAATAAAAAAAACTTTCACGATACGGCAGAACTCTAAGGAAATCTATTTTATTGGCAATATACACAGCTAGGTTAAAAAACATATTTTAGGCCTTGGCGGGTTAAAATTCCACGGGATTTATAAATAAAACGGGTTGGTTATGCGGTCAGCCGGTGTGTTCCTTCCATATCCTGAAATCCCTTTTTACAACCCTTCACGTCATGGCGGCGTTTTGCAATGGTAAACCTTCCCCTGAGCATATTTAATTTGAGTAAAAAATAAAATGCGTTTAAATTTTAAAAAACTACCCCGCACACAGGCGATATTTTTGCCGTGCTGTTTGCGATTCAGTATTCCTGGGGCTAAACTTGCCGGTGGAAGGAATTCGTGGAAACGTTAACTGAGAAATACGTATGAGTTCTCATTGCGAAAATGAGAATTAAAGTTACGTGAGATGCGGTCTGGTGTGATGTAGGTTTCAGAAAAACATTTTCTTTATCGTGCCAACGTTTCGATCTTTATTGAGATCATCTTCAGGGCCTTGTGTTGTCTGCATTTCAGAAAAAAAGTTCTCTAGTTGATAACAGATACATCACATCAGACCGCATCTCACGATTTCTGAATAATTATCGCTTAACTGTCACTAATCACCACACATTTCTACACGAGAAGAACGAAGAACATGGGATTCTATGAACAAATTTCAACTACATATGGACACGCAGCTAGAAGTATTCTGAAGGACATCGCCAACAATGAGAAGAAACTCGCATCTGTTATCAACCAGAGAACGTGTTTACTTAAATGCAGACAACACAAGACCCTGAAGATGATCTCAATAAAGATCGAAACGTTGGCACGATAAAGAAAATGTTTTTCTGAAACCTACATCACACCAGACCGCATCTCACGATTTCTGAATAATTATCGATTAACGGTCACTAACCACTACACATTAAAGTTACGCTTGTTCTATAGTTTTAAAAGAAATAAGTATAATAAAGGATATTAGTATTTTTTAACATTAAAATAAAATTCGTTATATAGTTTCCTTTAAAAGATATATGGCCTGTTTATTTATAAAATGTTTTGTATTATTTTTAAGAAATATTCCACAACGAAAAGAAGGAGCGTCGGTGGCCCCAAAGTTTAGACGGTGAGACGAAGCTCACCAGTGTACGGGGCCCGGGTTCAAATGCAGGGTCGTTGCATTCATTCGAACCCGACATTTTTTTTTTTTAACACCGGCACCCCGAGGGTTTAAAAAACCCTTGTAAAAATATAAAAGTTAGAAAGGGAGGGAATGAAAGTTTACTTGTTGACAAGCCGCATGGCCAAGATGGAAGAAAAAACTAGGTAACCTTCATACAACTTGGCTTGTCGGCACGTAAACTTTCCTTTTTTAAATATTACAATAAAAATAATACAAGCTTGTATATAAAATAAACTTAAAAGTAAGGTAAACCTTATAATAAAATGTAAAATACTAATCAATTAATTAATGTTTACTTAAGGTTTTGGTGGAGATAAAAAAGTAAGTCTGTGTCACGAGCGGGATTCGAACCCTCGACTTTCGGCTAAATCCCCCGCTACTCTACCACTCGAGCTATCGTGACTTCGATCCACTCGGACACCAACCTTCCATCTCAACCCCACCTTTTTTGAATTTTCCCTCCTTTTTGCCGTTGTGCGTGACCGAGTGGCTCGAAGTCACGATAGCTCAAGTGGTAGAGTAGCGGCATATTTAGCCGAACGTCGTGGGTTCGAATCCCGCTCGTGACACTGACTTTTTTACCTCAACCAAAACCTTAATTACAGATTAATTAATGGAAAAGAATTTATTTGGTCAATCGGACCACGAAACCTCATGGAAGTAAAATACTAATATTTATGCTGAACAGGCACAGGGTCACTTATTGAGTCTATCTCAATTTGTTGAATCATTGAAAAGCGTTTCGGCATTGCGCAATCTTCAGTGAGGAACTGAGAACTGACCAGAAGAGCTCCATGATCAACTCTAATACTATTATTCTTTGTTTTACTTGTGTCTTTTAAAAATGAAGAAGCTGCCGATGGGTGTAAATTCCCAAAACGCGTCAAAGTAAATGTTTAAATGAATAATGAAAGTACTTTTTTTATTAAATCACTAGGAATTGTATTTTTTTTTTTTAAAGACCAACAAAACATATTATTTTAAAGTAAATGAATGCTGCGTTATAAAGAATATAAATTTAGTTGTTAATACAACTCTGTTTTTTGGTTGAGACTGCCGGGATGCGTTAAGTGCTTAATTTGATGACGAAAAAAATAAAGAGTTTTGAGAAAATTCCCACTGCAAAGCGAAATAGGAATCAATTAGGAGCAGGGAGTCCAGCCAAGTCCAGTCATGCGACTAAATCTAAAAAGGGGATTTCTATACTTCCCCGGTTCACCACTCGCCGGTGGTGGTAAATGGTGCCTTGATTAAATTTTTCTTTTTCTCAAGATGTATTTTTAATTTTTTGTAGGAAAAGGAGAACATTTGGCGTTAAGAGTTAAACCTCTACATCTTTCTAAAAATAGTATATAAAATAAGGTTTACTTTTTATAGTCCTCTTCCTTCGCAATTGACTTAAACCCGTTGTTTTCGCCTACGGGCAAATTTTTCCCCACTTGAAACAATCCGTGATCAAAACAGTTTCAATGGATATTCAATTTGCTTTCCCCTAACTCTATCAATCTTCCTCATTTTGCCTTATTTCGTGAAAGACGTTTCGGTAAGATAATTCGTTTTAAAAAACAAGAAACATACGGAAATTACAAAACAACGAAAGAATACCAGAAAAGAAATATAATAGAATATGCATCGTACACAAGATCAGAAGCTAACAGTTTAAAAAAAATATGATGAGCCGTCGAGAAGAAATTATAAAACGATAATATAATCGCAAATGAAAACCAAAAATAAAAATAACCTGGTTACAAGTTCATTTAAAAAACCTAAGAACAATATAGGAAAATAAACCAATAAATGATGAGCAGAAAAGAAAGCAAATGGAACACAAATCGTACATAAAAAGAGAAGAAACCAGCAATATTTGAAAAAATTATCAAAAGACTAGATCAGAAACAAATAAAAACTGATAATAAAATTGCAAGTTAAAAAAATAATGAACTAATTACAATTAATTGAAAACAAAAACGAGAAACATAAATGTAAACAGCAACCAAAAAATCAAAGAAGATAACAAATGTTATATTAATCCATTTATGTTTAATTGACCTTACATGAAAAGACTAATTAATTGAAACAAATTTTACAAAATTTATTTCTTCCAAAGAAAAAGAAAAAATTAATTAAGTTGTTTAAAATTTTTGTTAAAAATTCTTTTCCGGTGGATGACTTTTTATATTTCTTGGGTTTCTTTTTAGGACGGTTTGATGGTTGTTGTCTAGTTCGTGAAAAAAAATCAAAGAAATTTGATTTAGTTGTAATTTACATTCTTCGGACACGACAGTACGACTGCCAATATATAATCCATCATAATCATGAAAGGATTTAATAAACATAAATTAACAATTCATTAAAAATTACTTTATATATTAGTAAATTATTATGAATTGTATTAGACCGTTTTAGGTTAAAAGAATATCACATATGATATCAAGAATGGTAAGGACAAAGAGAGAAAAAAACCAGAACCCTGTATTGTGTTTTTTTACAAAAAATAAATAATAAAATAAAATACAGTACATTTTAATTGAATGATTGATAAATTGACAGCCAATAAATGTGCGAATTTTAAAATTGGCCATAGATTGATATTTAAAAAAATATATATATTTTTTGTTAGGCGGTTTAAACTGTTGTCAAAGAAAATCTCAGGATAAAGTTAGTTACGTTTTATTATTATTACAGTCAGTATAAAACAAATAACACGGATTTGGAATGACAAAACCTAAAACATTATAATAGGGATTTGCCATTCTACATCCGTGCTAATTGTTGTATTATGACGATAATATAAATATAATATTTTATTAAAACTAATTTTAAGCCTATCTTCAGTGAGAAAAAGTTCCTTAAGAATACATTCATGGAAGAAAATAATTGTTATTTTGTTTAATGGAACTGCGAATGAGCTTTTGTAAAATCGTTAAATTAATTTTGTAAACACTATTACAACAGATGATTTTTAATTGGAAATTCCGTTCTAAAAAGTGCAACTCCGCGAATTTTATTTTTTTGAGCGGTTTTTTTTCAACATTTTAATTTCAAAGTATTGTCTCTTTAATTTTGAAATACAATTATAACACGACAATATTTATCTCTAACGGAATGTACCCAAAATTTCTATATTTTTAAAAGGATACATTAAAAAAACAATAATAATAATAGTAATAATAATCCTAGTCTCATCTTACGTGGAAAATAATTTCTAGGAAAAGTTTGTAATACCGTACTATGAAAAATAAAAGAAATTTCTCCTCGACACCACTTCGACCAAACGAAAGCAATTCTCTTACTGAAATAATACCATAAAATGGGAAAATTTTTAATCGCGTTTGTTTCAGCTGAAATGCTACTTTTTCTTTTCCGTAAGCGATTCTTTTATAACCCAGGATCGACGAATTGTTCGTTTCCTCGAAAAACATCCATGAAATGAAATTACAAGTTGCAATAACAAAACAAAATCGAAATAGTTTTTGAAGTAACGCCGTATTCTTTTCCCGCCTTTCTAGAACTGGGATATATGCCTTAAATCACTTGAATAAAAATGTAAGTGGCAAAATCGAAAGCAGAGGGTAATGATAAGCAAACTTGCATATTGAGCAAAATTAACTGTCCTATTTTTTCTCATGAACTAGCTAAGGCTATTGGCCAAAAATAATCAAGCTGCTGAATACAGTATTTTGCAAAAAATAGGAGTCGATCAAATGATAAGTACGTACTAATGATAGATAAATTCATTTCATTTCAACAATTTCCTTTTAATTTACTAGTTTGTTCAAATATTTTTAATTAGAGGACAATTTAAGGCGATTTTAATATTTTAAAAAAATCTCCGACTAAAGACGTATTAACCAATCTAACCCTACTCAATTGGACACGGGAAGAAACGCCCATTCCGATTAATTTAAATTCAACAGAACAGACTTGATATCCTCGCTTCATTAAGGTTATTGCCTTCGTTAAATTTTCCAGAAGGGAAAATCAACGGATCGCGTAGCTTCAACTCTTTGGTTTTACGGAGATATCGTTAAAAAATAGAAGAAAAGTGGCAGGATTAAGATAAAGAAGAAAAAAATTAACCGCGGAGATTTAACCGTAACGGGCGTCCGTTATTTTAATCGTAAGATATCGGAAGTACGTCGATTGCGGTACTCGGAACGTGACTACGCTGCGCACTGATGAACTTCGTTAGCTCATCCGGGGTCTGAACAAATCCGGTTTCCCGCACATCCCCACAAGTTCGAACTAATTAGAACAACGGTAGAAGCGATATTTATGAAAGATTTCTGAAAGATTTACTTTAGTGAGGATAACTGCAAGAACTGCAATCTCAATTTGTTTATATATTTATAAAATCTCTTATTGCTACTTCATGCACAGGACCGAAAAATTCTAAGGCATAGAGCGACGATATACTGAACTTGTTAGAATAAATCCGAAGATACGGCTAATCCTTCTCAGCCGCCGTTCCAGTCTTAAGGGATAAATATAATTATTAATTCGAAGGCGGTTCTATTGTCAACGGGTTTCATTGTTTGTTAAGAGGTCTAAAACGGAGGAAGGTTTCGAGAATTAGGGAGATTGGTACGAATTGAACACTCCTGAGAGATAAGATGTACTCAATGGGAGACGACCTCTCATCCATCAAGGGCATAATCCCATCGTGGTCCGCTAATCTTTTATTCCGGATAAGACGATTTATGCAGTCAAAAGGCCATTTAGCCAGCTGCTTCCTCAGAATTCGTTAACAGGGGGAATTAAAACAATAAACCTCCGAACAAATAAAACTTTGCAAATTAGGACAGAATATGGAGATTAAAAAGTAATATATGCAGGGTAAACGGCTTAAAATGTCCCACCCGGTTTTCTTTAAAAAAAGAAAAATATACCGGCTACTCTTTCACGCAATGTCTAACTTATTTTACAGATTCTAAAGTTGTATATTAATTATTATATATTTGGTATATATTTGAATGTATTTTGGTGAAATTGGACAGAAATTGGCGAAGATATCCGATACGTTCGAAAGAAAAACCATACTTTTTTCTGCCAGACTTTGGGTGCTATGTATGGATAAACAATTACTTCAAACTGTCATAAATGCATTTTTTAGAAACCGACAAAGAAAGAAATCCTCCAGGCGTTAGGTCACATCAATTCCACAAAACCTCACGGAATATATTACATACTTCCTACACCGAAACACAATTATTACAATTCCATCAAACTTTTTTTTAATGAACAAATATAATAACCACTTTAAGCAAAATCCAAATTATAAATTTGATTTATGGAAGATAACATATTTAAATTGAGTGTAATAAAAGTGTGTGGGTCAAAAATTGGAAGAAGTTCGACTGGATATACCATTCGTGACGACCGCATTGTATTTCAGGTTTAGCATATCGATAGCGCCGTAATTGGTATTTTTGTTTTCTGTCAATTTTACTTTTCAGATCTCGCTGTAAGTTTAGAACAAAAACAGTTAAAATTAATTAAAAAATAAAACAGCTCGTACTGACATAATTAGGAGCAGGACGCCGACAACTTTACGTTGATAAAGCAAACAACCCACAATTCATATCCTTCCTGGGAATGACTTATTTAACAAGGCGCATGGCTAATAATCTACAGAAATCCTCTTGGGGCCGCATGTCAAAATTGAAGATAAGTTTTATAAATTTAAAATTTCAAACATACCAATATCAAAAAGTTAGAGATAAGATATTAGTTATATAACATCTAAATATTTAATTAATATTTACAGGTCAATTTTTGGCATTAAATGGCATGTAATTCCATTTTTGTTTATGTGGGAGTGGTTTTACTGAATGGTAATTTTTTTTTGTCGTAACACCTAACGGTTTGTACGCGGTGTTCGGCTACACGTGTTACAAACCTGACAGAAGATCCTACATTCCAAAAAGAACCAAAAAGTACTAATTAACTACGAATCTCAACAGTTTTGGAGTCATCCAGGTTTAATGCGACGGCAGCGCGTCGAAAATAAATTACGGAGGGTGGAATCATTTCGATATAAAATTAAAAAACCTTTAATAAATACATTCAAAATTTCCTTGAGTTTTTTATTATTAATAATGTTTCCACCTTACTAATCAATCCTTCAACCATGGTTTTTTATTTTCCTTTATCAATTTCTTTCTCTTTGAATAAAATAACTGCATCACTAAAAAGGATATTACATTGAGTACGTTTCCTGAGATTTGCTGATCTCTAGCTGGAAATAGTAGTTTAGAATCACCATAGTAAGTTGTTCAACTTTGAAAAAAAAATTCAAAATTCTCGCTACTAAAACACTATTTCACGAACGTTTACAAGTTTAGTATTGATTACCCTTATTGGAAATTTAACGTAGTTCTCAATGATAACAACGGATTGGTCCGAAACCGTTTAGTTTTGGAGCTATCATTGTTTATTTGAAGCAAGGTCGTGAAATCTTAAAAAATAAAAATAAAAAGTGGAATAACTCAGAAACTGCTGAGATTCGGACCATAATTATTAGGACTTTTTGGTTCTATTTTGAATGTAGAATCTATGGGAGAAGGTTGTAACGCGAATAGCCGAACATCCTATATACATATGTGGGTATGTTTTTTTTTTTTTTTTTTTATTAGAACTAAATGTCTTAACAAAGCACGAGAGTTTTTCTCAGTAACCTTTACCACGTTTGGCATCTACCGAAGACATTTTCATAATAACAAACAGTGGCACAATTCTACAATGTTGAAGACATTTTTATACGAAACCAGAAAAGGACGAGACTGTGACACATTTATAGATGAAAAAAAGGTCGTGAGAAAGGTCATGACCGTTTAAATAACACGTCAACCATCCCCTCAGGACGGGAAAGGGCGAAAATAGATTTTCGCGCGGTGTCGCCGAATCGTATTTGAGTTGCTTCGAACTGAAACGTCCTTTGAGTTGCCTTCGGCGTCGCGGGACTTAGAAAGAATGATTCAAAGCAATTACCAACCGGAAAGGTGTCCCAGCCAGGAAGAATTCCCTTTCAATGCGACAAGTAAAAGAAAAGGCTAACAACGAAATAAAGAAAGCGACTATTTCAATTATCCGGAATCATGATCAATTACTACCGGGTTGCCAATCTATTACGTAGAGACGGGAACATCATTCGGACAAATCAGATCAGAGTATACTGATGAACTCAAAAGTAATAAAATTAAATACGTAGGTTAAACGATAAATTTAAAACAATACAATCAAAAATTAATATTTTATAACCTTACACGATTTTTTAAGAGGTTATATAAACCCTAGGGGTGCCGGTGTTTTTGAAAAAAGCCCTTTTGTAAGTATGTCGGGTTCGAATGCAGGGCCGCTGGATTCGAACCCGGGACCTTTACCTTACAGTGATGAATGCAGTGTCAACGCCTAAACCGCTGCGGCCACCGACGCCCCCTTTTGTGCGTTATTCTCAACGAAATATTTATTTCTAAGGATATACATCACCCAGATGTTTCCGATCATATTTTAATTTGTATTTCCGGAAAATTATGATTCTTTAATAGTAATGGTTTCATGTTTATTTTTATATTCGTGTTGTTTTCCGATTTAATTCAACTGTAGTATTTTTTGTTCTTTGATGGTTTCACAGCGAATACAACGTAAATGTTTTAATTTGGAAGGTTTGGTCATTAAATTTCTTTTGTTGGGAAAATATATACAAAAAAAGTGGCATTCTTGATGTAGATTCCTGTTTTTTTCCAATTAGATTTTAGGCTCAACTCGAACCTCGTTAGTCGAAAAACTTAACTCGATTTTTTAAATTTCCCCCTGATATTCCAGTTATCGAGGGTCTACAATTATTATATTTTGACTGTTCTATTTGGGGCTGCTTCCGTTTGCGAACTATATAATAAATGAATAAATGAAAAGAACATGCTACGAACTTAAGTTATCAAACTTCTTCAGAGGCGAGGTATGAAGTATTTATGACTTTTGAACCCAAATTAATATATAACTATAGCATAATAAGAGCAGTATGACTATACAGAGTGAATAGATTAAATCATAAATAATATCTACGATAGAAAAATTATAGCTGAAACATAGGACAAAAATTAAGACTTTATAATTCAATCTGGTTTTAATCAATTATCAAGAGAAATGTTTGGTTTTTCTAGAGTGCAGTTGTTTAATAATGTGCTAGAGTCGTGATGAGTAGTCAAGAACCAGGTAGTTTGGAATAACACCTTTTTAATTTTTTTCCGACGTTTCGACCTTTATTCGGGTCTTCTTCAGGGCCTGGGTGAATTACAGAACAGGTTGATTGAAAAATATACAATTTAAGGCGGAAAATAAATTTTGAACCAAGAATTTCATACTCACATAAAGTGTGGTACTCGTCTTGTGGTGTCGTTCTGGTTTTGTGTGAAATTGTTGATAAACGTGAATTTGTATTCTGCTGTTTTTATATGAAATTCATGTTTCAAAACAATTTCACACAAAACCAATAGCACACAAGAAAGCAACACACTTTAGGTACGAAAAACTTGGTTCAATATTTAAATTTACATATTAAATTGTATTTCTTCCAATAAAGACATGTTTTGTAATTCACCGAGGCCATGAAGATGAGCCGAATAAGGGTTGAAACGTCGGCAAAAAAAAAATTAAAAAAGGAATTTTCTAAACAATCTCATTTTTGACCGACTCCAACAAATTATCGATCTCATTGTTTATGAAACTTCGTAATTTATATGATAGAAAAATAAAAATTATTCGTCACTTTAAAATAAGATGATTGTTATTGTTTAAATATATAGGTCATACATACGCACCTTACAAATAAGAAGAAAATCATACCAAAGGCAAAAACCTATTAAGGCTTAAAATGCAGTTCAACCGGGTAATGTGTTCAGATTGTAAAATCACCTAAAATAGTACTCATATTAATACTAACTTTGAGTAAGAACACATTTTCCGGGTAATACACCTAAAGTTGTACGTACTATACTGGACGATACAAAATACATAAAACCGGTTCCTATTAAAAGGTAAAATTAATCTGAAGTTCCATAAAACCGGGTGTACGTTTCAATCTAATTAACGATCTACGTAATTGGATCTCTGTAATAATAGAACAGAGGAGGCTTTCCATATCTTATCGGAAAACGCTTAGCGCCTTTTAGAACAAGGCCCCAGCCCTGGCATAGCAAGAGCGCGCACAAGTTTCCGCCGAGGTTGAATGTGCAGAACGACCGTTTTACTTTAAGCAACAATTATCTAGATCGCTTCCTTCTCGGCTTTGTGACTTTTTGTCCCGGGAGGAATTCCTTCCCTTCTCAGACAGCGAGACCAAGCAGAAAAATAGTCCCTTGGGCTTCACGATTCGTACAGCTCGTGTCTTTACAACATTGATTGATTTGCACCCCAGGGTTCGGTTTTTTTTGCCCTAACATAATTCTTCCCCGTTAAAATCAGCTTTCGGAGACTAACGAATTGGATTTTATCAGAAAACGAAAACTGATTTCAACCCGCATCCTGTTTAATTATGCTGCTTTCAATTGCGCGACACCCTCCTCATTCATCCTTGTGGGTCGATAGAGCACGTATTTGAAGACCTTTCAATTTTACAAGCAAAAATTTCATCAACTTCATTGGCAGTCGCTTAAAAACGGAATGTTATTTTTTATTATTTACATTGCAAACGATAAAGAGAAAAAAAAATTACTACATAATAAAAACACAAAAAAGGCTGGAGGGCACTTCTTCAAGTAGACTGTTTACAATTTGGTCAAATCGCAGGCTGCTTATTTACAATGCAAATGTTCATTAAGTGTCAAAGGGGAAATCTACGGTCGTGTCTGCCGAAGTGGAAAAAAGGGGCCAAGTGCGAAAAAACAACCCTGCTCAAATTAAATCGCCCGGAATGCTTTCGTCGGCAATTACATCAATTGATTTGGGAGGGGAAAAAAATCAGTCAAAACGACTTTGGCTACAGCGTGAAATACTTTTCAAAAGGGATATGTAACAATTATTAACCATTTCCACGGTGACAAGTTGAAAAAATGTCACCAACGAACATCGGTGATTAATATGCCCTGTGTGTGTGACCGGCTTTGATTTTTAACAAGCCTTGTTAATCTTAATCCGACCTTACTGTTATAGCCCATAATGGTACATTTAACTTCACCTGAGCTTTCTATTTTATCATGGCATTGAAAAAGTCGAAACATCGAAGCAGGAATACTTCACTCAAGTTAAAGCACCAGCTGGTCGAAGGAAACAAAAGATGAACTTATTTCGACAACTTAATTACAATAAACAAATATTTTAAAGTTGCTATTATCTTCGCCGTAATTAGTTATCACCCTCATTATTATTTAAAGATGCAGACTTTACCACTTATTTTAAATATTTAAAAAATACCTATTATAGCAGAAATAAAGTAAAATACCGTTATAATATAAAATTAACGTAAAATAGCAATTATAATACTTGCAACGAATAACATTTTAAATCAGACTGATAAATAACAACTCCCTAAAAAAATTTGTAAAAACGAGAGTTTGAATATAACTTTAGTTAAAATAGTTGCACAAATAATTAAAAGCAAGTATAATAAAATAAGATAATGCAAACCGATATTAATGCCATGGGATCCCCCGGAATTGCCAACAGGCCAGGGAGGAGCCAATTTTATTTTTTTATTTTTTTAAGTAATATAATAATTTGTTTTAATATGGGTTGATGAGAATTTATCTCAAAATTTGTAAATACCAATTCCTTTTATTTTAACCTAGGATCAAGAAGTGATATGTAAGATCGTATTAAATGAGGATTAGATAAACAAATAAAAAGTAACAAATACCAAAAGATGTTTCCAGTAAAGTTGGCCAAAAAACCATTTCGTTAAAAAAAAAAAAAAAATGAAAAATATATTTTTGGTTGTATTCCACGGGTGCAATTTTTTTCTCGCCGACAAATATGGATATCCGATGTACCACATAAAAATTCATAACACTTCTGGAATTTGTACAAATTCAACGTTATTAAAATCGTGAGATGCGGTCTGGTGTGATGTACGTTTCAGAAAAAAGTTTTCTTTATCGTGCCAACGTTTCGATCTTTATTGAGATCATCTTCAGGGCTCAGTGTTATTTTTTCTGCGTAATTGTGCCATTCTTGGGTGTCGTGTAGAGAATGCCGCTGAAGATGATCTCAATAAAGATCGAAACGTTGGCACGATAAAGAAAATGTTTTTCTAAACCTACGTCTCACCAGACCGCATCACACGATTTCTGAATTGTCATCGACTAACGGTCATTAATCACCACACACACGTTATTAAAACCGTTAAAAATCTCGAATTATATTCTTTTCAACCCATTCCAACTAGGTTTTTTATTTTATTTTTATTGTTTATTTTTGATTTTATAAGTGAAAAAAAAATAAAGATAACATGAGAGTGATAATGAACTGAAACTCTTCAATCGTTTTATGTTATATACGCTTATTTAATTAATTTAAGAAAAATGAACGTAGATCACGTGTAATTTCGAAATTATCAACAATTTTGTGATTGTCGAGAAAAAAAAAACATTAAGCATTTTGAGATCAAAATATTTGAGAGAAAAAAGTGATTTTTTCATTTTCTCAAAAATTTGAATTAAGGGGTTTTTTGGTATGCAGAAACTATCGAGATCAAATTGCCAATTTTGTGTCTTGTAAACTTGAAAAGAATGCTTATACCAATTGCTAAGATCGAACAACGTAGCAAATTTGGTTGATATTTTTTAGCAAGAAACTTAAGTCGTTTATCTATTTCCCTATCCTATAAATACCCTGAATTCAACTTTTGTAAATACCAAAAATATTTTTTTAATTCAAATTCTTTGCTTTCCGTATAATTTAATTTATTTCTTCAAAAATTACAAATATGATGATAACTTTGAAACAACTCCACTGATATACAGAGAACTGTATTCGGGATTTAGGACACTGCAATCCACCGCAAACCTGCCCTCAGTAAATTAATTAAATTTTTTTACTCTTCTGTTCTGGTTGTTGACTTTTTATATTTGTTGGGTTTCTTATCAGGAACTAGACAACTATCAAACTCATTTTCGTTTTACTGATAAAAAAATTAATTTCTCAAAAATAAGAAAAACTACTTTAATATAAAAATAAATTAATAAGAAAAATATAAAATTCCAANATTAATAATAAAATAAATTACAATAATTACAAAAAAAAAAAGAAGAAAGAAAATGAGTTTGATGCTTGTCTAGTTCCTTACAAGAAACCCAAGAAATATAAATTAGAATTGATTGTATAAAATGAAAATTTTGAGGCGAATTTTTATTAATTTCGTTCTTATTTTTCTGACTTAAGAGACAGAAAATACAAACATTAGTGACATTCGTTGAAGGTCGAAAGAATGAACTTTCCACGTGTTGTAATTCTGTTCATAGTAGGTAAAATATAGAAATGTGAGCATTTTTATGTCGAATAGACATGAGAGAGAAACAATTGCGGCCGTCGAATCCAGCAAAAAAAGAGTACGTCTTTTACTTGCAATAAAAATTCGTATCTAATGGTTGAAAGCGTGCTTACAACAAATCCGAATTGTTTCCGTTTTTCCATCTACTCTACTGGAGGATCCTTTCGTTTTTGTAACTTTCTGTTTGTCTAATCCCATTAAATACGCCACAACATATTATTTTCTTATGCTAATTAAAGAAAAATTCGACAAAACATGCAGAAAACCATTTTTTTATTTTATTCGCGGCTCCTGGTGCCATTGGCAAGAATAATGAGTGTCTAATCGGCCATAAACATGAACTCCTACGCAATGTTCTAATAGTATTTCTTTCAATAAATATTAAACCATTTAAAAAAAGAAAACCAAACATAACTGAGACGAGTGTACAATTGAGAAAAAATTTACAATATTTAGCGCAGAGAGTGATGAGAGGCGACAGTGAAAAATAAAGTTATGTGGATGTTGTGGACAATTTATAGACGTGACAAGTTGCCTGGTGTTTATCGTTCAACCGTACGGTGATCAGTCTTGTCGATCATTTATCCAGTCGCTAGCCTAGGCGAAACCATTTAAATATATTTAAAAACAGAAAAAACAACCAAGAAAATCCTTTACTATCAAAATTCAATTAAATTTTAAACTAATTAATATCGTGTTTGAAAAGTAAGTTGGCAAGAGGTTTAGCGGTCAATATAAACTATTATCATTTCCCCCCCTTTGATACAAAGTTCCCAGATTAAAACTAGAAACAGATTGATATGAAGGGGTGTGAAGCGGGAATGGCTTGTTGAATAAGCCAACAAGGCTGACCACCTCTCATCAGATGACAGCTCTTAACGCGAAACCCGGCAATTTGCCTGCTTTGAAGAGGCTAATCGATTCGGCGCGGTACCCTCTTCGCCTTACGCACGGCTTAACTGATAATCCGCCACGGTCAACCCGCAAACTTGGAAATTGGAGAAGTGGGAGATGGAGTGAACCTGAACGTATGGCCCTATGATAAATAATTCATGTACCGTGTATTCGTTAAAGGCCCAATTGAAACTCCACGAAATGAGATCTGCGTTAGCAGTTCGTTTGCTTGAATTATTCTACCCATTTACTCAGTATTAAAACAGTTTATTTAAAATTTAGCGTCCTTTTCAGACTACTAATGCATCATTCAAAATACACAACCTAAAAGCAAATTCGTTGCTGTTACCTAGAAATTTTGGATCTGTGCGATTTTTGTGAAGTCAAGTCTCTTTTATAAGGCGTTATCTATACTTATTTGACACCTTTGAAAATTTAAGTTTGAGTTTTTTAGATTGTTCTGGTCGCACGTTGTGGTCGTCAATCCCTTTATTTTTTAAATGGTATAGGGTTTCAAATGAAGAAATGATGAATGGGATATGTTGTTAATTTATGTCTAAATGGGTCTAAGTGGGAAAATGTATTATATTTGTACATTTTCAAGTTCTTGAATTAAGTGCTCGTATTTCGACTTTTCCGTCCGAACAATTGGATGCTGTCGGTATGTTGAGTTGAGTCGTGATGGTTTACTGAGGTGAGTCGCGTAGTTTCATTTTCCGTATTCTTTTACTTGTCTTTTATTTTTGCCCTAATTGTACGTTATATTTATTACAATTAATTATTCTTTTTAACTAGGTCTTCGATTTTATCTAAGTTGAAAAAGTTAGTGACACGAGTGGGATTCGAACCCATGACATTCGGCATGTTATATTTATCTCCGCATTCACATATTATGGTGTTTATACCATTTCTGTCTAGTAAGTTGGTTTTTTGAACATTTTCTTTATGAAGGGAAGGCACTCTCAACACGACACGCAAGAATGGCACATTTACACAGAAGACAAACACTTTGAGCCCTGAAGATGATCTCAATAAAGATCGAAACGTTGGCACGATAAAGAAAATGTTATTCTGAAACCTACATCACACCAGACCGCATCTCACAATTTCTGAATAATTTGACTTTAGTGCGGTTTTAATACGTAATTTCTTAATTATTAATTTATAGTTTTATGTAAACTCAAATCTGCACACATACATACATACACGCGTATACAGAATTGAGCAGTTGAACTAATGATTTCAGACATTTTACTGGCAATAGAAATGATAAATGATGGAGTGAGTGTGGTGTTCAATACTTTTTAAAAGGATAGTTCCAACTCACAGTAAGTTACTGTGAGTAGGAACTTTCCGTTTAAAAAGTACTTTACTGGCAATTCCAGATTTTGTAATTTACAATAAATTACCGGCAGGACTCGAGAATCACAGATGCGGATTCAGCGCACCAAAAAAACCTAAACATTCAAAATTTGGTGAACTTGCCTCAAATAGCTTGGGTGTTACTGAATTTTTCAGCTTATTTGTGTTTTGCCCCACTGTGTGCCGTGTTCAAGCCCGATTATCGTGTCAGATGGCATTCCTAAGCGCTCTCTATATGGTGCCAAGAAATGGGACAGTTCTATTAGGATACATCGAGTAACATTTCTCTACATGCCGGACACATTCGCGGGGTTAGGCCTAAAAGTCAGCGTGTCAACCTCCCTTGGCCTATCCTTATTCGGTGAATTTTAAAATTAGGTTAGTAAGTTTGTACGTTTCTTTCCCTATCTAGTGAATGCGGTAGTTTAAATGTTTATGATTTTGTTAAATTGTATTTGTGTTGTAGCCATCGTTGGGTGCAATTTTTAATTATTTTTATTTCATCTTTGTTCATAATTCGTGGGTGACGCGACAGAAATTATTGTAAGAAAAACAAGTACTTGCTGTCAGAACAATATTCATTTATCATCAAACCTGATAAATAAAAGATCAAGTTTCATTACGTAATTAAAACTTAAAATTAGATGAATGATATGTTTTTGTTTTAAACGACAAACTTCCGTTTGGTTCAAGGTTAAATCCCATTTTTAATAGAGGCTATTGAAAGGCAAATTAAATCGAAATAGGCGCAAAACGGAGGCTCCTTTGTCTAGATGCAAAATAAAATCTGATAATACCGAATTACCCAAAGGGGGGCTAGAAAATCGTCCTCTCTTGAGATAAACTAAAAACCGGGGAAGGGCTTGATGTAAATTCTAAAAACTTTGTGATATTCTGAAAAAACATTTAACCCAATCCCTAGAACCGGCGGTTTCGCATTTAATTTGAAATAATCGCGAAACGTCAAAAAAGTTTGTATGATTTAATTTTGTTATCAATTTGAATTAAAAAAGTTATAACTTATTTAATTAGGAATTGGATATCCTGGGAGAAAAGAGACCTCTGACACTTGAAAATTAAGAAATATAAATGTTGAGAATTTTTTTTTAAATTTATGGCAGTTCAAGATATCTTGAAAAATGAGTATGAAATTAAATTATACCCAACAGCCATACCCTTCTTGGAAATAATTAAACAGTTTTCCTTAATGTAATGTAAGTTTGAAAATCTCACCAGTACGAAACAGCATCCGAAGACGTACCTGTAACAAAAAAAACCCTCTGTGAAATTTTATATTTGGCTTTTAAATTAATGAAACATAATTATAACATTACAACCTAAAATTCCCAATTTGTACAACAAAGGAAAAATAATTACGCCTTCTTCAAGGAGGTTGAACATAGCTACTAACAGTTTAAATGAAACTCTTGTTATCAAAGAATGGGGAAAGTTGGCGTTTAAACCCCGAGGGAAATTGGTCGGAAGAAAACCCCGTGTCCATCGGCATGAAAAGAGACTCAGGACAACTATTCCAATCTCGGTTGCGCATTATCACAGTTCAATAGGCATGTACGATTTAGACGGATCTGATTTACTAGTAACAATAATTTAAATTGTTTAAGTTTCAACTCAAAACTGTTTAAATCAAAACGGTCATCTATTCAACATTTAAGTGTTTATATAAAGGGGAGAGATAATGATTCTCATGTTGAAATTGAAACTTATGCTAGACGGGGAAAGAGTTAACAGCATCGAAGGTCTTCAAAGGAAGTCTGTAACAGTGTAATTACTAGTACTTCAATGGGAATGCTAAACTGTTTTAACTGCATATGTCCAAGACGCCTTATAAAAACTATCCGTCGTTGCTGATATAAAATGTATTGAAAAGAAATTTAAACTATTTTTATATTTGGATTTGGATTCATAAAGCTTGAATAGGCACATGTCCATTCCAGATTTTACTATTTACAATACACTGCCGGCAGACCTCGAGAATCACCCTGAGTGTTGCATTCCGGGGGAAGGCCTCGGTCTTATCCGTCGAGCCACTGGAGATGGTCTCCGGATGCTGTCAACAGCTAGGTCAATTCAGCACCCAAAGCGTGCAGTCCCAAACCCATTCACTCTTTATTAATTAAATACAATTTATCCTATTTACACACCATTCATTTTACAAGGTGGTGTAGTTACTCCTCCATAGACCCTATCACAATACACATTCACACCAAAAAATACATTCACTCTCAACACATGCCAGGGGCCCATATTATATACAATAAACGAACCCAGTTTCCTCCAGGACCAGGGGACTCAAATATTCGCTGCCGTGCTCAAACACTATTATCAAATTAGGTGGCATTCACGCTAATAAACACATTCACGCTCAACACATTAGTATGCAGAAAACGAAATATCTCTAACGTACTATGCTGCAACAGGACCCGGTTTCATTCAAAAATCGGAAAGCAGGACTTAAATATACACTGCCGTGTGAAACTTAATTTTCATAACAGATGGCATTCCTATGCGATCTCTTTATGAAGGCAAAGATTGAACACTTCAATTAGGTAGAACCTATCGAGCAACCTTTCTCGATATTGGACCAAAAGTAAGTGTCCTGGGCAATCTAACAATGCTTACCCTTAATGGGGTGAGGATGGCCCTTCTTCTCTATGACTCAGATCCACCAGGCCACCCATGAACTCTTTATACCGACCCAGCCCATTGTTACGTTATTTTATAGTATTAGTTATTTTATTAGACTAGTGTCAGGAAGCCGGATCGCGGAGTTTAAGTCAGGAGGTTGGTATGTCCCGGCCTCGTCCGCCTTCCCCTCCACACCTATATGTCCGGGCACCCAGACCACAACCACTGTTTTGTTGAGACGCTCCAGTTCATGGTATCTCCGAAATAAGAGCATAATGAGAGAGTCGACGGAGAACCTGCCACCGACAGCAGTAACCGGCTGAGGGAGTCGATACAGGCTAAGTAGGCAGAGCTACCATCGTTTCGAACTTCCCCAAGTGCGAGCCAAATCGCGAATAATTCCGCCGCGTAAACGCTTCAGTGCGGTGGGAACGGTCAGGTCTGTGAAGACGAGGCAAAAACGGCATACCTTGATCTATGTTCTGAAAACATAGCTCGGTAAAGGTATGACTGAGTAGACGAATTAGCTAACACGGCGAGTCGTCCAGGACAAGTACGGGTTTCCCAGATCGGGTCCAATTTCCAGTGTCATCCCTGCCCTCCCGAAGGCCTCGCCGAATCGTATTCCTAGGGAACGCGTGAAGTTTAAAATAGCTAATATCTGAACTGTACAAATTCAACGTATCATAATAATCACACATGGATTGAGTCTTTAATGAGGAATTGGATATTTAGAACAGTGAAATAAAAAAATAAATACAAATAAACTAGCAACTAGATCACGATAGCTCAAGTGGTAGAGCAGCGGCGTATCAAGCTGAAGATCGTGGGTTCGAATCCCGCTCGTGCCACTGACTTTTTTATCTCAACTAAAAACCTTACTTAATTGTAAACTAGCAACTCTTAACTTGTAAAGTGATGATGCCTGAACCCAAGCTCATAGAATATAAAATTACAATCATTATTTACACGTTAAAATTAATTTAAAAACAATTATTTTTCCTTATAATTGTTTTGCATTCCGACAGAAGTTATTTATGCAAACTAAAAAATTTTCAACCTGAACGGTTTGCAATGAATTTTTTAGTAAATTATAAATAAAAGATACATTTTATTTTCCTAGAAACTGATCATTTGTTGGTAGTATAAAATCTATGGAATAAAATTTAAAAATCATGACGATTTACTGATAATTTACATTTTCTTTTCTTAAGTAAATTCCTCGTCCATTTATTGTTTGCTCTCCTTATACGAAAATGTTTACAACCTTCAATATCCCGGATGAAGAAGTAAATTTAATATTACCACCCACGCTGAATCGCGGGCTTGAAATAATTCCCGAGCCTCGAACACCGGCATGAAACCAAAAGGCTCGACGCATACGCCACGCCGTAAAGTGTAGAACAATAAGTCTTGATTAAGATTTAACCGTCAATATTTATACACGGAGAGGGGAAAGTACAAAATAAAGCACGTTTGTATAAAGGAGATACTCAACACGAAAATTCTTAAGACTTGTTGCTGCCTACTCAATCAACCGCTTTGAATATTACATTCACCCTCGAGCGAACCGGGCAAAGAGAAACACACGAACACTCTGGATCAAGGTATGGTCTTTTCCCTTTCAAGCTATTTTAAGGTCATCATCAGGGCATATATTAATTTCACATTAAGAGAAACATATTTGTACAATTGATTTAACCATCAATATAACTATGTAGAACTTACAAAGCAACCTTAAATATGTCAATAGATTGACTTATTTAAGTTTTTTACTGGCGAGATCAAATTTCCTTGAAGGCTGATTCAGTACCAAAACTGCCAAGGACTGTAACAGTCAATCTATCCCGGAGGTCCTCCTCTTATTATCAAAGACCTCTTTTTAAAATTAATAACGCCTTCATAAACTGAACTTAAGCATTTTTCCATTTTAGTATGTAGAACCTCTTTTATTCATCATCTGAATAATTGAGACTCTTTGTAAATAATTTCAACATTAGAAAAGTCAAATTTATACCTACATGACATTGAAAGGTTTGATAGTCCGGTACAAGTTTTGGATTTATTGCCACAGTCAGAAACATGACCATATATTTTATTTTTTATTCTCCGTTTTGTTGGACCAATGTCAAACCAATTTGATTGGACATTCACTACAGGAGAACCTATATACAACATTCGCTAAATTCAACTTTTCTTCCTAGGTTTAGTATGTGAAAAGCTCTTTTTATTCTTATATTTGTATTGATGATTGATATCGCATATGTATTTCTTTATCACATATTTTAATTTGGGCGAAATCACTGGTACGTACGTTTTACTCTTAAACATGAAAAGATTGGTCATATTTCTATCGTTTATTCATCATTTATTAACTTCCTTAAATTAATATCTAGCAATCTGTATAGATATTATATACCAGTGTCTTTGGGTCGTTGTTATATCTTAAAATTCGGAAAGCTCTCTCATTAACTTCACTCCAGGAGCAAGTGCTGCATAGTGACAAAATTCTATGTATTAAATTATTAGCACAATTCAGTTGTTGACCAAAAGCGTGAAAATATGAATGATTGAAATATCTGTCAGAGCTGATTTCTCTCATTTCTCTTGTACCTATGCATCAATGTGCCACTGGACTTCTGAAAACATCTACGTCTAGATAAGAAATAGAGCCACTATTTTCCACTTCATATTGTATGTTCCCATGATAACTATTAAAAAATTTACGGATATTGTCTAAACTATCCTTGGAAAAATCAGAAACAAGTCATCAATGTACTTACATATGAACCTAATATTATAAACGACCAGATCTAAAACCCAATGAATCAAATCATTCGTTAGTATATCTGAAAAAATGGGGGCAAAACATCACCTATCGCCACGCTATCAACCTGAATATATATTTTCTTATTATATTTAAAATAGCCATCCGTACGTGAGAAAATCACTTAATCAGTGAACAAATCAAGCGGGAAATTGGTAAGTCCGCACACGTTTTTCCAGCGTTGGTATATCAAGTATATTATTTTGTCCAAGGGAATTGAAGCAAACAAGGATTTAGGAAGGAAACCAAACATCCTCATCATCTACATTAATATTCTTTATCTTTTCTATGAACTTGTAGATTTCTAGGAATTTTTGACATTGTATTTGTCCTCACACAAGATTCTGAAATTTGGTTTTAACCCATTTGGAAAGATTGCAAACGGTGGTTAAAGTTCAGAGAATATAGGACTTAGAGTTACACCTTATTACATTTTAGAAGAGTTCGAGCTGCGGATTTTTAATCTTGTTAAGCTTCCTCACTTGCCAATACAATCAGTTTCTACAGATTGTCGACCAATCTATTTTTTCTCTCTAAAACCAGCGGGATCCTTAATTTCCTTGTAAATCTTTTCATCATTTAGTAGGATTTACATCTTTTTTTTTTTACTAGTCTTTATGCATTAGAACATTTCTGTTTCCCTTATCAACTTTCACATAACAGCTTTCACTGTGTTCGTTTACAAATAGTTTGGTTTTCTAATAAAGCCAATCATTTTCAGGTCTTGATTATTTTTCTAAAAGGAAATACCGTATGATTATGTTAGTAGCATCAACCTTAATCAACTCTTGCATTCTGCTATTAACGACCCCACTGATCACCAAATTAATTTAAATACAGCAAGGTTATCTTCATGTGTGGTAAACTGAGTAAAAAAGTCGAAGTATTTCAAGTACGTCTTTATTAATTTCAACAGTTTTATTCACTGAACTGTCCTCTTAGTTACTAAGAGCTAAAGATCTCATTTTAACGGATATAAGAGAACTAAATTTCAGTTCTAACTTAACTTTATTCTTATAAAACGCTTTGTCACAGAATTGTTGCTGATTTTTTATAAATGTGATTAACAGCTGTATAGGAAAAAATGCTTTTAGATTACCTATTTACGTATTCAATATTACGTACTAAAAATTGTACGTACTAAAATTGTCATATTTACAAATGCAGTTTTTTATTTGTGTATTAAGTGCACCTTTTTTGAAACTTGATGATATTGAATAAATATGTTTTTCATAATGTGAAATTAATATAGGCCCTGATGATGACCTTAAAGCAGGTCGGAAATGCCATACCTTCATCGAGAATGTTCGTAAGTGAAAAAGTAGTCGATACTTCTGATATTGAAAAGAAAAACTCTTCCAAGTTTCTGTAGCAAATATAAATTATTATACATATATTCTACATTCTATGTGCAATGCTAATCCTAGACAATATCGCGGATAAATCTAGTAACAACATTCTCTTAGAACTTAAAAAAAAAATTAGGTAGGCCTTTTTACTTAGACCAATTCATTCGATCAGTAAGTAAAAAAAATCTTTATCACAATAATTTATTAACTTATGATTTTTCCTTCTTGAAGGTGGGGTAATAGGTCATCTAAAAAAACTGGTTGTGGGTTTTTTTTTAAATGGCTCATTATCCCTCCTTCAAGAAGGAAAAATCATAAGTTAAACTGTTGAGGCCGAAATATAAGAAAACATCGTTACAATATTTTTTTTAATGGGAGCGGAGGTATGTCATCTTTGTTTGGTCATAAGTCTCAATGCCCATCCATCATCCAACCACTGACCGGAACTTTTCTGATTACCGTCACACGCTCTGTCCCTGGTAGTCTCACTACGGGAAAAAATTAACTAGATAAACTCACATTTACTAGGGCTATGACAGGTCCTCAATGAGTCGTCTTTTTATAGTAAGAAGGTGATGTCATCACCGTGATGAACCCTTTTTTTGAAAAATTACCAGTAAAAAAACAGGTTTTTTGTAACCTTATTGACTTAGCATATAAAAATATTTGCGATTTATTGCCAAAAAGCAAATGACCTTTAATTTGATTTTTTTAATTTTTTTTTTCCTAGTGAAATAACGTCCCTTAGGAAAGAAATTCTTTATTATTCCTTTAGGAGAAGGATCTCTCCTTTGACATTTCATATATCTAACTCATCATATATTGATATTAACTGAAATACAAATAAATAAGCTCAAGAAAATCGGTAACGGTAAATAATGGTATTTCACGTGTTAAGAACAATGACAAGCAAAAACCTTAGCAGTGAGAGTCACTTTTCAAACGTCCAGGCCCGTAAGCCTCCCGAATACTTGACTCCGATTCCTTCTGAGAAACTTGTGCGCAAAACCGAACCCGAAAATTATTAAAGACAACATCAACTTCAATTCGGCGGACATAGCTCTCGCAAATCAACATTGACGTACTTCCCACTATTATTCAATTTCATGATCCACCAAGCTCGTTCGAAATTCCTTCTCGACCCGTTTCTTTTTAACAAACGAAAAATTAAATTTAACCTTTCAATAGGTTAAAATTTCAACCAAGAACCGTTCTTTTGACTACGTTGAAGTGGGAAAAAACCCTGTTTTCAATAATTATAAATAAATTCTTTCAAACAATATAAAATCAATCAATATAAAAATTAAACTTGTATTTGGATAAAACATAACTTAATAGTAAATCATGTTTCTATATAAACTTATTTTCTTTTTATAGTTTTTACAAACCTTGCGGGCGTGGTGACAACGATTCAGTAATATTAAAGCAAAGTAATTTCAGTCATAAAAGAGAGCTTAACGCCTGACAAACAGTTGGTTTTTGCAGACAAAATTTCAAACCACGTTGCTTTTTTTTCATATTACTCTCAATTAAAGGTTATGTCTTTTGCAAAGATTCCAAACGAAAACCGCTAGCGTGGCAAATAAGATCTGGCGCACTAATTATTCAGCCACCCCGACCGCTAATTTAATTCTTTTTCGTATATTTTCAATTTTAAGATATTTCGTGTAAATAAAATTAATAAATAAAAGCTACAAATATATAACATTTCGCTGATGGATTGGGAGAACGGGGAGACGAGATTTGTCCTTGTTCCAAAATTTGCCATGAGGAAGACGGGATAAAAGTAATCCTGGATCTCAGTCTTCAGAACAACGTTTTACGCTGGTCGTAATCTACATAAGAGTTGTTTGAACCAAAGCCCGACACCCCCTCCAAGAAAATGAAAACAGTACAAAACAAATGTCTAGAAACCAATTCTCGTGATTTTGGCAAACAACTTTTCTTTCATTAGAAAACGAACTCACAAGTGAAATTCTTTGGTAGCATGCGCTATTTTTAAAACCTCTCCAGTGGGCTCAACATGGGACCTTTTTATCAAAACTACGACCATCTAACTCGATTATTTTTAAGTTCTTGGATTTTTCTTTTCGGAGGATTCTCGTCGTACAAAGAATGCATACAAATATGTTGCTCGTATGTATCCTCCAATTATACGTTAGTCTATAGACAATTTATTATTTTTAAACATTTTTGTCCCGAGCAATAATATGCGAGAATGGGAATTCTACAGTAATTTGAAGGTGAGAGGTTCAAGATGAAATGTTATTTATTAGAACTGCTGACTTAGCCGTAGGCTAGATTCTTAAGTAAGCTTAAATTTTATTTACTGAAGTATAAAGTGGAAATTTTGTGCTGATTTTTCAGACGGAAAGCTTTTTAAAGAAAAATTGAAAGATTAAAAAATGTGCGTTTTTAGTAAAAAGTTACGTGTATTTTATACTAATCCCCGTTTTCGAATATACGCAATCACCCAAAAAATAACAGACTTCACTAAAAGGTGATTAAGAAAGAAAAAGACTAGAATCTATAGAAGTAAATATTTTAAAGAATGAAATCCTTTGCAGCTTATTTAACTAGTTACTATTTTTGTACATTACATGGTGGCACGCACAAACCTACTTACATTTGATTAGATTTACTAGATATAACATTGTTTCGATTAAGAAGAATAACTTAAAAAAAAAAAACCAAAAATCTATGACAGCAAGAAAACTAAACAATTTATATAAGTATTTCTATGCAAAATAAAATTCATACAATTTTTTTAAATTATTGTAATTACAACTTATGAATTTTTATAAACGACGACCTATTCTGCGTTCTCGTCGTTGGATGTTTTGCGTTGATGTTTTTTTACAATGTTAAGTATTTATTGATCGTTAATTAATGATTATTTGGAAATCGTGAGATGCGGTCTTGTGTGATGTAGGTTTAGAAAAAACATTTTCTTTATCGTGTCAACGTTTCGATCTATATTTAGATCATTTTCAGGGCCTGGGATTTACAAACATTGTTTAGATTTCAATTAATTAAGGTTTTTAGTTGAGATAAAAAAGTCAATGTCACGAGCAGGATTCGAACCCACGACGACCTTAGGCTTGATACGGCGCTACTCTACCACTTCAGCTGTCGTGACTTCGATCCACTCGGACACCAACTTCCCATCACAACCCCACCTTTTGAATTATTATTGAGATGAGAAGTTAGTGCCCGAGTGGATCGAATCACTATAAGCTCATGTGGTAGAGTAGCGGCGTATCAAGCCTAAGGTCGTCGTGGGTTCGAATCCCCCTCGTGACACTGTCTTTTTTATCTCAACTAAAAACCTTAATTAATGCTTTTTCGGTGTTTAATATTGTTGTACTGTTGAAGTCGAAATTGTGTTGGTTTTCAAAATGGTGGTAAGCCAGTGCTGTAGGATTTTGTTTATGTTTGTTGGAATCATGTATATGTTGTTTTCCCCTCTTGTCCAGATATTGGGATTCCGATGTACGTTGCCGGGCAATTTCCGCAATTGATTTTGTAAATTTCATCAGACTTATTTGTTACAGGTGTGGGATTGTTAATTTTGGATTACCAAATATTTAATTATTATTTTCCTAGAAAATGTATTTTCGGCTCCGACTTTTCAGGCCACTCAACATGCGAAGTAGTATTTGCAACCGTTTATAACCGATAACAAATAACCTGATACTGGCGATGGCGGCCGCAACGGTTAAAGCCCATTCGTATATACCAACACGTAACGTCGCAGACACGGCCGCCCTACATACTTACAAATGGGATTTTTACACCCCCTCAAAAAAACAAAAAAACACCGTCATCCCAAGGGTGGTAGTATATACAGTATATACCATACATAATATATAACCTAGTCGAAAAAAAACCTTTTGAGTTTAGAACATTTTAAAATTCAATATAATTCAAACAAATACAGGAACAACCTAGAAATATTCATTAATAGTTTAATTTAAAAACTTATTATTATTCATTAAGAGTTATTGCGAGTAGAGTTAACGAGAGAAATGGTCGGTAATATCTTCCTAAATTGAATCTACCTTTCATCTTTATGGTGCAATCAAACTACCGTATTTACGGCAGACGGGTAGTATCAACTAAAAACTATCTAAATGACATATCGTAGCTGTTGAACAGTGCCAACAAATATCGATTATATTGAATATTGAACACATTTAATACATAATAAAAACATCAGGAAATCGAACATTAAAACATGGTTGTTTTTAATGGTAGAAAAACTGTGGAGATGACTATAACTACACTGAAAGACAAAAAAGTGGCCACCCTCGTTTTTTTAGTAAACCTTGCAATCGGTATAGTTTTTATTTATTGCTGTTCACTGGATATTTTGAAGAAAAATACAAGATATAGCTAAATAAACAACTTAATAAAAATTAAATTATTAAACAATTAAACCAAAAAAGTGTGGTGTTTACGGGCCGTTAGTTACTGATAATTTGGAGATCGTGAAATGTGGTCTGGTGTGACGTAAGTTTTAGAAAAACATTTTCTTTGTCGTGCCAACGTTTCGATCTTTATTGAGATCATCTCCAGGGCCTGGGATTTACAAACATTGTTTAAATATTACAATTAATGAAGGTTTTTAGTTGAGATAAAAAAGCCTTTTGAATTGTGCGGTTGAAATGGGAAGTTGGTGTCCGAGTGGATCTTGCTCACGATAGCTCAAGTGGCAGAGCAGCGGCGTATCAAGCCGAAGATCGTGAGTTCGAATCCCGCTCGTGCCATTGACTTTTTTAACTCAACTAAAAACCTTCATTAATTGTAATAAATGTTTTTCTAAAACCTACGTCACACCAGAGCGGATTTCACTATCTTCAAATTATCATTTACCAAAAATGATGGTATTTAAACAATGAAGAAAATATTCAATTCAGTTTTTTTCCTCTTTATGCGATCCTATATAATTTTCCCAACGATATGGGAGCGGCAAATATATAAATTTCTTGAGAAGGAAGAACTGATACGAAGATATGATCAACCGGAAAACAAATGATCCCGGCTGGCATGCACCTTAAGACATTAACAGCCAGGAACGAATATAAAATAAATTCAAAAGGCATGTCATGGTCCGTTCAATGTACCCAGTGTTCTACCATGATGGGTCGTTAGCTTGTTACAATACACACAGCCGGTTGATAAACAATACATGTTGTGCTGGCTTTTGCTATTATCCGATGAAATTTTCGTGAATGTACTTTCAATACGTTATAATAGACTTTAATTTGTCAATGGTACAGAGAATTTTAAAGAATAATCATTTTGCATTGAAAAATTACGGATAAGGGTAACAGAAGATCGATTAGAACATTTGATTTGTCGGATTGCAGAATCCGACCAGTAACGAAAAACATCGAAAGTAAAATCAAAATTGTTAGAAAATTTAATTAACGTAGTATTAAAATAATTTGTTGAAGTCGTGAGGAGCGGTCAAGAATGAGGTAGTTTAGGAAAACCTTTTTCATTTTTTCGCAGCGTTTCGACCTCTATTCGGGTCATCTTCAGGGTCGGGATATATTACAAAACATATGTCGATTGGAAAAATACAATTTAAGACGTAAATGTAAATTCTGAACCAAACATTTCATACTCACATAAAGTTTAGTGCTATTCTTGTGGTGTAACATTGGTTTTGTGTGAAATTGTTTTAAACCGTGAATTTCATATAAAACGAGCAGAATACAAATTCACAGTTCCAAGACAATTTCACGCGAAGTATTTTTGTTAATTAATTGTCTGCATGCTATCAGCAGTTGCGTATTTTGTTTATAAGCCTTCTTAGACAATAATTGTAGGAGAAAGAGCTTTTAGTTTAAGCACTTAATACATCGATTAATTAATTAACGAAGTATATGCTTTGTTTAATGGGTTTCTGCTGTTGATTCTCCCAACGGTTGGAACGCAATCAACAATTAGTTATAGTTTAAAACGAAGTCGAAGCAGCAAAGACTTGGCGCGCTGTGTGAAAAGAGAAACTCTAAATCCGAGGGAATATGCACTATTAATAGTCCATTGTTTTTCTCATTGGACAACCCACAGAACCGTGCGGAATTTCATAAACGATTTGCCATGCCCGAAAAATGTTTGAAGGATGTTGCCCCAGTTATTCAAATGGGAGGAATTTCCAACGGCATTTTCCACATCCTAGCTAAAGCTGGGAAAGGTTTTAATTATTTATATCTTTTGAATAAAGGGATAGATTAAACCTTTAGTAAAGACTTTGTGAAGTAAGCCCTTTGTTAAATTTTACCTATTGAACGTGTTATAAAGAAATGATGTGGATGTTAACTAAAACAAGTCTTATATTAACCTACTTTGACAGGTTATTGGCCTCTAGGAGTGGTCTGGTGCAACATCTACGTGACGTGCGACGTCCTCGCCTGTTCGTCGAGCATAATGCACATGTGCTGCATCAGCCTGGGCCGATATTTGGGTATAAGGAACCCACTCAAGACACGTCAGTCTTATTCGACTAAACGCCTCGTCGGTTACAAAATAGCTCTTGTGTGGCTTTTGTCCATGCTCGTCTCCAGCTCGATAACAGTATTAGGTAAGACTAAATCAAGCCAGTCAGTTCAGAATTAGAGATAACATGTTGTCTCAGGGGTTCACGACGCGTCTAACATAATGCCCGAACCGCACCTGTGCGTCATAAACAACAGGACGTTTTGGATCTTCGGCTCACTAGTCGCCTTCTACATACCCATGGTCATCATGGTCGTCACATACGCTCTCACGGTCCAGCTTTTAAGAAAGAAGGCCAGGTTCGTCGCTGCGGCCGGGGAAGAGGAGCAGCGTCACTTCAGGCGCCTGGGAGGAAGGTTCAAACACAGAACGCCGCAAAACAACCTCTACAGGACATCGGGGAAAGGAGCAGAAAGGTACTTTCAGTGAGTGTACCATAATATTGCATGTATATACATTACATATAGGATTTTTTTTTACTATAAACAAAATTATTACTGTCATTAAAACAATACTTGACAGAAATTTCAATGACTAATAGACTAACATTCTTCTGTCTCTTCTTCCATAATCCTAGCCTGACTATCCTCGCTAGTTTGATCTATCAGTCTCGTTCAGACATTTCACAATCTTGGTGATTCACCATTACGTCATTTTGTCAATTATATCTTTTTTCTGGTTTTAAACATAATTTAAAAAGGGTTTTTTTCTGATCAGTTATTATGCTAAGTTGGAACCAAATAAATAATGGAAGGACATCAAAATTAAAGGTTCATCACCACGAAAACGTCAACAAATAGATTATTACTATATACTGTATTGTAGCCAAAGGCTAAACAAAGAAAAAAGGTTTAGCTGACCAATAGTTCTTTGATTTATTTTAAATATCTTTGTATTTTTCTATTGATTTTTATTTTTTTATCGAGTCCTTCCATCCTTCTAGGCCTTTATCGATCATTCTGCCTACTCTGGCTACAGTCACGTTTAGACATTTCATAACCTAGAGATTGACCAGTATGTCATTTTCTTAATTATATCCTTTTGTCTTGTTTTATGGAGTTAAAGGGTTAAAATGGGTATTGTATTTGAAAGAGTAAGTTTGATTTGTTAATGTCATTCCGGTCGGTTGTTTTGTTAAGCCAAGTCGAGGGTCATCAAAACTAAAGGTCCATAACCTCGCAGATCAAAACAAAAATATCACACTGTATTGTTCACTAACAACAATTGACCCAAAATTGAATGAATGAAAAAGTACTTTATTAGACAAACAAAACAGAGAGAAAAATTGAACATAACTAAAAAGCACATAACGGCAATGGTTATCAACCGTCTGCCGGAGTCGGACTATACAAGTGGGAAGTTTATGGGCCGACAAACAGTTGGCCAGCCATCTGCGCATTTTCCTTCTTTTTCTTTTTTTGCGCATATTTTGTTTTAAACTGCAGCCATTTGAGCGTCTCGATCTGGTTACTGACCCTCTGATTTCAGATATATACTACGTTGATATTCTAGAATGCTAGTCTCTCGTTTGTACCTCAGGTACAATACAGTATAGAAACAAAACATACAGGACGTATATATACATCTCCACAAACATAGATGTCTGGTCACATCCACTCCCCCAAAGTACTCGATATTCCTCGGGGCGGGGTTGTAAGCAACCCCTTCCTTTCACGCTAATAAATTACTTTTACTCTCCAGACGTCATACACTCACCCCAGAGTACTCGATATTCCTCGGGGTGGGGTTATAAGCAATCCCTTCCTTTCACGCTAATAAATTACTTTTACTCTCCAGACGTCATACACTCACCCCAGAGTACTCGATATTCCTCGCGGCGGGATTAAATCACCCCTTCCTTTCATGATAATAAATTACATTCATTCTAATAAATTAACATAAAGTCAAACACAGACACAACAGAACCACATAAAACTATATACATTTAAAAATCCCTATAGCCCTGAGGTACCTGAACAGAGATCTGTGCCCCCTGCCGTACCTCAAGACACGCACAGGTCCGATGATATGCCAAAATATTGTCTATATAATCAGACTATAAATTGTTAATAAACAAACAACACATTTTTTTCTCCAGGAATAAAAAAAGAGAGAAAAAAAACAACTATATAAGCACACTAAAATAACAACATATCTATGTATATTTACATACACTTAAAAACATATAAATAGTCAAGGTGTCTCTGATATACCAAGATTGTTTAGCAAATATCTTTGTATTTTTTAAATACAAATCTGAACAGTTAATTAAATAAAGTCGAAAGTTATGTTTTACTTTTCACTTGGTTGTAAACTGTTTATAGTTATAAAAGATTTTTGAATGGTCTTGCTTACAAAGAAATAATATTAATGAACTTTTCATCAGGGTGGTTTTCGAAGAATGCTTAATGCTTAATAAGTACAAAGTTAAATATAAATCCGTAAAAACATTTCTAATTCTGTTTGTTGGAAGAAGGAACTAAGATATAATACCTAAAACCTAAATCACTTATTAAACCAAAGGCGATTTAATTATTTACGTACACCGTCATCATGTACGGGTAATGTTTGAAATGACAGCCGTTAAACCTGAAAAGTACATCTGGGATTTGACCTCGTCAGATATGTATGTAGGATCAATTCGTTGGGGCTATTTTAAGGAAAGGTTGATTTCCTCAGAGGGTGTGAATAATTTAAAAGACATGAATAACCTACGAATGAGTTTTCGGGGGGGGGATGCATTTTTACCATGCTGCTTAAGCGGTGAAGTCCTTTTTGCCAGTCGTTAATTAACGCTCCGGGGCTAACAATTTGCTATTTAATACCCTTTATATAACTGGGTTCCGTATCAGGCCTTTTGCAATTCATATAGAAAAGGGATGACATTTAATCCCTGTTATGCCTATGTAAAACTTACAAGTTTGGCTGTTGAATTAAGTCAGAATCTTTGAACTGTTTAGCCTCGTGATGCCAATTGAGACCCCTCGGGGAGGAAGGGCGCCAGTTTCTGGGTTTCTTGACACTCTTTCAAAAGCCCAGAGGGAATCACGCTCGCCCGATTTTAACCCCTCTGTGAATACAATTACTTCTCAGACATCGGTTTCCTCCGTCCTATTTAAATAACCGATCGGGTTAAAATCGTTCTTTCGTCAGACCACCCTTTTGTCCTTCGGCCTAAGCGCTTTCGGGATGAATCGAATTAAACACTTCCACGGCTAAGTAACAAAAACCCTCCGGGAACCAGCGTCGTTTCATATAAATTTCGTACAAAAGGGAGACGCTTTCATGATGTCAAATAACGCCTAAGATCCCATCTACTCGAAAGATCCTTGAGATTACTTGTTGCACGGAGTTTTTCTTTGTTGTCAAATATTGAAACCGCTTTCATGAAATGACGATCCTCTCGAGAAATACCGTTTTCATAAAGACGTCTCATCAATCGAACAAAACGTTCACATTTCAAAAAAAAGATATGTTTAAAAACATAATATCAACAGAATTTTAAACGTTTTAAATAAGTAGTAACTATTTACTAAAGAACATTCAGGAATGAGGCTGATTAGATCGAAACCAGTCTTTTTATGGAGCTTCCGTGAATATATCTCCTTGTACGCCAGTAAAAAAGTTTTAATTAATGATTTCACAGATTTACAAATATAAGCATCAAAAATCAGTTGTAGGAGGATGGATATCAGTAGGATTTGGGCCAGTTGAGCAATATCTTTCATAAATGACTTGTCCATTGAAACCAATGGCTGAAAAGAGGTATCTGGGATTTGGAGATGAAGAATATTAAAACTGAAAATTTGTCATAAGATAAAATCAACTGAGGAGAATACTAGAGCCTATAGAAAAGGGTTCTAAGCAGTATTGATAAAATTGCTTTATTCAGTTTGAGTTGGAATAAAATATTGTTAATTTTGTCAGTTGGTTTATTTGTATATTCATCCTATATCATATCATTTTGAAAGATATCACCAAAGTAAAAGGCTTTGAACATTGATTTTCTGCAAAATTTACTTTGATTTTATGAATTTTCAGAAAGTCGATAGGCTTGAGATAACATTTTGTTCCAAGTATAATATAATTTGGTCTTATCGTCAATAAGGTTTATTTTACTACAACCAGTTCATTGAACCATCTTCTTAATATCCTTATTAATCAATCTAATACATTTTTTTGACTTTGAACATCCCATGTAGATTTGGAGGCACAGTGTATGTGGCTGCAAGACTTCAATTTGTGCGTTAACCCGGAGAGGTAAAGAAAGAAGAAAACGGGACCAAGGACGGAGCCCTGATGCACACTCCGCTTCATTGGCAACCATATTGAATATGGAATGGAAAGTATTTTCCAACGAAATGAAAAACTGAAATCTGTAATTTTGAAACCTAGTCAATAACATGGTCCCTAATAAAATTTTTAATTTATTATATATTAAATTTAAATATGTTAGTGGTCTAAAATTCTTAGTTGTATTCTCAGGTTCATCAATAGTGGGTACAGGTACAATTGTTCTTTGGCATATCAACTTTTTATTTAGCAATAATGGATACCCATTTTTCCTCAGTAAATGCTTTTTTTCCCATGGACTGTTGCTTAATCCGATTGTTTTATCCATCAGATTACACCCTATATTTGTCTTTATTTGGAAAGAACGTGCGGGTGAAAAATGTAGAACTCTATCTGTACATGTACCTTTCTGACACCAATTGGTTACAAATTGAATGTGCTGTCTAGTGATCAATAAATCTACAAATCATGTTTTATCCGAATGATCTGATTAATAAGTACTAAGGGCCAAAGGAGGGTTGTTACAAAAAGAAAATTTGGTTTCATAATTGAATTTACATTTGAACGTCGCTCGTTCTCACGTTCTCGCTACTCCTGGACAATTATTGACGAATGTTCAACAACTCGACCGGCAAACTTTCCGGCGTGTTTATACAAATTTAGATCGACCTGTTCGCCCCTGAGAAACGTAGATATCGGCCAAAAATAGATAGACAGATGGAGATATTCTACGGATTTCTTATTAACTAAAAATAATTAACTACATATATGGCTAGTTTCGTTTGTTATATTATCTATTTGAATATACATTTCCTGTTTTAATCGTGCTATTCTTTCTCAAATCAATGCTTGTACGTATTTTTTATGTGATTTCCCAACAGCAGTCATCAAATCAACCCCAGGGGTTTCGGAAAAAAGAGATTTTCGAGTACCTGTTGTTCGAATTCAGGGCCGAGATCTCATTGAAAATTTGTAAATAATCTCAAGACTACTTCTTCAACCTTTATTTAATTTTAATCCTCATTATTATTTGTTGTCCCTTATCATGTAAAATAGCGAAAAATATAGAATTAACTGTTTAACTTTTAAAATATAGTAGTGTTATAGCTAGCTAAATCGTGTTTATTTAGAAACCATTTTGAAATTGTTTTCATTACAGTCTGCCACACCCAACCTGTGGTTGAAAACTTCCACTGATATTATTTTTGTATATACTTTAAAAACGTACTTTGCTTACATAGTGAAAACCTAAACTCCTCAAATTCTAGGCTTGCCAACATTACGGCTGAAATAACTTAATTTCGAACTGTCTTGCTTCGCACATTGGACGTTCTTATTCGAAAAATTGTTTTATTTTAAAATTGGAGAATATAACCGAATGGAACTCTTTTACAACCTTGTCAGAGGCCTGGTTTGTTTGACTTTAGAAAACAAAGATGGACCGATGTTCAAGACAAAGTGAGAAGTGCTATGACTAAATGCTACTGTTTGTCGGCGAGGCAATGAGAAGTTGCGAACTTAATGCAATTCACGCACTTCGGAAAGTTTATTATATTTTATGACGGAATGCACTATCCTTGGCAAGGTGCGCTTTTCGCATTCAAGGTCTTTTCCACTAACAAGGGTACAAATACTTAAGTTTCTATTAAGAGAAAACAGTAGGCCCATTTAAGATATACCGTCGTGGTTGGAAGTATAGGTATAATTTGGTAAATAATTTAATTTCAAAATTAAAAAGAAAGAATATTTCGAAGTAAACTATTATATTCGCATATCTAACAAATTTATTCATTTGTACTGCAGGTTATATGCTGCAGCATGGAATTTTATTTTTTGATAAAACATTTTCAACCTCAAGATTTATGAAATAGTCCTCTTTTGGGTTAATTTACAATTGTCTATACTATAAAAACATCTTTTTTTATTCACATTGGTTTTATACATGTATTTCACTATGACTCATTTAAATATCTAAGGTACCAATCTTATCACCTCACCAATATTCGATTGATCATATATTAAAATATGGAATTGTCAACTACCTATACAGTAAATTAAGTAAAAAAAGATAAATTAATTCTGATGTTGTATACATGGCCATATAAAACTGTCAAAAGACATGTATAGGGAAAAGAGTTCCATCTTTAAAAAATAAATTATACCAACAACAAAGTAACAGACAAAAGAATGTTGATACAGGTCAGAACACATAAATATTAACGAACGTAATATAAATTTTTAAAATGTAAAATGATTTTTTTTAAATGAAACAAAATTAATTTGGTTAGAAAAGGCATACATAATGTTAATTTGCAAAACAAAACAAAAAAAAAGGGAGGAAAAATTTTATAGTAATATACATTACAATCGAATAAGGTTTTTAGTTGAGATGAAAAAAAAAGTTAATGGCACGAGCGGGATTCGAACCCAAGATCTTCGGCTAGATACGCCGCTGCTCTACCACTTGAGCTATTGTGACCTCGATCCACTCGGACATCAACTTCCTATCTCAACACCACCTTATTAGTTTTCCCTCCCCTAATTTAAAGTAATATATATAAAATGTAAAAATCTAAATAAAAGGTAGTGAGATCATAATTGATATAGACAGATAAATAAATAAAATGTTATCCATTAGTCCACTGGTATGTATATGTAATTTACTAATAAAATATATTTTACCATTAAAACCCAATATAAATTAAAAAAGATGAGAATTTCAATTCCATACTGCAGTATATGTACAATAACCTACAATACAGATATAAAGTTTTAAAATAAACGGCAAAAATTTTCAATTATTATCAAAAAATATATAATTTATTAAATCCATTAGATTTCGTGGTCCGATTAACCAAAATAACTTCTTTCAATTAATTAATCTTTTGTAAGGTATTAGTTGAAATAAAAAAGCTAATGTCACAAGCGGGATTCGAACCCACGACCTTCGGCTAAATACGACGCTTCTCAACCAGTTGAGCGTGATCTCGATCCACTCAGGCACCAATTTCCATCTCAACCCACCTTTTTGAATTTTACCTACTTTTTGCCATTTTTCAAATGTCGTGTAATCTATTCGATTCTCGGCGACAAATGAAATGTCCACCGAGAGCTTTAGCGAAGTACACTTCCTTTTGCTTATTAAATCGATTAGGTTTCGTGGTCTGATTGACCAAATAAGTTCTTTCAATTATATTTATGTAAGGTCGTGGTTGAGATAAAAATGCCAGTGTCACGAGCGGGATTCGAACCCACGGCCTTCGGCTAATTACGCCGCTGCTGTAACCACTTGACCTATCGTGACTTCGATCCAATCAGACACCAACTTACATCTCTACCCACCTTTCGAATTTCCCCTCATTTTTGCCATTTTTCAAATGTATATAATTTATTTAGTTTATATTATCTATTTATTTCATACTTTTTTGTGTGCAAATACCAATCCAATCCACAAATAAAATCCATTTTGAAAAGCACTTACAAATTTTTGTACTATCGCGTTATAACTTATTTGAAAAAAGAATGAGTATTCTATTCAAATTTTTTTCGGAGTAGTCGACGTATGCTATTTGGAATTAATGGCCCTCTAGTATAATTTAATTACAAATGATTAACAAAATAGCGTTATAGCCGTGATGAGCCCCTTCCCTCTTTTGCCATTTACACTGTGATGAATGGTTTTCCTTCCTAGTTCGATTTGTTTTGTGCGGCCGGCCCAAGAATCCATCGATCAAATCACTTTTGTGCCCAGAACTCTGCAAGTGATGTTATTATTAATTTATTAACCGATCTGTTGTGCGTTCAGAGGATTCATTAGACTGTATGGAAACGCCTTAATCCACGTCGACGGTGATACTATTCATAACGCGTCCTGGAAAAAGTATCCGGGATTTGTTTTACCCAGGGGTGGATTTCCCACAAACCGAACATGATATTATAACTGCTCACAATTGGTTATCGGTAAAGAAAAGTTAGCAAGTGTTGCTTCCCAAAGCCGGGAGGGAAAAGAGAAAAGGAGATCGTTTAGAAAGTCGTCAATTCGTCCCATTCTAAGATGATTAATTCTTCATTTAACTGCAGGTAGATTTATATTTTTAACTTTTTTTACAAACCAATAATTCAACTTAAAACTGAATTTCTCAATAGAAGAACTTTGTCATAAATCATATATAGTGAAAAACTAAAAGCTTAAAGCATTTACTTGCCAACCACGCCACATCTCAACAGCCAAACAAATAAAATATAACAAAAAATAAAAAGTATAATATTTAATAAATTTGTCCTCTCAAACTCAATCACACCAAAGGAATAATATGAAACAGCAGAAAATAATTTAAAACAAAATTCTCACTTTTTCATTACTTCATTATACTAACAAAACAAAATTAAATCCAGCTAATGTTTACGACAAAAATGAACGTATCACATATTAATTTTTTTTCTCCTCGAACCTCATTTTCCAAAAAGAAAAAAAGAAGAAGAAAATTAACGACCATTATAAAGGCCGCTTATTAGGAACATCCATTAAATTTATGTAACAAGCGTTTGACTTATTCCATAATTTTTACGGTAACAACGTGACATTAATTATCGTTACAAAAGACTTATTATACTTAACGAAGTAGCCTTTTTTTCCAGCCGCTAAAACTTCAAACTTGCAATATGTGGATTTTATAATTAATAAAACGCCTTCTATTAAAAATAAGCTTGTTCTTTCGAAAAAAAAGCAGGAATTTACATCAAGAATGCCGCCTTTTTGTACATATTTTCCTAACAAAAGAAATTTAATGAGCAAACCTTCCAAATTTACGTTGTATTCCCTATGAAACCATCAAAGAAAAAAAAAAGAATACAGTTGTATTAAATTGGAAAACAACACGAAATTTGGGGGGCGTCGGTGGCCGCAGCTGTTTAGGCGTTGGCACTGTGTTCATCACTGTAAGGTGAAGGACCCAGGTTCGAATCCAGCGGCCCTGCATTCTAACGCTACATACTTACAAATGAGCTTTTTTTTTCAAAAACACCGGCACCCCGAGGGTTTATATAGCCGATGCTGTTGCGAATCCTCGTAAAAACAAAATAATAATAAAATTCACTAATTTCGTGGTCCGCTTGACAAATTAATATATTATAATTAATTTAGGTTTTTAGTCGAGATAAAAAAGTCAATGGCACGAGCGGGATTCGAACCCACGATCTTCGGCTTGATACGCCGCTGCTCTACCACTTGAGCTATCGTGNACACACACACACACACACACACACACACACACACACACACACACACACACACACACACACACACACACCCCTAAAACCGGTCGATAGAAATCAATCAGTACTCCGTATTATTAATTATCGTCAGGTGGGTATTATCAGACTTCCCGTGACAAATTAATCTGGTTAATAGATTAAAGCTTCCAACTCGGAAACTCCATCTTTTCTTTCTTTTTCCTTTTTCTATCCTTCTCGAGGTGGACAGGGTTGGTCGTTTCTCATTACTTTCCGCCTTTGTCGCAGAGATATTTGAACCAAAAGGCAGGAAGGACTATTGGATTATCTAGTCTTTAGAGGTTATACGAGAAACCGAACTGAGGAACAGAAAATACTACATTGAAAAAATATATCAATCGTTAACAATTGCCATTTTATGAAAATTTTCTTAATAGAAACGGTTACAAACTATGTAAGCTTAATTACTTACATGTTTAAAAACCATTTTCGGGCAAATATGTATATTTTTTAAAAATAAAATGAAGGATTTCATTGTTAATAAAAAATGAAGGATACTTCTCAAGATATATAGATCAAGATATAATAGTATATCCGATATAGGTAATAACGACTCTAGCGAACCCATTCATTTTATTTCCGAAACAAGAGGAATCAAATAAATCGGCGATACGAGATAATAAAAGTATTATGCTACAGGGTGACATATGAAAAAAAAACCCACTTTATTCTTTCCCATCACGCAAAATTCTCCATACTACACCCGTAGTCGTAAAAAGGTCCGAAGCATAAAACCACCTCGCCAAGGTTGACAAATGTTTACACAGGACCCACGGGGAGAATCGTAGTTAGCATATTTTGGGTAAAAGACATTTTTAAATCGCTCTCTGGAAGGGACCCCCCCCCCTAATGAGTGAACATTAATAAAAATTTCGTCGGGGAAGCTAATGCCCGGCCAATTTATGACGGGCGAGTTGACCTGCCACAAATCATGGCATACATTTGCTCTTCTTCTAATCTTCTCCGGCTTTACGACCCACTAATGGAGAGGGTGTTTCAACGGATCGTTTATGCAATCGCAACAGATACCAAGATTTAAAAAAAAAATTAAATTTATTTAAATCAACCTGATAAAGTGAGGTTGTGATAATAAAAACAAAATAATGGCGTAGAACTGAACTGGAAATGAATTTTCCTAAACCCGTCTGTAATAACTCTCAATTACTTAAAAAAATGCAAAAAGGCAAGAAAAGTCGCACAATAAAAACAAATCTCAATCGATAAAACAAGAGATCGTCTGAATCAGACGACAAACACATCAGGCAAATTGGAAATGGCGTCTAGTCTCGGGAAGAACGGCGAAAAAAGGCACGCGTCAAATAATATAAATTAAACAACAATACACCCCTAATTGTCAAAATACAATTACGAAAACCTTTTGCTATAGCATTTTAGGCAAAGTAATATCACTCGATTAAGAAAACCTACCATAAATCAATAATTTAATTAAGTTAAAATATTTATTTTAATTTTTTTTTAATAGAAATTGTTGAACAGTAATGTTTAATAAATTCATTGATTTCGTAACCATCCAAGGATTTTCAGTGTAGGAACATATAAACGAACTGTCGATTCTAGTAGAAAAATAGAAAAAAAAATTTATCAACCGTATAACAATTGTCCAAAACTGGAAATAAGCCTACGAATTTGAAACACTAAAACATCCAGGAGACACAAGGAGAATGATTGTTAAAAAATAAGCTACTATTTATGTGCAATTTAGTTAGCTAAATTTGTTTACAATGTTTAAAATAGTGGAAAGGGACAAATTAATGCTTTTTAAGTAAAAATTTACACTTTTTAACTTCAAATTAACCATATATCACTTATAATTAACCCTCATTCGCTTTTAATTAACGCATGTTAAATTTAAATGAAAGTTTCTTAAGATATTAAAAAGCTTCAGGTATGAAATATAAGCATATAAAACAAATTCCTGTGCATTTTATCTTTTTTTGTTAAATACAAAATAACTACAAAATAAATAATAATTTGACTTTCATTTAAATGTAAAATAATTTAGTTTTTAAAAACCTACGAAAATTAATTTAAAAAAATTTCATTACAATTAAAAATTATATAAAATAAAATATAAAAATAAACACTATTTTTAAACATTTAAAGGGTAAATGGTTTTAATATTTAAAATTTAATGTCTTTTATTTACACAATAACAATAACACAACTTTTTTTTTAAATTTTATATGTAATTAAGTTTTATGCGTTTTCAAAAGACCTAATTATTTTAGCTTTAATTTAATTAGATTTCGAATCAATTATCATTGTATATGCATATATTTCATACCAGCTTCTAGGTTTTTTGATGAAAAAAAAAACACTAATTTGAAATTTGCATAAGTGCTAATTCTAAACTAAAAATGGTTAACGTGATATTGTAAAATGGTTAATTTTGAAATAGATAAGAGATTATTTGAAATTACAAAGGATTAATTTTACGTAAAACTGATATTTTAGGAATAATTAAAAAACTTTTTATTGATGTTGACGTGCACGGTATGTAAAGAATTAAAATTAAAAATAAAATGTTTTTCTAAAATTAAATTTTGAGTCGAGGAATTAATTATACAAATACCTATTCAATAGTGAAGACAACTATTGAACATCTCTTCCGAAAATTGTTTCGAAAAAAAATCAACCATGAAGGGTTGAAAATCTCCAACATCCAGTGAGCACAATACACGAGAGGAATCTGTATTCCCATCACCCAGCCATCCCATTCTTAGTAACTCACGTTCGTCAATCTCTTAAAAATGTGAGCGGCGTAACTCCTATATACTACAATGGAGTACGATAGAATCGATAGGTCTGTACTGATTGAAAAAACCCAGGACGACGTATATAATTCAAAAAGGCACAATGGCGTGGGGTCGGCGCAGGGATGAGACAGGAGAATAAAAGGGCCGGTTATAATTTTCCAGTTTTGACTAGAAAGCCCAGCTCATCTCAGGCTCAATTGGCTTGCTTTCTTATTCTCACAGGGTTGGGAACGAGCAGGGTTTCACGAACGGTCCGGAAGGGGTCGTCGACAGGTCCACGCAGACTCCGGAGAGCATAGCCAGAGAGACAAGAAACTGCAGGCTTAAAACGCTAAAACTTCAACTCAACGTCACTCCGCCGACTTTGAATTTAAGGTAATCAGTCAATCATAAACTTAAAATTGTCTTATGAAACAATCCACTGTTTTACAGGTTTTTAGCGAGTAGGTCCAAACGGCAGACGATGGCGGCCAACGTCGTGGCGACTGAACAGAAGGCTTCCAAAGTTCTCGGTGTAGTGTTCTTCACCTTCGTACTCTGCTGGGCGCCCTTCTTCATCCTCAACATTCTTTTCGCCATCTGCCCTTCGTGCAACGTGCCGACCCACGTAGTCGACATCTGCCTTTGGCTGGGTTACGTCTCGTCGACAATAAACCCAATTATTTATACGATATTCAACAGAACATTCAGAGCCGCGTTTATAAGGTAATTTAACGATCACAGATGTACACATGAATTGTTGAGCCATAAGAACTATGACAATAGTGATTACAATCGCAAAACTAAGTTTAGAGAAGTAAATTCTGCCCAGTATAGGATTTAATATTCCGACCAGTTCTAGACAAGGTAAATCCTCGAAAGACCAAAACTGTTTTATAGTGTATTGGCAAAGCCTTACGTATTTTACGATGAAGGAGATTGAAATCTAAATTCGCATTCAATTTTTAACAAATGGCTCTTCAAATACGATTCAATCCTGCAAAGATATACCAGAACAATGAAACACAAAACAGGGTTTACTAACAAAAAACCAATCTACAAATAATTGGACATTTTACAACAGCACTATTCAAACTAGGAAGTTATATTTTTTTCCTAACAATTTATTTCCCACTTTTGTGTGAGTTTGTGCAAACTTCACAATAACCAAGGAAAAATTCTTTTGGGCGGGTTGAAAGTAATTTTTCCTTTGTGAAAATAAAACAGCGCAGTCGGAGCCAATTTCCCGTTTAAACCGAGAACCGTTATTGCCGACGGTCGTACGAGATTATACGTCAAAAAATATTAGGTTTTTATAAGTTATAAAATTATCGATTTCAACCGCTATTGGAAAAAATATCTGTTCTAAATGAAAACCCAATTTCGAATATTTGTTCGTATGAAAACAACCTAGATATTTCTGAGACTTGGAAGTTTAAAAACAACTAAGGGCTTTTAAATAGAGAATTCTATGCAGATTTGGCGTCTGGAAGGGATAGCTCAATCTCCCACATAATTGAGAGGGCCCGATAAAACTTACTTTCTAAAAATGACGAACTTTCAAATTAAAAAAGAAAAACTGACCACCACATGTTCTTACATTCAACGATATGATTGTTTAAATCAGCTGTACAGCCACATAGCAAGTGAGTACTGACTTCTACTGATTTGAATCAGATGGAAATTGATATAATTGAAGATTTGAACATTAAAATAAATTAATAAATTTAGACCCAATGGGTACAGACAATTTCATTGACCTGAGAACATGAGGGTTCTCCCTTAATTAACTTTCTTGTAATACTCGTAAACTTAACTAACTTGGCAAAATTATAGAATTGTTGCGCGCGTCTATCGTTAAAATTCTTATCTTAATCTAGACGTTTTTAGTTGGTCCTAGTTAACCAAAATAATTATTTAAATTGATTTATATAAATAATAGCTGGGATGAAAAATTAGTACGGACGTCACGACAGTGGTTAGGCCAGCAGGGTATTGAGCCCAAGGTCGTGGGTTCGAGTCCCTCTCGTGACACTAATTTTTCATCTCAACCACTCTGTTCATTAAAGTTAAAATTATGTTGTCAGGATAAATTCGAGAGGCCTAAGCCTGCTTATTTGTTCGTAGGAAAATTATGTAAACATCTAGCCAACCGATGCTCAAAATTTAATAAAAATTAGCACTATCCTTAAAGATGTAAATAGTGATGTACTACCTAGCTTTGCCAAAACTGGATTTCGCTTCCTTTGCCAGAAGTTTTAAAACTTTTAAAACAATTATACTGGTGAAAAAATTTGCAAAATTATTTAATTATTGTACCTTCATCTAACGTCAAAATTGTGATATCAAAACCAATCGGATGGCATCTTGAACTTCTACTGTTAGATTATCAAATTTCCTTAATTTTCCTTTAATATACCAGGAATTGAACAAAAATTTGGTGAAATTTGACAAATTATTGATCGATTACAATTTATTTGTACTACTGAATTTCACATATCGAAAATGTTAAATGTTGTACTACCAAGGCAGGCGACTAACTTTTCTCAGCATATTTCCTTTAATGAACTGATTGGACACACTAGGCATACCTATTGAGCAATACAAACCAAATCAAATATGGAACTTTTAAAATGTCTGGACAGGACATATCAAAATGGGATTGTATGACTTGGAGAGAACATCAAAAATCAATGTAGCGAACTAACGATCAATCAATTTTATAAAATATATATATACCAAATAAACATTAGTGTTCTGATATATGTAAAAAGTAATGTATTTCCTGCCATACTACGTACTTTACATTACTAGTTTCAAATTATTACCAATATTCTCAACTATTACCGTCAGACTATATTTGCCATACTAGCGGTTCGCACACCGACATAGTTTTTTGACTCTTCGTACACGAAACCCAACGAGTAGGTGTTATGTGCCCCTTTAATCCTCTGTATGATTTTTACTTAATTTAGTCAATGGTTAAAAGATAAGAAAGTCAGCTTCTGTACAACTTGCGCAACCAACGGTTAGGGTTATTCAGACCGTGTCAGATGTAAATCATCATCATCACAATTGAAATTTGTTCTTGATGAGCACAGTAATAATGTATCCCGGAGGAATTTGTCCCACATGATATTCAATGGAAGAAATTACTTAGCTCACGTTCTGTCTACTTATTCAATAAGGCTTCAAAAATTGAATGTACTATGAAAAATATGCATCATTTCTTGTCAGGTCTGATTATTATCATTAAAACATGAAAATTCTTAAAATAATTTCATATCTATTTTTTCGCAGGCTTCTGATGTGCAAGTGTGGCAGGTGGACCAGGCCAGCCAGGTACAGGTCTGTGAACGAAGCCCGAGGAGGAGGATCCGCCTTTCCTCTGGCCCTGTCGATCCAGGGTACACCGGTCTTGACGCCAGCATCCGCCAGTTCGTACCTGAGGACGCCATCAGCGTTCCCTGATTCCTTCACCGTCGGAGAAGGTCCATGACAGGACACGCAATTCAATTAAAAGACTAAAAAAAAATTCTGTGTCTCAGTGGCCCGGGCTTAGTGAGCGTCGCCCTTTTCAAAACAAATCCGTGTGCCGTCTTCATTCTAGTCATAGCGAGTGAATTATTAGAGCTGTAGCGATCTCTTTATAAAGACAATCTTCATAATGTAATTAAACGAAATAAAGTATTTAATATAAATTTAGCTCCCTATCCGTGATCCCCGATCCCTTCCAAGAACATGCGTTTAACTTTCAACTCGGGGAAGTTTCCGAGACTAACAATAAGTTAGGAACATTGACTAAGTTGGCACCTTTGCCCAGACCTCATATTACTTGCAACGATTCTATTTCTGATTTAAAATTGTTTATTTCATAGATCAGACTTAAAGTCTATCTATTATAACGAAATGGTTCAGCTTCATTTTCTGTTCAAAGTATATTAAAAAATATTAAAATTAACAAAACCAACCCTCCAAAGCACCGAGGGTGGAATGGTAAACTCATTATTATTTATTAATTAGTAATTAAACTACTAAGAAAAAACTGGACAGGGGCGTCATTGCCTTGACCATTTAGAATGGGAAAATTTGGCTACCTGTGAATACACTTGCATTTGGAACGCAATGAAAAAAATTGAATTAAAAAAAATATTGAATTGAAATGAAAAAAAATTAAAATGGTGTTTTATGTACGATGATTGATTTGCAAAGGTGTATTTAAAAAATAAGTTACATTGGTGTTTCTTTGTTCCATTTATTAAAAATTATCATCTCTTTATATTTTATGAATTAATCCATTCAATGCAAATTCCATTGCTGGTTCTTTTAAATAAATTATATTCTATGATTTATACTTTCTAACCTATCATAAAAAACATTTAGGTGGCCAACCCGGTTTCATTTGGTCAAATCAATTTTTTTGACTTACATCTCCTGCTAAATATATAACGTATTCATACAATTTTAAAGCTTTTGGTCCATAATATTAACAATTTCAAAAAGAATTTGAGAAATCACCAATTGATATGGTCTAAAGAGCATTCCTCCAAAAACTGTACTTGAAATTTTCAAAAATGTATTTACAGAACTTTCAGTGGTCGTATTATTAATATGTTTATACCGAAGTGTAAAGGAATGAGAGAGGTTTAATAATATTTAATAATTAATTACGTAAGGGTGAATGGCGATAAGTGTCGAAAAATTCAGGTGTTTCTACTTATTATACGCAACAAAAAACTTCTCATTGGACCCCTGTCCGAATCTAAACGGTAGAGAAGTTATTTCAGGTTTTGGGGTTTTTTTCGACTTAGGTTCACTAAATTGTTTATAAACTTCAAAATTACTGTCTGTACAAAATCTGGTTTCTGCCACCTAAAAGAACGTTAAATTCACTGGAAGAAAACTTATTTACATTGCAGAATTGATGGAAAAGTACTGCACAAAAAAATTCAGAAAAAAATGTTGAAATTACCAATTTTTGGAAAATGTTGGATTGGTAACTTTTAATAATACAGCTTGGTGTTTCATAATGGAGAGTTTGAGATACCCCCTGTCGGAAAGGATTTTACCCTTACCATTTTACGAAGGTGCAAAGTTTGGAACGACATGACCAACAGCAGCGATTTGATTTTTACTACTTCTTTGCTGGTGGTCACGTCGTTCCAGAAACGCAATCCGAAAAGGTGGGTATACCGCTGGAAGCTAATTGGAATGGGAAACTTTTGAAGGAATTTGCACAGCTCCATGGTTTGTAGTTATTAACAGTTACCAATCCAAAATTTTCAAAAAATTCCACATTTCAATATTTTTTCTGGATTTTTCGTGCAGTACTTTTCCATCGATTCTACAATGTAAATAAATTTTTAAATTTCTTACAGCAAATTTGACGTTCTTTCAGATAGCAGAACCCCGAATTTTTTCCAGACAGTAATTTTGAAGTTTATAAACAATTTAGTGGACCTAAGTCGAAAAAAACCAAAATCTGAAATTACTTCTTTACCGTTGAGATTTGGACAGGGGTTTATAGGATGTTTTTTTATTGCATATGGTCAGTAGAAAAAGTCCTTAAATTTTTTACCCCTATCGCCAGTCACCCTGTATAAACATATATATTTATTTTGTATTCATTATTTTTCGTGGTCCGCTTGACCAATTAATATCGTTCAATTAATTAAGGCTTTAAGTTGAGATAAAAAAGGCAGTGTGACGAGCGGGATTCGAACCCACGACCTACGGATTGATAAGCCGCTAGATATACTCTACCTCTTGGGGTATCGTGACTTCGATCCACTCGGGCACTAACGTTAGAATGAACGTGCATAGCAAGCCGAAGGTCGTGGGTCCGCTCATGACAGTGACTTTTTTATCTCAACTTAAAGACTTTATTTTGTATACTTTTTATATGGTAAACTCATAATGACCGTAAGTTTAAAATATAAGTACTATGCTGTTCTGTCTTGAACTCTTTAGGGAGAGATTTGACTTACTTTTTATTTACCAAGCTTCTGTTTATTTCAAGAACAATTATTTTCTCATTTTGTAAAGAGTATGGATTTTAGTTAGTAATTTTATAAAAATATGTGTACGTTATGAAAAACTAGTGAAAACAAACTGACCCTTTATTAATTACCGACCGTCAAACCAGATTATATTTGTCACATTTGTCCGGGTACACAATATCATCGTTAGATATCAAAGATAGATCAAGTTAATAGTACTGAAGAATGCAAGACGTAGACTTCTCCCATAATGGAAATAATCAATGTTAATAGGTATATCTAAATGTTATGAAAAGCTAGTGAAAACAAACGGACCCATTATAAATCAAGAGCACCAGACATTTCATTTAAAGATGTTTATCTCTGTTCTGTTAAGTAACGTCTTTAGTCAAGAAAACTTTAATCATAATTTATTTTTAGGGAAGTAATTTCGAAAAAACGTTTATACTGTCGCCCGTCCTCACTAGGCCGGAAAATCGATTATTATTATTACGTTATCATGCAATCGGGATAACAAAAGGTTCTCCGGATTTAACGCAATTCCGTCTACGAGGGCCGACTTAATTAACAAGGATATGGAAAGACAATTAACTTCGAGAGGGCAGAATTTTAACAGATTCGCAAGCAGGGTCGGGTTTAGCGATCGGGCCCAGCTTGGGGACTTCATCGAGCGCAACACCGCTTCCGACTTCTCTTAATAAACTCGCGCACTTCTTCGGCTAGTGTTAATTACTCGAGTTTAAAGTTGGTGACATGTGTTGGCGAGGGCGCAGTTTACTGTCGGATTAATCCAACCTTATCCAATAACATTACACGAGGGGCCGACTTCCTCAAAGTTCAAACAGCCATAAAACAACGACGAGACGGTACAAATTCGGGTTAACTATGAAGTAATTTATCGTAATGGCACAATTTCGATTGTAACGTCTATGAAACCGAATGTAAAAAAAACATTATTATTGAGGAATAATTTACAGCAGCAAAAACGTAAATTTATCTTTATCCCGCTCTGATAAAATCCCCATAACTAAGAATTGGTGTTTCGAACGAAAAACAATAACAATTAATATGTGAATAAATACATTAATGCTTATATAGTTTATATCCTTCGTTATTAATTTTTCAGAGATAAATCTCTAGACAGAAAGTCTAGTAAGTACTCACTATAACATTCCAAATTTATTATCATTTTATCTGTACTTAAATCATTTATTAACCATAATTTCAGAAGAATAATACTGATTAACGGATTGACGACATGATTCAAACAATATTTATACGCATTTACGACGATAAAATTACTTTAAAATAAATCAATAAACTCTCATTCAAGTTCAATATTTAATGCATTCGTTGAAAGAGCAGATTGATAAAACATGAGTTGGGTCGGATTCGTATTTACTTTTAAAAATCTGTTCAAATATAGCGGGTGCTACAGAAAGGCTGCTGTTTTCAAGCAATTGAACCCATTTTGGTGTAGTGAACCCTGTAATTCAATCTCTTTCCTGTGTACAAATGGATTTTTAAGTTATGGACAATTTCACACAACCAGCTTCAACTTTTTTCCCTTGAATGTTTATGTAATAAAAAGAAGGTTTAGTGGCGGATAAAGAATTTCGGTTCAAATTAGTTCCTTATCGATAGACAAATGTGAGTTTCGGGTTATAATGAGGGAGAACGCAGTCAGAGTCATTAGGAAAGTACACTTCGGTCTTTCAAGCAGAAATACATGCCTTCAATGCTTGTGCCCTGGAAAATCTTAAAAGAGGTTACACTGGCAAAAAACCTCGTACGATCTGATAGCTAAGCAGCCATTTAAAGCATTAGCATGAAAAGAATTACACCAAAATCAGTCAGTGAATGCATCCCAAATCTACAAACCTGGGGAAACACAACAACCTGAAGATATCTTGGGTGCCAGGACACAAAGGAATTTTGGGTAACGACAAAGCAGACAGTCTGGCCAGAGGAGGATCTGCAAGACCATACATAGGCCCAGAACCTATACTTGGGATAACAAAAACAAATATCATGTTGAACCGGCACACGGGCACTACTGGGTCTATCTTCATTCGCGGGTATTTTGTTTGAGTTATTCAAACGCGTTTCGGCATTACGCCATCTTCAGTGAAAAACTGTCTGTCATTTAGTCTGAGTGGGGTTTATAAAGTATTGCGTCCGTCGCTTGTCGCTGGGGGCGTTGCGTTAGGGGGCGTGGTCTCCGTGCTCGTTGGTCGGTCTTGGTGGCGGTTATTTCCATTGACAGTTATTATTTGTGCGTTGTTGGTTTTTTGTTTTTTCCTGGTGTTGGTTGCGATGTTTTGTTCTTCTGAACGTTTTCGAATTTTGTTATGGAGTGTTTTTAGTGGTGTGAAGGTGGTGTGTGATTGTGAGTTTGTTTGTGCGTTTATAAGTTTTCCGTCTTTAAGTGTTATTTGTTTGTATATCTCGAGGTTCTCCAGTATGTCAGTTTGCGTCCTTTCTGTGCGTTGTGTATTAATGTCATGCTTGTTTCTATTGTGTTTGGTTCGTGGTTGTAGTGTATTAAGTGTGTGGCGTAATTTGATTTTCCGTCATTGTCTCTGAAGGATCTAAAATATCTAAACCCCACTCAGACTAAATGACAGACAGTTTTTCACTGAAGATGGCGTAATGCCGAAACGCGTTTGAATAACTCAAACAAAAAACCCGCGAGTGAAGACCGACCCAGTATTGCCCATGTGCCGGTTCAACATGAGTTCGCCAACTCGCAGACCAAACCGCATCATCTACTACAAAAACAAATATGGAATCCTCCATCGCAGAATGGATCCAAATAAAACGGAAGGAGAAGTGGATAAATTCTAGCGGTGCTAGACATAGTAAACTTATGATGAAACAATCCTCACCAAGACTGGCAAAATCACTGCTGCAACTGGAGAGTGCTATACTGAGAAGGGTGATAGGACTTCTAAAGGTCACTGGCATCTGAGAAAACATCTACACAACATGGATATATACAACGATGATCCCATTTGCAGATTATGTAATGAGGAGGAGGAAACAGCCATCCATATCATCATGGAATGCGAAGCAACAGCTCAATGGAGACTTAACCTATCGTAGGGAAAAAACTTAGGGAATCAAATTGCAGCAGCGACAGTCAATGACCTGATACTTTTAAGAAGGATTGAGTCTACTGCACTGAACTAAGGAACTAGGAAGGTACAACAAGCCAGAAGGCTGCAGTGCCTGGGGAGCGCAAACCCCGCTTCCTAGAATCCTTTTTGCCATACCATACCATGAGGGAGAACATGTTCCACGTATCACGATACCGCGATGATTCTTATGTTGAGTTCAATTCAACTGAAAAGCGACGATATGTTTGCCCCAGCGCAAAAAGACTTAAAAGATTCATTTCGTAAAAGAAAAAATATCGTTTCTTCGTGTCGAAGGTGAATGTATTTGTAATTTGAAATTAAAATTCGTTGATGCTTGATTCAATAATGATCAGATCACAAGTCCTAGACCTTTATGAAAAAATGAACATCGATGGGACAATCTTCAATCAATGAAATGCCTCACACAGACCTGGCTTTATCTAAAATCTGATACTCTGATAGTGCTTATTAAACGGTACAGCGATCCAACGAACCTTTAGAGACATGATCGACTATGATAACCAGGCCGTGGCTTACTAAGCAGATTAAGCAATACTATGCTCAACAAGATGTACCTCGAAAGGTTGAATAACAGAAAGACAAAGAAAATTTCTATTATATATATCNTATTTCAAGCGAGGTTAAATTGGTTTCGAATCTTTTCAGAAAATAAAAACCTAAACAAACTGTAATTTTGCAAGTAGAATTACTTATTTTTTAAGTTCCGACCAATTCTTTCATCCAATTATAAAAAATCCAAAAAATAAACAAGTTTAAACCCCTACTATGTTTTGAACTGTGTATTTTTAATTTTTTTGTAATAAAAACACACACATTGATAAAATCGTAATGTAGTATTAGCTCAACTGGTTTTGTTTTTGTGCAATCCACTGAAAGATCATGGTTTTTATGAACTAATATTGAGAATTGGAAAGTACAAGACAACCTAAACGTTTTTACTGTAATACTACAGACTTCTCCAACATTTAACTACCAGATCTGTTTTTATATTGAAGGTCTATACAAAATTTAAAATATACCTTTAATACTAAATCACTCGAAGTTCTAGAACAGACTGATTTTTCATCTCGCTTGTCAGACTCTTTTCCGCGTTGGAATCTTTTAAGTTTTGAATAATTTTGCAGTCTAGCGGGTTTTTTTTCTTTCAAAAGTTTCTTTTCGAAAAAGGAGGGGAGTGGAGCGTACACGTGTCCAGCATGTAAATGACGTGGAATGCGACAGCACCCCTCCAGGGATGGGACGTTAAATTACACGCGATTTTTCACATGCATAAGGCCAATAATCTTCGCTCGAGGGAGGCCTTTATTCATCTTGTAACGAACCGAATTAAAGCGCGTCCTGCCTAATATGTTTCAAACCTTTCTTTACACACCCAATTTCCCGACGGTTTTTATGTTTTTTTCGTGTTCCGCATTAGAAGAAAAAAAAAGAAGAGAAACTCTGAAATATCGAGAAGAAATTGTTTTTAAAGAGTCAGAGGACGATATTATTCAAACTTCTTTAGTATTAACGACTTGTTTACTTGTCATCAATCTAGTCATTACCGGATATGGACTACTTTCGCCTACAGTCGAAAATGGAGTGATCAATATTGATCAAACCTTCATCTAGGTCTGTCAAACCTAAAACATATTTTTCAGACAATAATAATACAGATTGTTTAAAAAGTGATGTTTTTTTATTGGGTTATTATACAGGTTTATTTATAAGGTTTACTTTAGTAACATAAATCTTTCTAATGCGCTTAAAAATAACACAATAAAAATGATACATAATGGAAAATATAAAGAAGGTGAAGAACGAATAATCACAATCCATCCATGATTTTAAAGCATTCATCAATCGCACACGAAATAATAATAAATATAATAACATTACACAGCAATATGAATATGCACGTGGGTTATTAGTTTAATGTTTAAAAACATTATTCAAACAAAATTGAATATTGAAATGTTGGCAATAGAACCACCCCGTGCCATTTACTAATGAGAGGAGGCTACGGACTTGAGACCCCCGGTTTTAATGAAACTGTTTCGGTGATGCTAGATAGAAAATGATTTTAAATAATTGAAATACTTTATTAAAATGTGTCCTTGTTTTAGTCGGCCGTTGGATAATCAATTGCTAATTTTAATCTTATGTTGAAGTGAGAGACTCCAGAAGAAAAGTCCCAATGCTTCGTTCAAAACTTTTATTGACAAAGTTTCGGACGTCTCACGTCCTTTATCAGGTACATAATCTACATTAACAGTGATTTTTTTTTTATTAGGCGTTGCAAAAAGAGCAAGTAATGATGCTATGACCCCCACACTTGAACTAGCCACCCCTGCCGACCAGTTGCCTCAGCAGCCACTGGATCCGGAGAAAAAAATTTTCTCATTCCCATACACTCCTGGTCTCACCCAAAAAATAAAGAAAGCGTTTGAAAAAACCAAGCCGGACAACTCACCCAAATGGAGATTGGGGTTGCAGCCGACTCGCTACATGGGAGACTCGGTTTTCACAAAAACAAAGGACAAAGACCCAATGTTGGAACAGTCCAATATAATATAAAGCGTCCCATGTGAGTGTGGGGTTGAGTACGTGGGTAAGACCAAACAAAAGTTAAAAAACAGATGGGCTCAACACAAAAGGGATTTGAGGAATCTAAATGGGGAAGCTACAGCCCTTCGTAGGCATGCAGTGGACAATGATCACCGATTCAATTTTGATGATGGAAAAATAGTTTGCCATGTTAAAGGCCACAACAAACTGAATTTGAGGGAGTCTGTACAAATTAATATGAACACCAAGGCCTGTAATTTCAACACCGACGAACAACTGGTGGGTAGATGCTATCAGAACATCTTAATAGAGATTGGCCAAACAAAAACCCTGCGCACAATACACCAGGGCTACCTAGGGACAGACAACTAAGTCACCTCATGGATAACATAGCATTGACCTCCCAAAATATCTAAAAAGAAAAACATTAAATGTCTATTGGTCTAGGACGCCGGAAAGGGTGTTACTGACACAAAAAACAATGAAACAATGGTAAATTACTGATACATTCGACTCATGTTCAAAATGCAGTTTTATATAATAATTTTAAATAATCAATGTTATTTTTGAGATTTTATGCTATTTATTTTTTTAACTTCAATTTTTAAGGCTTTCAAATTTTTTAAAATAAATTTTATTCATTGTTATTGCAGATTATGTACCTGATGAAGGACGTGAGACGTCCGAAACTTTATCAATAAATGTTTTGAACGAAGCATTGAGGCTTTTTTTTCTGGGGCCGCTCACCTCAACATAAGTTTAAAATTAGCAACTTTATTAAGAATTTAACGCCTTGGTTAACCGTGTATTTCAAGATTATTACGTATCAGCCGATTTGCTTTTATCTTGTTCGTGAAATTAATATGCAGGATGGTATTAAATTGTGATCAGATACATAAAAATTTTCAAAAAAGAAAAAAGTTCTTGCAATAAAGTAGGTCGAGAAAAGTTCATTTTGAAAATACAATTCGGATTGGTTGGAAGCACCCTTTAAAGACCTCAAACACGAATTTTAACACGATGAAAAAGACATTGTTAAGCTGGATTATTTCTTTATTATTACTATTTCTTTACATTGATTCATTTTCTACAATTGGAAATCCATACCTTCTTTGAATTTTATAAAGTATTAAAATCTGAACTTATAAAAAATGATTATCTTAAAAATGTTCTTCCCAAGTTTTGTTCTCTACAGAAAGAGGTATATTAAGTAATTTACATGTGTATTTTCTGTCTTTTTGGGTCGTATTTCAGTCATTAATTATTATATTTTTGGGTCGTATTTCAGTCATTAATTATTATATATATCATTTGATTTGCTATTTAGTTAATAATAGGTTAATCGTGTTGTTAAAACAAAAAGACGCAGCCGTTGAAATACGCCTTCAATTCTCATTCAATTCAAGCACTGTTTAAAGGCCTTAAAAATGATTTTTTTGGTAAATAAATGGTAGAATTTTTGAGCTGAATTAACCATAGGCATTTTTTTAATGTATTTATTTTTAATAATTTTTCTCCCTTAATTCTTAAAAATCAATAAATCCTCTTGAGTTTTCACCAATGTAATATTAGTAATACTTTAATCCATATTTTTTAATGGGCATAATTAACCACATTAATTATTCCAATTAATTATTCTTTTCATCTAAGATTTTGGTTGAGATGAAATATATAGAGGGATTCGAACCCACGACGCCGCTGCTCTAACCATTGTTATCGAGACGTCGATCCCCTCGGAACCAACTTCACATCTAGCCATAGCCGAAGGTGCGTTCGAATCCCACTCGTGACACTAATTTTTCAACTCAACCAAACACCTTAGATGAAAAGAATAATTAATTGAAATAATTAATAATACGGCTGGAATACTGGATTGTTCTTGAAACTAATGTCAAAAATGGTGATTAATGATCGTTAATCGATAATTATTCAGAAATCGTGAGATGCGGTCCGGTGTGATGTAGGATTAGAAAAACATTTTCTTTGTCGTGCCAACGTTTCGATCTTTATTGAGATCATCTTCAGGGCTCAAAGAGCTTGACTTCTGTGCAATTGTGGCCCTCTCAACAAGACACACAAGAATGGCACAATTACACAAAAGAGAAACACTTTGAGCCCTGAAGATGATCTCAATAAAGATCGAAACGTTGGCACGATAAAGAAAATGTTTTTCTGAAACCTACATCACACCAGACACATGCATCTCACGATTTCTAAATAAATAAAGCAAAATGGTCAAGTAGCATTTAGAACTCGCCATCAGCATTATACATTTCTTACTTCTAAGCTTAATAAAATTAACGTATAACATTTAACAAGTTTTTAAAAGGACTGATAGGACTATTATATTGCAGAAGAAATTTTAAAGTGCAAAACTTGACGTTTATGAAAATAGTTTTACAATAGTTAAAATATATGTTTATCACGTCAAATTAACCGCTTTTAACTTGAAATTAATCTTTATAATATCAAATAATTTTTTATAACAACATTAATCCTTTTTCATTCCAAAATTAACTCTTTTTAAGTTAAAATAACAATTTTTTAAAGCATTAAAAAAGTAGATTAATTTTCATTTGGACTTCTAAAAGCTCAATTATTCCGTATTTACTTTATTTTCAAATGCTTGAATTTTATTTTACATGCCTACATTCCACACCACCTAGTAGGTTTTTAATGAATTAAAGAACGCTTAATTTGAAATTAAAAATGGCTAATTTGAAATTAAAAATGGCTAATTTGAAACTAAAACAGATTAATTTGTCGTTAAAAACGGTTAATTTGAAAGTTAAACCTTTTAAATTTCAATGTTAGATAAAGATTAATGTGGAAAGCCACATGGCCGTTAAAAAAATGGTATATTTGAAATGGTTTAATGTTTTACACATACTAAAAATGATTAATTTCAAGTTAAAAAGGGCTAATTTTGATTCGAAAAAATTTAAATTCGTATTAAAAAAGGGGAAATTTGAATGTATTGGGTTGTCCGGAAAATAATGCAGGATTTTAAGTTTTCATTAAAAAAAATCTATATAAAATATTCTGTTTACGTTTACAGGATTACTCATTTGTATGAATGTCANGGAAATTATTTTGATTAAAGAACATTGCTTTAAAGTAACTAGTTTCTTTTTTTTTGTTTAATACCAAAATCCTGCATTATTTTCCGGACAACCCAATAAAATAAAGGCTAATATGGAATGTCATGAGTCCGTTATAAAAAATTGTTAAATTGAAAGGGATTTGAGTCGAAAACAGTTAATTTCCCGTTAAAATGGATAAATTTCAATGTAAAATAAAGGCTAGTATTGGAAAGTCATAAGTCAGTTATATAATATGGTTAAATTGAAATAAAAAATAAAAGAATTTGAGGCGAAAGCAGTTAATTTCGTGTGAAAAAAAGGGTAAATTTCACGATCTCTGTTCATCTCACGATTTCTGAATAATTATGACAAAAAGTTTAGATTTTATGACATTATGTGTAGTTTATAAGGTTCTAAACGATTATTAAAGTAAATGGTAATCAGAGAAGTTTCTAATTTATCACATCGTTTTGCGATTTTGAAATAAAAACTGGGATATAAATGGAGGAACGGATTAAGTGCCAATGCTACTTGCGTCTAATATAAGGTTAGCTGCTAAATACAATTTCAACATGGGGACTGTTATCTTTCCGTTATCTTTTATTAGTTGATAGTCGGTTATTCAAAGAAAGAAATCGTTGGAAAGAGCAAAAATCCTTAAAATTTTCGTCTTACAAATGTCCCTCATATAAACTACACGTTGTTGCACAAACTTGAAGCAAAAAAAAATTAAAACGGTAAAACTAAAATAAACTTTTGAACATTTTTGTTTTATTTCAGCCTTTTTTATATCACTTATTTATCTAAACCTTCTTGGCATAGTGTGAAGGAAGAAATATTCTGCTTCCAACGTTCGTACTTTTAATTTGGATAAAAAGTTACGGATTTTTAACTAGAATACACGATTCCGTTGCTGGGGCAAATTTTTTAAAAAAATCTGTCGATATCAAAGTCAAAGAATTAAAAATGCAAATAAATTACAAAACGATTCAGTAGTGATTTTTCATTTAACATTTTTTTTAAAATTGTTTTTTCATTTGTAAAACGGAACATTATTAATTGCTAAGGCGTAGCGACGCAAAACTATTTGAAATTTCCTTTTCAAAGTGTTTCTTTCATTTCTTTTTAAAAAGTTTATATCCTGATATAAAAGGTTGCGAATCAAAGGACTTCGAATATTTAAAAATGTAAACGCAATTTTCATTCATCAATAATCGTTTTAAAAATAAGACTATAACTCTTTTTCTATTGATTCGATTTCAATTAAGAAATATATTTAAAGGTGCAAACACTGTTTATTGACGTACAATTTACAGCGATCAAAAAAGTCCAAGTTCTGTACTAGTTGCTTGAATCTTTATTCTGGGCCTTTAAGTTTTAGTTCAGTAAGAGTTACATTCAAACTGTTGTTGAGATATGGCGACATTCACTTTTCTCTTAAAACAAAGAGAAGTTCACTTTAAAAGAAAAAAAAAGTTTACATGGTCATCCCTATATATTTTTTTAGATTTCGGTAGGCACTCCAAGATTGTGGGATAATTACTAATTTTAATTTTGCATCACCCAATAATATTTAATCATTATTTTGGTATGAGAAAGATGGTTCGTAATATTATCATAATTAATCAATATAAGAAATATTTGTTCTTTATTAAATTCACTATTCAATTCGTGGTCCGCTTGACGAATTAATATTATACAATTAATTAGGGTTTTTAGTTGAGATAAAAAAGGCAATGGACGAGCGGGATTCGACCCCACGATTTTCGTTCGGTTTGACACGCCGCTGCTCTACCACTTGAGCTATCGTGACCTCGATCCACTCGGACACCAACCTCCCATATCTCAACCACAATCACGAATCCCAATTCGAATCCCGCTCGTGCCATTGACTTTTTTTATCTCAACTAAAAACCCTAATTTGTTCTATAATTAAATCTAAATTTTCGGGCAAATTAATATTATACATTTATTTTCCTATTCTCACGATTTCTTGCCATGCTTCAGGGCGAAAAAATCGAATTATATCCATCCCATAGTTCGAAAAAATATCTCAGTAATAAACGCAAATATAATGAGAACAGTCCAACTTTGATGAACAAAAAGGTAAAGTAAAGAAAGAAAAGAAGCTCCTTTCAAAAGCACAAAACGTAAAGCTAACAATCAGATAAATTTGTCAAAGTCGATTTGATAATACCAACCTAATGATTAATTAACAAAATCGATTAGTGATTGAATAAATAATGACTGGCACTGTAATCGGTAAAAAAGAACAAAAAAGGAGGAGGCACGTGTAAGTATTGCTAAAATTTCGGTAATATCGTGAATACATTCATTCTAAAAAATTTTGTGCAATTAATTTTGGTTCATGTTTTATCAACGTTCTTTTTTTCTGTTTATACTGTCTTTTTTATGTGATTTAGTTCGTTCACTTTACGCAATTATCCGAGATAAAAGTGAACGGTCAAAAATTCCCGTGGAAGTCTCAACTCAAGTATTCTTTTAAGACTATTTTGGCCAAATTAAATTCAAATGAATTAAGGTTTTTAGTTGAGATAAAAGTCACGAGCGGGATTCGAGCCCACGATCTTTTCTGCTTGATACGCCGCTGCTCTACCACTTGAGCTATCGTGACCTCGATCCACTCGGACACCATCTTCCCATCTCAACCCCACCTTTTGAGTTTTCCCTCATTTTTGCCATTTTTCAAATGTCGTGTAAACTATTTGATTCTCGGCGACAAATGAAATGGCCAAGGAGAGCTTTATTGGAGTATACTTCATTTTAATTCATTAAATTCACTAATTTCGTTGTCCGCTTGACCAATTAATATATTACAATTAATTAAGATTTTTAATTGAGATAAAAAAGTCAACGGCACGAGCGGGATTCGCACCCACGATCTTCGGCTAGATACGCCGCTGCTCTACCACTTGAGCTATCCTGACTTCGATCCACTAGGACACCAACTTCCCATCTCAACTCGGCAAAAAGGAGGGAAAACTCAAAAGGTGAGGTTGAGACGGGAAGTTGGTGTCCGAGTGGAACGAGGTCACGATAGCTCAAGTGGTAGAGCAGCGGCGTATCTAACTGAAGATCGTGTGTTCGAATCCCGCTCGTGCCATTGACTTTTTTATCTCAACTGAAAACCTTAATTAAATGTAATATATTAATTGGTCAAGCGGACAACGAAATTACTGAATTTAATTAAATTCAAAAGCAATTTAAGTTCACACAGTACTGTTTTTCATCGTAAGTTTACTAATACTATCATATAAAATTTGTTTTTATAATTTTTGTTTCTACAAAAATCATAATTTTTTAGTTTCTACCATTACAATATTATATACAATTACAATATAATACAATTCAATGTGCAGGATCTCAACTTACTCGTGTACCCCCGGTTTTTTTAAAAACTACTCTTCCTAAAACTGTAATTTAAGTTTTCCAATTTTGGATAGTACTAATAGTAATGGGTACTAAATATAAATAATAACAGAACAGATGCTAATAAAAAAATAAAGTAAAACATTTAACTGCCAGCAGACTTTTACATACAATCTTTCATTAACAACATTAAATTGATCATATGTGTTTTCGTGTTTGTATTATACTGCATATATAATTAAATATTCTATTCGTGTCCGATAAAAAATATGGATATAGCTCGTATTTAAATTTAACAAATCTTTTACACCTTAGCTAAACTTATAACGTTAGTAACGATAAAGAATAAAAAAATAAATAGTCGATAGTAAAAATAACATAATATCCCACGCGAGAATTGCTTAGCGTCACTCCTGTACACCCTCACATTCTACTTTCCTCTTCAATGCGATAGCACGAGCTGCCTTTTCTTCGAAAACATATTTGGAAGTTTTATCCTATATTTAATCCTTATCTCCCACCGTAGATACCCTACCTACTCTACCTCTTGAGAATTGAGAATCAAGGTTAGTGATAAAAACTACAAAACAGAAACAAATTTGCACCAATGTTCCTCAAACAAAATAACAATATAGCCAAGAGGAGAAACAATGATGAAACCATGCATGAATAAATTGGCCAACTCAACACAACACTTCCTGTTCGAATTTGACAGCAAAATCATCCGACCTAAAGTGTTTACAATCAAAAGTACAAATCGCATAATTTACTTAAAAATAAGCCTTCGTTTTAGAAATTTTTAAAAATGATTCAATATTGCATACAAATAATAAAGACTCTACGATCAAACCATTCTCACACATCTGAATCGGTTGTAGCAGGGTTAGCGGTTAATTAATTAACGACGGCATCCCATGGACGGATTCATTCCCCAGTCAAACATAGGAACATGTAAGGAAATCTTTTACAAATTTTTGTGTAGTGAATACTTATCTAATTGGAAATATTAACTAAATAAAATATGAATATTATCGTCAATAAAATGAGGACAATTTATTTACTTTTGCCCCACCAACAGGGTTTTTGGTGTTAAAATGGATGTTTCAAAGCACACTCTGACTTACCGAACCAAGTCTTACACAAAGAGTTTAAGGACGGGGATCACAAATTTTAATGGCACTTAATTGGAAACTGACACGTCTTTAAAAAGTTACAACTCCACTAGATTTTATCGAATTTGATAATTTCAATTCCATATCGCCGTTATTAAAACAGTTAGAAACATAAATATCTTCTCTTACAAATTACGTCAATTAAGTTTAGATTTTGGTGGAATAATGCGAGACATAAGGATGAGCTTAACAAAAAAAAATCCTCAATTTGTCCAATTTTTATGTACATATGGAAGCCAAGTTCAACCCATTACGTGCTGTTCATTCGGTTTTAAACCTGTGTAAAGTTTCAAAAAGTATGACGGCCTTTGAGATTTTCGAGAAAAAAATCGATGAAGTTTGGAGGGTAAAAAATTGATGAACAAAGTTTTACACGAAATTTTTCTCCCAAATAAATTTGTATTCATCATTTGTATTGGGGGGTTCAAAAAACGAAAATTAATTTTACCAAAAAACCAACGGTAACGTAAATACTATGCAACGTCGGTTAATTTTTGAACTACGGTTCTAAGGTACTATTTTATGGAAACTCCCATTTATAGTTTATTTAAATGGCGCGATGGCCATAGGTTAAACCTAAACGATATGTAAATGAAAAAAGAGTTATATGTTCAGCAGAAAGGTACAGTGTTGTTTTTTGGTGAAAAAACTCTCCTTTCTTTTTCGTTTTTTATTCCAACTTCAGACTTTTGTCCTGTGCAAAATATCATGATGCTATGTGTTAAATTGAGCTAAATATTGACTAGGTGAAGTAAATAAAATCTATACATAATATGAAACCTAAACTGGGATCATATAATGCTTAAGTCTGTTTAATAACTATGAAAGCAAATTACTTCAAGAAAATTGCTACCTATCTAAAAATATTTAAAAAAAAATAAATGATAGAACATGTATTATTGTAATAATTCGTCAATAAACTTTTTTATCTGGGAGAATGATGGGTAATATAAAATTAAACGATATTTAGAAATGACCTGCTAAATAGAAAATTAAATGGGAGGAAAACCCCGTTTCGAATTGTACGTACAGGTTGATCGATGGTAGAAAATCGACCAGAACAAATAAGCAATCGTTACGGACCCGGTCTTTCCATGGGGAAGAAAGATTTTTATTAATCGTCCATGAATCCTCAAGAAAAGGGTCAATTGTAACCGTTGTATTGCAGGAAATCCAACCCGATCATATTTCCTACACGACTGATCAACAATAACCAGAGAGGGGGAGGATTAATATTCAAAGATAGATGAACTCTTTGTTGAAAAGAGAAAAAAACGTCGGCCATGGAGTTTTCCATTTCTTATCCAGATCAAAGAGACCACATAAGAAAATCTGAATGTGTAAAAATAGTTTAAGTTAAAGAGAAATGTCAGTTTATATTCGACAGTTTCTAGATATAATTATTGTCAACTATTTTCAACCCAAATTCGCCTAGAGTTCAAGGGGCCGAATTTCGATGTGAAATCTGAAGAAAATTCAGTACCAAATCACACATTCCCCCGATTCGCAGATCCATACGTGTCTGTTTCACGCAAGATTTGTTTTTACGATTTGTCAAACAGTACCTTCGTTTCGGCCTGTTACAGATTTAAAGAAGATGTGGGCTTTTGTCCTCAAGTAGAAACTTCAAATATACGGACGTCCGACAACAGGGGTACTCTTTATTCCAAAAATAAAACAGCAGTAAAATAAATTTTCAAAAATAAATTCGCGATGTCATACAAAAGAAAAAACAAGTCTGTAATAAAAATCTAAAACAGCTAAGTGCCTAAACATCCAAACAGCAATTACAATTTATCCATTTATCAGTCTGAAACCTAGGGACTTCTACATACAGTAAAAATCGTTTAACTGAACACCGGTTGTAAAAACATATCGATTATAAGAACGAAATTTTTAGTTCCGGGACAGCTTTAATGCAACTTAATGTATAAAATATCTGGTTATAAGAACATAGTAAGAACATATCGCTTTTAGTGACCTAAAGTTATTGTATTTCTGAGAAAACAAACCGTTTGTAAGAACTTCATGAGAAAATAACAGCACACAGCAGAAAATAAACACTTCAAAACTGGGCTCAAGATTTGCCCATTGAAAACAGTTTGATTCAAGGATATGAAGACGTAGACGTGAGCCTTACTACCCATGGAATCATCACGGATGAAGAATGCAGGGGTCAAAGCAGAAGAAAATGACTTAGAAGAAAACAATGCCATAACAGATGATTCAAGCAAATTTTCGTGCCCCATTTTGAAGGAAATGTTCTCAGCTATAAATGTGGTAAATAAATTTTTAACATGTAATGACAATTTTGTAGAGGAACCTATGAAAATGACAGTGAAAGAACTTGTCACCATTACAGAAAATGCTTTTTACATTCATAAAAATAATAAACAATATTACAGACTATTTTTCAGTTTTGCAGTAAATAAAACTTTAGTGATTATTCTTTTTGTTTTTTATCTTAAAACCTAAACAATGATAATTGAAGGGCTTGAAATTCGCTGACGCTTTTTGTTCCAAACTCGTTACTAAATGAGATTGCTAATTTCAACCCCTTGAAAGTAGTTCCAGAGGAATGACTGGAAGAGCCTTCAACTTTCAAAAAATTGATCAATTATTAAACAGAAAAAAATTGATTACCGGATATAGCAACTATCGGGCTTAAGAATCAAGTTGTCCGACCACCATTGGATGTTCTTATAAACGATTTTTACTGTACTAGTGGTTACAGTTAAGTTTATTACATCGTAAACGTTTTCCAGAGCTAATATTGAACATGTTCGATTAAAAATTACATTTAAAAAAATAATATATTAATACAATATAAAAAATTAAATAAGAAAAAATTACAAACACATTTAAACCGTGTAATTTAAGGTGGTCATATTTCACCAATGACATTGAACACTCGTTTTGAATCTTTTAGAATGGCCCAGGCAAGATATTACTCGATGTGGCACACTTTTATGAAGAGGATCATTCCATGGTTCTATATAGAGATCGTGTAGGACAGGAGATAGTAACAATTGTGCTTGAGCACGACAGCGAGAATTTGGGTCCTCTGTTCCGATTTTTGCATAAAACAGTGCTGTTTTATTACATATAGTACTGATGTGATCAATGTATGAACATCATAGTGAATGTATTTAGTTGAGTGAATGGGCTCAGTCCTGTATATGTGTTTTAATGTGAAGAATTGAGCTTAACAATCAATGGACTTGGAATCAATGTACATATCAGAAACCATATTGATTGCTAAATTCAACTACATATACCTGCATTATTTTGTCCTGGTTTCCATTGTTTTACATGTAAAAAGTTACTTTTATTTTATGTACCATTACTTTTTCATGTGGAGAAATTACTTGTTTAATTTAAAAAAAGTAACTGTAAGTCAAAAACTATTTATACAGAAGTGTGAAATTCATTAATTAATTAATTATTAATGTAATACAATACAAATGCACGTGCATATAGTCAGAGTCCTGTACCGAAACAATTTTTTCTCGCACGAAGAAAAAACAAGAGCTAGTTCTTAAAATTACGCTACAACGTCCTTAGCCATAATTATGTTACTAGATTGTTGGTTTGTTTTCACATTTTCTAAAGAATCCACAAGTAATTTTTTTTACTTTTCCTGCCAAGGTAGATGCCCATCCCTGAAAGAATATGAGGTGAACTCACAAAATCCTATAGGATAACGTATAGCTTATAATAAATAATTTTAACGGCTACAATCATTAATAAATATCAAACATACAAAGAGGTTCTAAGAGTTCTGTTTTTTGAGGCATCTAGAGACACCTGTCGGTCCTACATAAAACCCCCAGACTTCCATTCTAGTTCCTCAGAGGGACGCCACTTTACACAAAGGTTTCTTAACACATCAAGCTGAAGAAACTTTCAATGTTAAAAAAACTTCGATTAAAATTTCAAAAACTCTAATTAAATGATAATAAACACTCTAGGGAAACGAATCAGTTTACATCTGTTTTTATATGTAAAGAATGAACACAATTGAAATTGTGTAAAACATAAAATAGTGCACAGGAAATTCTCTTAGAAACTCAAATAAATTACATTTTTTCCTCCCAAAAAAATCTTTCATTATAATGTTCGAAGTGTACTATCCTTCCAAAATCAAAAATAGGACCTCAGTCACGTGCTTTGTTAAACTAACTGTAAAAAAAATTCTGCTAATGTTAAAAGACAGGGAAAAATGGACGTCGGACGCATTTTTTGTTTATTTCGAACTATATGTATTTTGATCGTTATGATAATCACAATATCCTTATTTTAATGTTAACCAAATTAAATGAAATAGAAAATTCATAAGTTTTAATAAAACATATTTAATTATTAAATTAATTCATATTTGCTTAGTGGTCAAAATCGACCATATTAATTATTCCAAATAATTATTCTTTTTATCTAAGGTTGAAATGAAAAATTAGTGCTAAACCCGAAGTTCGTGGGTTGGAATCCCGCTTCTGACACTAATTTTTCATTCAACCAAATAACTTAGAAAAAAAGAATAATATTTAATTCTAATGATTTGAAAGGCAATTCACCAAAATACCGAAAAATCATTTAGTCAACATTGAAATTTAAACTAACAATTTTTTTACCTAGTTGTGCTGTACATACGTTATTAACAGCAAAACCAGGTAATAAATTTTAAGATTATTTTCAGGTGTTTTGGTGAATTTTCTTTGAAACTAACATAATTAAATTGTTTTATTAAATAGTATCTTCTATGCGGTCGACCAGCATTTACTCCACGATAATCTCGTGGATTAAAGTAGTGTCAGAAAACCATAATCCAGAGACTATTATATGTTTTATTAAATTCACTAGTTTCGTGGTCCGCTGACCAATTAATATCTTTCAATTAATTAAGGTTTTTAGATGAGATAAAATCGATAATCGAAACCCTAGCCGAAGATCGTGGGTTCGAATCCCGCTCGTGACATTGACTTTTTTAATCTCAACTAAAAACCTTAATTAATTGTTTTATTAAAATTCATGTATTTCTGATCTCATTTAATTCGGTTTACACTTAAAAAATATGTTGCAATTAATATGTAAGGATAAACATACATTTATTTTTAATTAAATAAGAAAATACGAGCGCCCGTTTTTATTTTGCCTTTAAGTAAAGAAATAAATATAAATAATATATTAATCTTCTAAGGCCATTACTTTCACACGTTTTACTAATCAAAACGCAAAAGATTTTTATTTCTATCATTTTTATTTTATTCGATTTTGGAATCATTAATAATTAGTATTCTATAATGACATATTGATTTTTGCAGGAATGAGATATTAACAAAATTTTCTCGTTCTGACAGTACTTATTAAATACGAAATCACCGGCCTATTATTGGACTGTATTAATTAATTTAATCCACCCGACCGCCAAAAAAATTATTTCTTCCAAGTTGAACGAGAATGTGAATCACTAAAATCAAAATATTTCATTTCTTACAATTAAAATAAACAACAATTATGCATAGATAACGTGGAAATCAGATTCGTTTTATCTTTAGACCACTGTGGTAAAATTTAGTTGAAAGTTTATTTGTATTTTAATTCTTATTATCCTATTCTATAAATAAAATACAGCTAGACGACGCGAAAAATCAGTAATTAATCTCTCAAATTGCATATCTTTAAATGAGTTTAGCATGGATAATCTATTAAAATTTCAAATTGTAAAGAGCAAAATTGGTACAAAAAGAAAATTCAGTAAATGAAATCAAAAAACAAGTCAGATATAGAAATGTTTACCTTTTCTTCTACTTCTATACCTTGGCAAAGTTCAAGCCAAGTGGTTAAGAAACGCAGATAATCTATTTATGTAGATAATTATTGGAAGTATTTCGGACTCGATCCCTTAAAAAGGAGAACAAAACTATGTTGAATTGACCAATTTTGGCTTTGGAACAAAGTTATTCGGTCATTTGTGTTTAGTTTTTTTTTTTTTTTTTTTTTTTTTTACAAAGAACACAGGCCGGCGCGGGGTTTTGCCGCAGTCTGGCGGCAAATTCTCTGGTTGGGAATCAAACCGGTAGAATACGCAAGCTTGATCTCTTGGAGAGCTGATCGATATTTTGAAACTTGTGCAATTTCGACAAGGAAGGTGGTTTCCACAGAAGAAAAACCGTTTCGGTTTATGATAGAAAGGAAAAATATGTAAAAACAAAAATAAAACCCCTTGAAAAATAAAATTTTAAAAAACGACAATAAAATGTTTAAAAAAATTGATAGTTTATGGAAATTTTGAGTTCTCTTTTTGTTGCAAAAGATTTAGAAAATACAACAACCTAAAATCTGAGGATTCGCCCACTTATTTCCATATAGTTCACGACACAACTTGAGAGCAAATACTCTTGGACATTTTCGATAAATTGAGCATCATTTAAACAACAAGCAACATTAGTTCAGGTTATATCACATTCCTGAGCCTGAGGATTGAATTAATGTGAGGAAAATCACATTTGAATAATACATTTAAAACATTTTTCATTAAGATGTCTCTTTACTTTCATATATCTATATTTAATGAAAAAATTAATAAAAAAGCTACTGGCAAATTAATGTGTCAAATAAATGGTTATATTGTTTTAATGAAAAATTTTAGGTTTAATTGAACGTGAATTTAAAATAATAAATGAATATGAACTAATTAGACCATACTCACAGAACCACCAACAACAGGAGAGTAAAAAATTACATACCTGAAACAAAAAAAAAAAACAGTTTAATAAATATCTGAGTACTATAAAGAACACAAAAACGCTCATCAATTTCAGAATATACGTTTAGTAATATATTATACCCGTTTTAAAAGAAATATAGAGAAGGGTTGAAAGAGAAGAAGAGAGATAGATAGAGCAAGAGATTGTTCGAGTGATTAATTGATAATGTTTTATTTCACCACGCAAAGTTACGTCTCTTGGACCAATCAGCCGCTTACGTGGATTTCAAATTTTACAATTAATTTCATTTGCTGCGTGATAAGTATACATGTTTATAAAATCACTTAACATATTGAATAAACAAATACATATGTTAAACACTAAGTGTTTTGCTCATTGATTGTTATTTATGAATCCAAGTAAACAATTACGGACTAAAAATGACGGGTCAAATCGGGAAGGGGTGAGGGAGAGAGAGAGACAGACAGAAAGGCAGACAGACAGAGAAAGAGCGAGAGAGAGAGAGAGATACAGAGAGAGAGAGAGAGAGAGAGAGAGAGAGAGAGAGAGAGAGACAGACAGACAGACAGACAGACAGACAGAAAGACAGACAGAGAAAGAGCGAGCGAGCGAGCGAGAGAGAGAGAGAGAGAGAGAGAGAGAGAGAGAGAGAGAGAGAGAGAGAGAGAGAGAGAGAGAGAGAGAAAAAGAGAGACAGACAGACAGAGAGAGAGAAAAAGAGAGACAGACAGACAGAGAGAGAGAGAAAAAGAGAGAGACAGACAGACAGAAAGAGAGAGAGAGAGAGAGAGAGAGAAAGACAGACAGACAGAGAGAAGAGAGAAGAGAGAGAAGAGAGAGAGAGAGAGAAACAGACAGAGAGAGAAAAAAAGAGTGATAGCGGGCGGAAGAGAGGTAGTGAGAAAAACGTTTAGTAATCGGCAATACGGCGCTTCACAATGCTAAACCTGCACGACCTATCCATCATGCGGGATTTAATCTATTCCAGATCTTGTTTCTTCCCTATTCAGAAATATTCATCCTTTTCTTCCTTCCAGGAGACCTAAAGCTAAATCGCGCTTCGCAACCGCTTCTCGGGAAAAATTTGAAATAAGCAGTTATTTTAAAATACGAATGAAAGTGAAATTCAACGAATAACAGCAAAATGAAAGTGTGAACAATTTTCTTGGAAGTGAAAATAAATGTTAACGACCTCAAATTTAAAAAAATTTCGAAACCCCGGGCACATAACGCACTTACCCAGCACTGCATCCCCCCCAAAAAATAAATTTTGATTTATCCAGCCCTAAAGTATATCTATGTTACATAAATTCAGCTTGATTTTAAATATTCTATTATTATTAATTTTTAATGAACTACAAGCATTTTCGCAAGAATTTTTTTCGTCATTCACCTATGCTAAATACATATATGAAAAAAAAACATGCAATAAGTAATTTAATTAAAGAAAGCAAACATCTCTGTAGAGCATTCGATGTTTACCGGCTTAATTTATGAAATACCCCCCTATAAAATGTCAGTTACCGCGGATTTTACAATCTGTATATTCGTTGTTCTTATACAACGATTAAAAATAACACTAACGTTCAAAATTGTAAAAAAAAATTATTCTTTTATGTCATGCGTCAATGTATCAAAACCATGTCGGTGTCGAGTTGTCAATGGTGGTTAAAACGACTAAAAAGGGTGTAATATGACCAATATTTTATTAAGAACAAAGAACCAAATTACAATCAAGGATTCAGGATATCCCTCCCCCAGTATGTCATATATAAAACGAAAAGAAATGAAAAATGTCACCGTTCATTATCCAATACTCGGGTGTATCAAATGGAGTTACTACATATCCTATATGAAATATTCATCAAAAAGAGCGATCAAGTCTCTTATTATTTTCTAAAAGGATGAAGAAGAGTACAGTCAAAACCGTCAAAGTTAAGCCGAAATGTGTATTGCTTCAGACCTAATGCTCCAATCGGCTCACCAGATATAAAAGCCCGCGGCAATTCCAACTACGATTTTTTAAGGCATTTTTAAACCCAGAAGTGTTTAAATATCTTTTGCCTTAAGATCTTACCTACATTTTATGAATGAAAACCAACAAAGATAATGGGAAATTTTAAAGGATTTAAATTTAAAGTCAAGGAATTTGTTGAAAAATTTGAAATTAAAAAATGTAAAATCGACCATGGAGATAAATGCATTAATAATATAATGAATTTTCCTTTACCTCCTATTATAAATATGTACCTAAATAATAATAGTCGTACTAATTAATCAAATAAATTAATTTAATTTTTATTATCTCATTTTTTAATTAATTTATTACTTTATTATTAATGTATTATTTTCATTTTTATTAATTAATAAATAAAACACATAATTAACAGTAAGTAGGAACTATCATTTTAAAAAGATTCATTCAATGCCAACGTTGAGCCTTCAATCACAACGTTGTCTCTTAAAGAAAAAGCCAGCTAAATTTTTTTTTTTTTTTTTAATCATTTTATCAAATAACCAACCGTTGGATGGAAACGGATCTTTATAAATGTTGACATCAAAGACAAATGAAACAATGTGTGATTCTAATACGACTGAATAGAAACTAAATATTAAAATTAAATAGTAAATCCTTCCGTAGAACTAACTAAGAAAGGCTCAAACAACTCCCCAATTGTGAGTTGTGCGGTTTCTTCTTGAGTTTAGCGGGATGATGAACAGGAATTGTATTTAGGTGGTTTCATTTTATCTTGCCCGCCGTGTTCTAGCTGTTTTGGTCTCTGTAAGACTTAAACTTAAAGCGTTTAAACTTCTTCGAGTTGCCGGTTTTAAGCTATAGAGGAGTATTTAACCTCGCAGACTTTAACAAGAAATCACACAATTTCGAAATATTTTGCTTTGAACTTATATAGTTTTTCGATATTTACTAATTAAGTTGTAAACTTTATATTTTGGACAATGACCAACGATCAAAACAGAACAAACGAACTGCGAAAATACAGAAACACATCTGCATCTTAGATACAGTCCTAAATTATCGGAAACGGGTCATAACCCCGCAGGCCACATGGGGAAATCTAAAAAATTTATATATATANCAGACCGGACCATCGCGACCAGGCCCTCTGACGCCAAGCTAGCAGTAAAGAACATGATAAAAGAAAGATGGCAGCGTCAGTGGGCCGGGTCGTCCGAGAGGCTTTTGAGGGTCAGGAGCACGGTTCGGAGATGGCCCCCCGAGAACCTGAGCCGGAAACAAGGAATCGTCCTTACGCGATTAATAATAGGCCATACGCGGTTGACCCACGCGCACCTGCTCTTGGGTCAAAGCCGAAAAAGGTTGCTTCATGTGTCCCACATACTGGAAACATGTCATGCCTTGGCTTCCGTGAAAGCATGCCAACCAATCTGAATATGGTACTCGAGCACTGGAGCGAGTTTCTCCGTCCCCTGTTCCGTTTTTTAGGAGAATTTGGGGGGTTTTATTGTATATATGTCTTATGTGCTGTGTGTCTATATTTTTTGTCAGAGTGCATGTAATTATTAGCGTGAATGGCGAGGGGTGAGGGTGAAATATAACGTCATCATCGCTCCTCGAACGTTGAGAGCGTAAGAGTGTGTATTCGGGGTCGATGTCGGAATATTTATAAAAGTACTCCATCGACCCTAATCTAGACTAATTTGAATATAGGTCGGTGGAGGAATATCAAGTACTCCACCGACCAAACGGAATGAGTGTACTGTACGGATATATTTATGTGTATGAATGTAGTGCTTGAAAGGGTAAATAGAATATAGACTTAGTTGGGGGCTGAAATGACCTAGATGTCGGAAGCCGCAGTCAAAAAATAAAATAAAAATAATAATAAGTCTTCGTACAATAGATATAAAATTTAAGTCGGACAAACACGAAAAATAAAAACTTATCATTAACATATTTAATTAAGCAGGACAGTGGTATTTATGATATTTTGAAACCGTTATTTTCCAGGTCATCGTCTAAATAGGACTAATACCGTCCCGAGAGGAATACTTCATAAGCATATCACCGCTAATAGAACGGGGTCTCTCATTTGAATGTTAAATCTGGCCCAAAGTCAGCAATAAATTCATGCCAGAGCCGTATAATGATGGCTTTGGCAGCCATATGGGATACGGCCATGCAGAAAATCACCTTCCGACTTGATTTCAGCCACCCCGGGCCGTCGATCCCTGACCGCCCACGAAGTCGATCAACGGTTAATGAATGAAAATTCATTATTCATGATAAAACCGTTCGTGGCGTCTCCCTTTTCGAAGCTTTCGTAGCTTCCCAACGCCAGAACCATGTTCTTGTCTCCACGAGAGAAAAGTCATGGGAAATGAATTCAGCCCGAACGGAATTAACTCAATTTTTAACAAGGACTGCTGAGAGATTGCTGTCTCTTTTTTCACCCATTTTTTTCTTAATTTACGCTGAACCGAAAAACGTGCCAGAGTTTCGGGAGTGAACTGCGGATAATTACTTTCGCAAAACCTTGCCAAGGTTAATTTTGTTTATTAAATTAACTCCATCCGCCTAAGGGATACGGAAATTAATAAAACGACATAACGGCATCGTAGGAATTTCAAACAGGTCTTAGTCCGACATACAACGCAACCGATAATTTAATTAAAACATGAACAAAAGATAGATAATTTCGATGTATCTTTATAACGATCCAAGTTCTGCTTTCGACTCTACAAATTATTTATTTCTTCAATCGAGAGGACGATGTTCCTTGTAAAGTCAAATGGTGACAGCAATTAGAGACCTTTCAGACTGGTTCATTTTGATGCAAAATGGAATAAGAAAGAAATCTAACATTCAAAAAAGTGTAAAACAGCTCGCTTTGTTATTTCCCTTGTTGCTAAAAAATATTAACACACTCTTCTTCGCTGGTATTTTTCATTGAAAGCACCAAAATAAAAAAATCTTCACTTTCCTGACCATTTTGTGGCCTCCATATATGCAAACAACTTTAAATTCTTACAGAAATTATTTCTGATGCTACCAAAATCTAAATGTATCAATTTTAAAAAATCAATAAAAAGGGAAGGACTATTCGGAAATCGTGAGATGCGGTCTGGTGTGATGTAGGTTTCAGAAAAACATTTTCTTTATCGTGCCAACGTTTCGATCTTTATTGAGATCATCTTCAGGGCCTGGGATTTACAAACATTGTTTAAATTTAACAAATACATGTACGATGTGGAAAAAAAGCCAACGTATATAAACAAACAGCAATATCTAGTAGGAATAAAAACGTATATAAAGTAGTAAGCAATAATAATAAAAACTTTACACACGGTTTCATGGTGCAGTAGGGAACTCAGATGGTTTATGTGGTTTGTTTGTTTTGGGATATTGAATAATGTAACGTTTTTTGATTCGCAAATTCAACAAATCAGCATCAAGGCAAGACATTCTGAACTTTCAAAATATTATTTGAAGCACTTCTAACACTCGAAATCTCACGGGAACAGTTTCATTCGAGGAAAAAGGTTGTTCTTTAATATATATACGCCGTAAGAAATAAAACTCACCCCATTATTATGTTTACAAAAACTCAATAAAGTGAAACTTGTGATAATAAAAAAATATTTAAAAAATCAATTTTTGGACTGAACAACAGTGACGATTCTATTCAGCATGTTCAGTTAGAAAGTTGAATAATTCGACAAACCATACTTTTTCTGGACATATACAGTATTTCTCATGTTCAGTAGTTTAGTTTCTGTCTATGAATCCATCAGGAATGGCTAGTACTTTGCATAAATGTTCTAAGCACCAGTTTGGAAATTAAAATAAGAAGCCTTGGGAAATTGTAAGGCGGATTAAAAATGTGCTTTTAATTATTAAATCCCCTTCTTTAGTTCTTGTAAAAACGTATGGCAATGACAGTAGGGATCCTTTTTGTACGAGAAAGCCGGGTAGAATAAAAATAAGGGTAGTAAGTACGTGCCCGTTTCCTGATACGGTGAAGGGTGGTTGAATATAGAAACGCTTGAGAACAACCCAGCTCGGTGAATCCCAGATAATTCACTAGTTAAAAAAATATTTTCCTTGGAATAGGTGGCATTATTGATTAGCCTTCGCCCCCCATGTTTATGGTCAGTATCGCCCAATACCCAATCGAAGGTGATTGCCTGTTTTTGAGTTGATACACTTGAACAGCTATTTCAGAGAAAAATGAATGAAACTGTACAACGATATGTCATTGCTCTACTTCTGATTTAGGTTAGATCGCTCTAGCCGTAATAAAGTTCGTGTTTTCGCCGGATACATGTCAAGTAATCGTACATGAACAAAGAATTTCTTCGTATTTACATTGTGTCACGCGTAGTAGGCTTATCGTTGATAAGAACGATGAAAAGAAAAGCGAGGTCTTTTATTCTTGTTACTCTACAATTTTTCTTTTTTTTCGTGATAATTTTCTGTTTATTGCTTGTTATTCCTTCATCATTCTTCACTCCTTGGCTATATTGATTTTTTTTCTTTTTTGCATGACTTACAAACATAATATTAAAGTATTTAATGTTATGTAGATAAACTATGAATATGTATGGCTTGACTTAGTAGTCATGAGCTTAGGTTTAAGGGCGGGAGTCGCTAGTAAAACATGTAAATACAAATATCAATCGTGTAGAGAAACAGATTTAGAATTTTAGTCTTACTGTCGAACCTGGGTGATCACTGATTAAGACATAGACAGAAACTAAACTACTGAACATGAGAAATACTGTATATGTCCAGAAAAAGTATGGTTTGTCGAATTATTCAACTTTCTAACTGAACATGCTGAATAGAATCGTCTCTGTTGTTCAGTCCAAAAGTTGATTTTTTAAATATGTTTTTATTATCACAAGTTTCACTTTATTGAGTTTTTGTAAACATAATAATGAGGTGAGTTGCATTTCTTACGGCGTATATATATTAAACAACAACGTTTTTCCTCGGAATGAAACTGTTCCCGTGAGATTTCGAGTGTTAGAAGTGCTTCAAATAATATTTTGAATGTTCAGAATGTCTTGCCTTGATGCTCATTTGTTGAATTTGCGAATCAAAAGACGTTACATTATTTAATATCCCAAAACAAACAAACCATATAAACCATCTGAGTTCCCTACTGCACGATGAAACCGTGTGTAAATTTTTTAATACTTAAATTTTCTGGCAACGGAAAAAATGCCAGCTCTATGAGGCAATAGTTTCTCGGAAAAGATGTATTTTTTCACCAGTTAACATTTCTCAAAAAAAAATTCGTCAAATTGAAAATATTCTCTTTTTTTCTCATTAAATAGGCAAACCATGTTAGCGAGCAATCTAATAAAACATAAAATACACCCATGAGCGGAAAAATAATAAGAACAATGAAACCCCTTATGCAGAGAAAGGTTGCTCGATGTTTCCGACATAATAGAGGCGTGTCATGCCTTGGCTCCATACAGAGAGCGTGTAGGCATGCCGCCGGGCTTAAGAAGAGTTCTCTAACACGGTAGCGAGTTTCAGTACCCATTTCCGCTTTTTAGGGGAAATTTGGGTTTTTTATTGAACATAATATATCTTATGTGTTGTGTCTATATGTTTTGTCTGAGTGCATGTATTTATTAGCGTGAATGGCGAGGGGTGAGGGTGAAATATAACGTCATCATCGCCCCTCGAACGTTGAGAACGTAGGAGTGTGTTCGGGGTCGATGGCGGATTATTTATAAAAGTACTCCATCGACCACAATCTAGAGTAGTTTGAGTATACGTCGGTGGAGGAATATCAAGTACTCCACCGACCAAACGGAATGAGTGTACTGTACGGATATATTTATGTGTATTAACGTATTTATTTGTATGAATGTAATGTTTGAAAGGGTAAATTTCTATTTAATAGAAATTTATATAGACATAGTTGGGGGCTGAAATGGCCTAGATGTCGAAAGCCCCAGTCAAAAAAAAAATAGCAATAGTATTGCCCATTTTTGAGGAAGTAATCATGAAAAGGTCTTGAAATTAGTTAAAGTTTTAGGATGGGATGCTTAAGAAGAAAATACACAACACACTCCTGAAAAAGAAGTGGGTATAAAAATGAATATCCATCTAAATGTGGAATTTAAAAAAAAAATAATTAAAAACGATACAGCTAGTCTTTCGAAAATCGATCGTTACTGCCCTGTAGGGTAGAAAAAGCTATTCCTGAAAATTCGCAAAAAAAAATCCTTCTTAAAAAGTACATGTAATGCAGGTTTTGACACAGTAATTATGTATAATAGATACAAAACACACTTTCCACTAAAACTAAAGCAAAACCAAACAAGTGAACGTCACGATGTTTCCCATCGCGGTCAACGGAAGGATTCCACAAAATGAAAATTTAGTTGGGCAAACGTTCCCTCTCCTAAACTTTTATTTTAAAGGCGGCAGCTGGCTAAATAATCGTTAACTTTATTGGAATACACAGACACCCTCAGTTAAAACAAACCGACGGGAAAATTGTTTTTGAAGTCAATTTGTTGCAGAAAAGAAATAACCAAGCAGATAATTGCTCGCCCTTTCTTTCGTTTTTCTGAATTAGTGCCTTTCGTCAGTCCATCAACGAACTTAACTTCTGTTTCGAAACCAGTCTCTCTCAATCATTGCAAAAATCTTCCTCTATGAATAACAAGAGTACAATAGAAAGAGAGGACGATTTTTTTACTGATAAAGATTGAATGAGTGAGACTGAATGAAAAAGAGTAAAGGAGAAAGACAGAGAGATAGATACATAGCTGGAGACATACACGGATACGTGATAGAGAGGGGTAAGAGTATGTACTTAGAAGGAGAGTGATTGTACGAGCACACATGCGCGCGCGCACCAGCTATCAGCGTCACTCATCTTCCTCATCGGCGCATCGTTTACCTCCATGCCAGGTAATTTATTGAAAAATTCTAAACGTTCTTTAGCCGTAGAAAAATAATCCAAATGTTTTACAATATAAGTTAGACTCAAAAACCAGCCACACTGAATTTCTACCATACGAGTAAAAAAAATTCTAGGACAAAGTTTCCTATAAAATATTATTTAATTTTGGGTTAAGTCGTAGTCGTTCATATACGGATAACTGTTTTTTAAAACCGACTCAAATATTTTTGGAACAGACTTGCGAATTCTTCTATGAAAATGAAAAAATACAAAATTGAGTAAGTACAAATACTTTGATTGAATCTACAATTTCTAGCATTGTATAAATTAAATTTTTTCACATCCAACATGTATTTGTATAATTAAAACAATGTTTACGAATCCCAGGCCCTGATGATGATCTCAATAAAGGTCGAAACGTAGCACCATAATGAAAATGTTTTTCTAAAACCTACATCACATCAGACCGCATCTCATGATCTCCAAATTATCATTAAAAACTAACACAGGTTTAATAGATAATTTCCGATATCTGATATGACAAACTCGACAGAAAGAATTTCCTACATTACTTTGTTGAAATCGTCAGATGTGCTCAAGAATGAGATAATTTAGAAAATCGCCTTTTTCATTATTTTTACGCCGTTTCGACCTTTATTCGGGCCATCTTCAGGGCATTAAGTGTGGTGCTATATTTGAGGTTGAAAAAGGTGTTTCTCTGAACTAACTCATTCTTGACCACTCCTCACGTCTTCAATAAATCATGAAACAAAAGGTCACTAACCAAAACGCAGAGTCCTAAATTGCTTTTAATCAATTGCGTACGTGCGTGCGTAAGAGATACAGGAAGAAGTACAAAGCTCTGCAGTTTAGGGAAGAAGAAAATGGTGAAAGAAATAAACAGAACAAGAATAGATAATGCTTAGTTTGCTCAATCAATAGATGGTTTGATAAATAGCTCGTTCACATAGTCTGTCATGCATATAGAAAGTAGAATTGGATAAATAGGCGTCGTAAGGGACGGAGAAGAATAAAGTAGGGGAGGCCGGATCTAAATTTTTACGTTTTACATTTTATTATATTGTCGGAATTTGTGGAACAGCCGCGCAGTATAGGGGCATTCCCGAGATGATCAATCTTGATCAGGCCGCTGTCAACAGTTCATTTACACGTAGATACAATGCACCAGCACACTTTTACATCCGAACACAATACACGCCTTTCACTTAATTTCCAAATTTGAAAAGCCATTAAATAATATTTTCTTCTAGGTTTATTAAAAATCGTTACGTCCGTGAACGATAACAACAACACAATTGATATTGACGGAACGAAAACAACAAAAAGGTATGTTTGCTCTGTCGTGCTGAAAACTTAAGAGGAGGGGGCTGCTTCTATTACATTTCCAAAGGAAGAAAATAGACATGTCAGGGGTAAACCTCCACTGATAAGTTCTGTAGCCCACGGCTGACAATCCACCTTCAATCAATGTTCCTTCCTATACTTTTGCTTCCCTCCTAAAATAATCGGAATGCTCGCTTCCGACCGGCAAAAGATTGAAAACGTATTTTTCCCTCTAACAGGTGAGGAAAAAGTTTGGAATTTAGTTCTCAGCGCTTTAAAGGAAATAATTACGATAAAGACATAAAAATAAATGGCGATTTTGACGTAAATCGGCTGTTGGTGGACAAAATAAAAAAAACCTCAGTGCAATATTGATATTAAAAAAATCTGTTTAAAAAATAGGTAAAATGTAATTAAAACATGTCTGTTAGAGAGATACATAGATAGGATAAGTACATATGCATATACATGGTGTCCTTTTTAGAGGGCCAGACTAAATTTCTCATGAACCAATGAATAAAAAAATACGTATTTAATATTTTTTAGTTTAGTTGCAAATTATTACCTTTTTTGATAAAAATTATACAGACTACCTCAGGCCCTGGTTAACTTCAAAATTTTGAAAACGATGTATGCATCATTTTAACAGGATTTTTTACCTTGAAAATAATGGTGTACTCGAATTTTAAATTGGTCAGAAATAGAAAAAGTTATGGCAAAAAATTTGGAAAAGGGTAATTTGGCTTGCAATTTATTTATTTATTCTGCTGAAACAGCCTGCCTTGCATTAAGGTATAAAGATTAGCTCTTTTAACCATTTCCCCGGTGGTCACAGCGATAGAGTCAGAGGAGATGGATTGACAAGCATTTTCTGTTCCTTGCTACACTTCTTCAATGAGGATGCTGGGTTGTGATTGGCGTAGAAACTGTTTTCTAAATAGCCCCACAGAAAATAGACAAGTGGAGTTAAATCGGGTGTCCGAGGAGATCAACCAGGCCATGAGGTCCTATCCAACTTTCCCAGAAGTGGCGATACAAATAACGTCTCAACTGCAAAGACTTGTTTGCGGGGAGAATCATTCTTTGTCGTTGTTGCAGAGGAACATCATCTAATAGTGTTCATAAAACTCAAAAAATTAAGCAACCGAGCACCGTTTAAATTATTTTCGTAGAAATAAGGCCCGAATTAATTTATTTCCAAAAAGTCCACACCATACATTGATACTGTGAACCACCTGATGATGACGAGTGTACGAAAATCTCGGATTTTCCTCTGCCCACATTCGAAAATTCCGACGGATTAGTATGCCATTAGAGTTGACCCTTGGGGAAAAACTGAATTTATCAGTACACAAGATGTATGAAAGAACGATTTCTTCTGCCTCCCAAGTCCTAAAACCTTCCCAACAGTTCTAAGGAGAGAGTGAGAAGATGATTTGAGGTAGAGTGAAAGAGGCAGCAAAAGAGAGAGTGAAAATATTAATTGAGAGAGAGAGAGAGAGAGAGAGAGAGAGAGAGAGAGAGAGAGAGAAAGAGAGAGAGAGAGAGAGAGAGAGAGAGAGAGAGAGAGAGAGAGAGAGAGAGAGAGAGAGAGAGACAGACAGACAGAGAAGGCTAAGGAAAAACTAGAGCTAATAATAACCAATTAACCTAAAAGTGGTTTAAAATTGCGAAAAAAGATTGTATTCCATCTAGGTGACTTCAGTTATCTCTTTGGCTAACTGGGGTTCAACAACAAAGCTGAAACAAGCAGAAATAGGAAATGCGATATATATGAATTGAGGAAATATTAAAACAAACGATGCAGAGCCGAACGGTGCTATCTTGACTTAAAGTCAAGTGAAGTCAAAGCTTGGTAGTTCGAAAGCTCAAAATAAATGACAAACTCAAAAAAAAAATTAACGAAATTATACTCGTTTTCTAAAGGATCAACCATCGTGACGCGAGTGGCGCAAAAATTTAGGGTATAAATAAGGATTGTCAGTAGCAAGAGAAATTGCTCTCTTTTTCACGATGAGATATCAAAGATCAGTAATCTGCTTCAGCTTCGGTGTGAAAGCGTCACATTACTCGATCGGATCGGCCCAGCTTTGGAGTAAAAGCCGGCTTAAAATGGATCGTTCGAGAGATCGTACAAATTATTTATGTTTTAGTCAATTTAAAATTTAACAAAGGTTGTACGGTCTGCCTAATTATCTAACCGAATCAGAAAATTCGAAAATTGTCAAAATGTATGACAAGCTTTTTTTGCTGAAAATAAAAAATACAAGTCGTATAACGTCAGCGCGAACGTAATTAGCCAATTCTGGAATCCTCTGCCCTTCCGGATGAATAAATAATTCACACTAATGATAGCGTTTATTCACAGTGACCTTTGCGGGAGGTCACAAAGGGAGAAAAATAAATGCAAAGTAGCAATTTAATAAGTTCCGCATCCTTAAATTGGGCCGGTTTCGAATCCCAGGAGGAGGCGTCTAAGCTGTGACAGGCCAATTGGCCGGGCTTTATTTGCCTTTAAAAACGAGTGACCCTCCGACCCAGATTGAGCTATTACTATAGCAGTTGTATTTTATTTAAGGGGGTTTCTTCTGCCACCCGCCATCACTGGAATGACAGGACCATCCTGAACGGAGAAGGGCCCAATTTGTTTGAATCGCTTCATTTAAATAATTCCACGATTACTTGAAATGGCCGAAAGGTTGCTCGTAATATAATTGTCAAATTTAAAAATCAACGCCTTCCACTGGTAACCAGGCAGCTCTTTTTTAATTAAATCGTATTATACTGAAAGAAGCTTGATACAACTTCTCAGACACAAAATTAACTAATTTTTCTCTCCTACATACTAAATTTTCTTTTGAAAACATTTACTGTTGGTTTAATAAACTCAGTAAAAATCAGACGAATTTTTCTGTTCGGATTTAAATTGTGAATTATATTCCATAACCTTTATTACAGTTAATTTTATTTAAGCTTTCATATATACTATTGCATATATGTAGACTAGAGACAGACTCGATTCTAAAATTTGAGTTCAAATCTATATATTACTTGCCTGATACCATGTATTTCATTATAAATCGACTAGGTTTGAGAATGAAATAATCACACATTTATAACGTTTAAAAAGTTTGGAGAGGAGGAATGGGAAAATGTTAATTAAATATCAATATTTTATGAAACAACTAAACAAAGCCAGTTCCAATCTTCAATAGGCAAATTGAAATGACAAAACAGATTCATCTATGAAATATAAATAAAATTCAATTAAACTGAACTGCATTCAACAAATGAATTTGTATTAATAAAATCAGACTCACTCAGCCAGCAAGGATTTGAGGCAAAAAACAGAACATACCTGAAACAAACAAAAACACAATTAAATAAGAACAAACAAAAACTATAAAAAAAATACGAACAAAACAAAACTCATCAATTAATGCTACAAAATATACAAGTTCTCATTCACACCTATTTTTCTCTAGGGAAAAAACACGAGAAAATTGTTTTTATTATTAGTTTCGCACAACTCAAAACTTTGAGACCTAACCGCCCAAAATATGCGATTAATAACATAGCCATTACAAAATACTCATCCATTATATTTTTTGACACTGAAATTGAGGGTGCGAACGGTTTTAAATTCTCTGTTTAACTGTTCTCAGTTTTACGCAAAAGAAAAAACTATTTCCGAACACTGTTTTTCGGAAAAACGAAATCTTCATCCAAGAACCAATCAAAAACTTTTAACAAACTAGTAAGCCATCATAAAACCTAAATAATAATAATAATAACTGATCTGGCTATCGAAATGTCTAAGCGAACGAGATTTTTTTAAAAATTACTGCTCTTCGAAATAATAAAATAATAATATTTGATATTTAAATAATAAAATAATATTTGGGAATATAAAAACTCTTAAACTAATAAAAGTTCCTTTGTGGTATAGAGATAGATGGAACAGGGAGGGGGAAGGATTCAAAGACCAAAATATTGACTTAGCAACTCTACGACCCACACAGCATTTATTTAAAAAAAAAAAATATATATAAAAAAAAATTAAAAAAAAAAAAGCTAAAAACATTGAATATCAAGAAATATTTATCGAAAGGTTGCTAGTAAAAAGAATGAATAAAAAAATTTAACTTAAAAAAAAAGAAATAATCGGACTCACTCACCCAATCAATAATGAATCTTTTTAGGTTTTCGTTGCTTGCAATACATTGGTGAACTTTCAAAAAAAAATTAGGAAAAATTCTGAAACGTGAATCATCCTAAAGACAAGGTGGACAACTTGACAAAAAGCGGAGTTTACTAATTTAATCGTAGTGATTGCGATAATAAGCATATAGAGAAAAGCGGCGGAAAAATTAAAACGAGAGTTATAAGAAACAAACAACAAACTTACAGGTTAAACAATTCCAACAAGGGAGGGAACATTTGAGAAGGGAAGAGTCTTTTGAGTAAATAAAATAAATTTCCAGCTAGTCTGGCATTATTCATTGTTCTTGTAATCATTAATGATGGCACTATAAATATATTTTATTTATTTTTGTATTTATTGATTTATTTTGCTGGATATTCTTGCGAACTTTTGGTACATGCCTTTCTATAATTAAATTACGTACTGCATGTTTTTTACATATGTGAATACAGCATAATATGCTTTGGCACTGAATAATGAAAAAAAAAATCGCGTCATCATTGTAACACGCAAAAAAGTGCTCTCAGAATAAATTTGGTTTAGTAACAACGCGAAAACGACGCAAGACCAATCCCGTGGTTAATTTTAAAAAAATATATATAATAATAGAAAATTTATATAACTTAGATATATTATAGAGCATTTATATTTTTGTGGGAGGAAGCATAATCGGGTGTTAGGTGCCCGGAGTTTCGAATTTTTTGTTTTTAAATTTGAGCTTGTTAACATTTATTTCCACTTTTATTTCCAAAGAAAATAGTTTACACTTTTATAACTACAATAAAATTTAAAAAATACTAAAAAGAAAAACCACAAGAGCTGGAATAGATTAAATCTCGCATGACGGACAGGTCGTGCAGGTTTAGCTTTGGGAAGCGCCGTATTGCCGATTACTTAGCTCAAGGTTTTCTTATATAAATCCATTAAGTATAGTAACCTAATTGACCAAATTATTTCTTTCGATTAATTATTCTTTCTATGTAAGGTCTTGGTCGAGATGAAAAAGTTAGTGTCACGAGCGAGATTCGAACCCACGACGTTCGGCTCAATACGCCGCTGCTCTACCACTTGAGCTACCGTGACTTCGATCCACTCGGACGCCAACTCCCAATCTCAACTTACGACCTTTCTCATTTTACCTCTTGGAGAAGTGGGTAAGAGGCGTTAAAGTTTATAAATGCACAACCTCCTTGAAAGATTTCTATTGAACCGCCATTCTAGATACTCACAAAAATTCTCTGCTGGAGAGAGAAAAAAACTTGCTTTCGTGCGTTACTAGATGTAGAACAGGCTTTTGAAACGGTCTGGCACACGGGCATGCTTTATAAACTTAAATACTTCTGCTCTTAGCAAAGCATTTAAAATAAATAAATAAAAATAAAAAGTTTATAATTTTCTCCTTGAACAATTATCGGCTAAAGTAACTACATTATCAAAAGTCATGAAATCATTATCTTTTTTAATAAACCTTAAAATGCCAGCATGGGCAATTTTTGTCATAATGTTCCTTTTTACCTAAATTTCGTGTGTTTTGTCCTAATGTTCCAACTGAATTTGCAAAAGACGGGCTGAAAACAAAAAGGGGGACGCACTTAAAACGAACGGCATACAAGTTTGAAACTCATTTGCCTAATGCGATAAGTCGAAAATCAGATTGCCTAAAACCTTCCCTGGCCCTCGGAATCTTCCGAGGGCGTCAATTTACATATACATACAAACGTTATCTCCGTAGACGGCCGGTGTGGGTGAAAAATAAATTTGAATGAGAATCCTATAAATAAACATTAAGGGGTAAGTCGAAAACTGTTTGTCCGGAGGATTAAAATGGAAGGACGTCGCCGTTCCTTACAGACCGGGGGTAGGAAATTAATCTCTACAGTCCTAAATAACCGTGGAAAGGCCGTCTTGATGGCTCTTTGAGTCAATTGAACCGACGGGACCTTTTGATTGAAAAGTCCGCTTTGTACCAAGACGGATTTCCCAACTTTGCCAACTGTTCCAAGAAATGGTAAGATGCTTCGTGAAAGAAGCGGAGTAAAAAATTAAAAAGAAAAAAGAGGTAGGAGCCAAAGTGTGAAATGACCAAAGCGTCTTTAGGAAGCAATCTCGTCAAGACTCCTTCCCAACGACGGATATTGTTCTTGTTTGGGTAGCAGGAAATTTCTCCAGAGCGGAAATGGACAGAGATTACCATTTATCGACATTAGGCAAATGCTTTGTTCAACTGAAATTTTCGTTCTTACCATTATTGAAGAAAAGTGGTGTAAAACCATCAAAATTTGTACTAGTCCTTTTACTACGTTCAACCAAATTTATGACAACATTCCACTATTAAATAAAAAATATATCGAGAAACATCCGGGAAAAGACTCTCGGCTATGAAAACAAGGATTTGCATTTTTTGTACGTATGTAATGGTAATATTTTTCAATAACATTCTGGGGTTCCAAAACTACTACTTTTCACTAGCATATAAATGTTTATTTTGCCCTCACATCTAGCCACGGAATCTACGGATCTACCACAAGGGTAACCGCAAATGAAGGCGATATTTTGTACGCTTTATTTTGGACTACATTGCAGGGGAAACGGCATTCCACCTTCATACATATACCTATTGTATGTAGGTATTATTTCGAAGGAAAAAAGGTATTTATTAAAGAATACCGCGAGTCTTAAAACTAAACATAGATTTTTCTAAATTTTCAACCCTCTGCTACGTTCAAGTTGGAGCACTCTGCATAGCAGTATTATATTACGCCCAAAATACAAGTCGTTTCTGTTTAATTATCATAATACATTTTATTTCGCTAAACGGGAAAATATAAAAGACAATAAAGTTTTTTTGGACTCCAAGTCGAATAAAAATAAATAAAAATAAAAAATAAAAAACAATTTATCTCATAATTATAAAAGTAATCTGTTTATTTATTATTGCCAACTGTTTAAAAATTGAACTAACTGAAATGACACGTTGACAATACTGAGTTTCAAATACTGAATGATCCTGGCTATAAAAAATTACATTTTTCGAAAAATATTGCTGTTCCTGAGGACATGCATATATGGACATATAAAGAAACGTTTCCATGAATTAAGATAAAACAGGTATGTACAAGAGAAAAATCAGGATGGATAAAAGTGATAATTACAAAGAGTGAATGGAGATTTAGAACACTTAACGCCAGAAGAATCTGCAGGTCCCCTATTGTCCAACGAGACTATTTTTTAAAAAGCGCTTAAATTAATTAATATTTATGAAAGGTATTGGTTGAGATAAAAAAAGTCAGTGTCACGAGCGGGATTCGAACCCACGACCTTCGGCTCAATACGCCGCTGCTCTTCCAACTGAGCTATCATGACTTCCATCCGCTCGGACACTAACTTCCCACCATCTCATCCTCACCTCTCGAATTTTCCCTCCTTTTTGCCATTTTTCAAATGTCGTGTAATCTATTTGATTCTCGGCGACAAATGAAATGGCCATGGAGAGCTTTCGTGAAAATATACTTCAGTTTAATTATTCAATTCTTTACAGTTCGGGGTCCGAAAAGCGCTTAAAGTTGAAATTGATGTTCCTAGATCGTTAAAGCGTGTTTGTTTTTCTTATTTTAACTTTTTTCCTGTAAGAATTATTTGTTATTTACAACTACATAACATAATAACGTAATTATTTCTATATATGCTGAATTTGTCGTTTGAGTCACTTGTTGCCCAGTGACAACACTCCTTCACACTGACACCTCGTTATTCGTCACTCACTGAGAAGGACTCGGGACAACTTTGCTCCAATCGTCAAAGACGATTTTTCTGGTAGAGTTGTAATTGATATTTTTGCAACTTTCATTAATTATAGCTAGTCCAACAATAATAATAGTATATCTAACTATATATATAGATATAACAGTTCTGTATATATACATAACATAGTTTTAAATTGTATGTCAGTGTTTGCTTGTCACTATTCATTAATTTTATTGAAGTGAATTTTGTTTTTTAACTGAATATTTTCTTACGTATTTTGATTGTTTTAAGCGCATATTTCGAATATTTTAACAGTATATTATGTAACATTAAAACAACTTTGTTAGTTCATAAAAACCCGCCCCCTAATTATAATCATGTTGAAATAGCGTTCAGCTGTCAAGCACAAGACATATAAATTGATTATGATTATAAGCAACTGAACAAATACAGTATTCAACTCAATAAATAATAAAGATATAAAAATTGATATAATTAGTAAAGACCGTTGTTCGTATACGAATATATAAGATACGTATCAATTATCAAACACATTTGCCCATCTGACTGGGCACAATTATTTATCGTTAATGAATATTTTAATAAAAATGAATACGAAAATTATAAAGCATCTAAAAATACTAAAACTTTAGTTAAATGATTTACGTTCAGTCACGGATGACGAAATTTCACTTATTAACCTTTAAACAAACCAAGTTCAACATTCTGTGACACCCAACCGAGGAGAAAAGAATAAGCAAATATAATAGAGTGGAAAAAAGACAGAGAATAATAAAGAGAAAGAAAGTGAAGGGATAAAGTTGGGTAGGAAGAGAGAATATTGAGAAATGGAAAGTAGAGTGCAGAAATATTGGAGGAAGGACGACTATGAATAAATAAAAGAGAGAGAGAGAGAGAGAGAGAGAGAGAGAGAGAGAGAGAGAGAGAGAGACAGGGAGAGAGAGAGAGAGAGTGTGTACTATTGGAAAGATAGAAGAGAGGAGAAAGGACATGTGGATAAAGAGGAGAGTTGGGGGGAGTGACATGCCTACCTCAGAAGGAAATGCAATAGTAGAAAGTTATTAATCGCAGGGTAATAGTGGGCAAAAGGATAATGGGTCATATCGAAACTTAACATGGACACAAGACCGACAAACAACATGTGAGGTGGTAGGAAAAGAAACTTCAGCAGAAAGACGTAAGAGAAGAATGAGATGTTAGTAATAATAATTTTAAGCAACGAGAATGTTTATTTGTCGGTGATGATGAGGGTAAAATCAATTTTTATAATACTTTTTTGAAATTTTTACCCTTCACGACCAATGTTATTTGTTACAGGCACGGTTCGAATTTCCTAGAACCTACGCTGAATATTTTAGCAAGCATCGCTCTCCCACTCTTTCTCCTGTTTGTCCGATCCTTGTCTCTTTGCGAAGAACAGTCGACAAGGCGAAATCGAATAATGCCGATTTACCCCCTTTGCATGGCATTTTATAAATGAAGTTACTCATTGGCAACCTTCGGGGATTTTACGATCGCCAGAAAAATTCGGACGCCCCCACAACACAGGACCCGAACACTTACCAATTTACAAAACAAAAGCTTTCAGAAATAAAGGGCCGAAGCTTTCTACGTCCTCAGCCCTAAAGTTCGAACCCTGTTTGCCACAGAATACCATTCTAATGACGGTCAATTTGTTTTACCCTTCGCTCCCAAAGTACCTCAACTGCTAAAAAGTTAATACAACGGTACTTTTAAAACTTCTAAACGTAGCAATGGACTGTGCAATACACTAATTAACACTGGTTGGTTAAATGGATTATTTTCCTTCAAATGGCAGGATTAGAAAAATTATAATTATTTATGCGGAATTTCAAATGAAATTTATTGAACCCAAGAGTACCGTTTTACATACCATATATATAGAGGACTGAGCCTTATAACTAGCAACAAATCACATGTTATCATTAAGGAAATAAAGTTTAAAAACCAAACTATTTGAATTTAATTCAGTTAGAGAAAAAAAATATCTTTTATCATTACACATCAACTACCTACGCCATTTTTAGCATAAGGATTTAGACAATCTAGAAAGTTTTAACCCCATAAAAAGTATGATTTTCAAAGGGACATTTTAAGCGTTTACTGTTTAATATACTTAATCCCAAGTTGCAAAGGAAAGGTCCTTTACGACTGAAGTTGAAAAGTGCAATTACTTATTTACATTGTAGGTGAAATTCTTTATTTTTTTCCTACTTACTGTTGTGGAAATTTGTAGTGCAGTTTTTTCTCCTTTCTCATTGAAATTTTATTTTATGTGGGCTATTTGATATCTAAACATACCTAAGTATATAAATTAAAACAGGTTCAAGGGTAAAAATCTTTTCATTTTGATTAAGCTTTTTTATAGCTTTGTCCAAGTAAAATTGCCTAAGTAAACCGTTTGACAAATGTGACATTTTGCCAATTCCCTTAAGATGTGATCAGAAAAGGATTCAACGTTAGATTCAAAAAATAAAAAAATGAAGGTAAAAATAACATAAAATTCAATTGTATCAAACGATTTCCATCAAGGCATTTTAGATCAGATAATTAACTCTCCTCATTTTACACGTTGTTTATATTTAAAAAAATTAACAAATGATTACTAATCATGAAAAAGAATTAGCAAAAAATATAAGAAAGCCTATTAGTAAACTTGCCGACGGACAAATTAGTATATGCAAGTCAAAAATTACCAACCATAGTTCACGCATATACGTATTATGTGTCTAGAACAATAATACAAACAGCATAGACTGAATCACATATTTTATCTAGCCTAAAATAGATTGATTTATAAGAGCTCAATTCCGCACATACCTCAACACATATGCAAAGTTTAGCATATTACTTCACCCAATTCGACATAACATTTTCTGCCTCTAACGAATGCAATTGTGTGTAAACGTAGGCATACTGTACCTTAATTACATTATTTTCTACGATTATTCAGGAGAGATGGGGTCTGGTGTGATGTAGGTTTTAGAAAAACATTTTCTTTATCGTGCCAACGTTTCGATCTTTATTGAGATCATCTTCGGGGCCTGGGATTTACTAACGTTGTTTAAATTTAACAAATACATGTAGGATGTGGAAAAATGTGAATTTATACAATGAAAAAATGATTTTTATATTCAACCAAAGTATTTCTACTCACTCAGTGTTTGTTTTCTGTGTAATTGTGCGATTATTGCGGGTCGTATGAAGATGATCTATCTAAATAAATATCGAAACGTTGGCATAAAGAAAATGTTTTTCTGAAACCTACGTCACACCAGACCGCATCTCACGATTTCTGAATAATCATCGACTAACGGTTACTAATCATAACACATTATTTTCTACATACATACTATTCAGTCAAGTAGAGGGTGGAGTACCCGGTATTCGTCCATCACGAACTGCACATGGTGTATCAGTAATATAATTGAGGTTCCATTCACACCAAAAAATCTTGCCAATCAATAAAATCAACTTCAATATACAGAAAAAGAAAGAAAAATGAGATATCTATCAAGTACTGAATAGTGTTTTCCATTTTTTTAAAATAATTTTTTAACACATTACGACTACCTTCAAGTAGGTAATAGGAAACAATGAGCAAGGTAATATATACAAAATTAAAAACAAGCGTGGAGAAAATACCCATTGGTATTACTCCAATGTTACTAAACTATAGTCTGTTTAATTGATACATGTTTCATTATCACTTTGACTATCATCACCATCACTTCCTAGGAGATATTGCGGCCATTGTCACTTCAATTGGCGGGGAGAGTTTGAGGGGATTCGTCGGGACGCGCGGTTTCTGAAGTGCTGATTTCCGGTAGTTGCAGTTTTTTATGATATTCACTAGTTTCGTGGACCGCTTGACCAATTAATATTAACCAATTAATTAAGGATTTCAGTTGAGATAAAAAGTCAATGGCACAAGCGGGATGCGAACCCACGATCTTCGGGCTTGATACGCCGCTGCTCTACCACTTGAGCTATCATGACTTCGATCCACTCGGACACCAACTTCCCATCTCAACCACACCTTTTTTAAATTTTCTGTGAACGGATTTATCATAGACATCATAGATTTCAAGCAAATTGGTTTACACACTTTTTAAATAATAAAAAATGTTATTTTTGACTAGAAATTGTTTTTAGTAAGAAAAATTCATCTTTCCCTGAAATAGAGTGAACAATGGATAAAATCCAATCTACCTTTTAAGTAGAACAAAGGAAAAAATGCTCGCGCCAAATTAAGGCCAAAAAATCTCTCTCTTTTTTATTGCCATAATTGAAAAAATTCGCATTTGCGAGCTTTAAAAGGTGCTGGAAACTAACCCGAATTGCTAAAACAATGTTTTTGTCTTTACTGGAACACCTTTTGGTTTTTATAACTTTTTATAATAATTCGATAATAATTTCGAATCCCGCTCGTGCTAATGACTTTTTTATCTCAACTAAAAACCTTAATTAATTGTAATATATTAATTGGTCAAGCGGACCACGAAATTAGTGTATCTAACGATTTAAAATGAAGTATACTTCACTAAAGCTCTCCGTGGCCATTTCATTTGTCGTCGAGAATCCAATGTGATTACACGACATTTGAAAAATGGCAAAAAGGAGGGAAAATTCAAAAGGTGCGGTTGAGATAGGAAGTTAAAGTCCGAGCGGATCGAGGTCACGATACCTCAAGTGGTAGAGCAGCAGCGAATCTAGCCGAAGAAGATCGTGGGTTCGAATCCCGCTCGTGCCAATGACTTTTTTATCTCAACTAAAAACCTTAATTAATTGTAATATATTAATTGGTCAAGCGGACCACGAAATTAGTGAATTTAATTTTTATACTAATCTAATCTCAATTAATATTTTACGTAAAAACTAGAATCAACGGAGATATATATATATATATAACTGTGAAATGCAAGCACATCAAAGGCATAACACAACATAAAAAAAACACTGAAAATTGCTTGTTATATTGTTTCTCGGTTCCTAGTGGGCGAGAATGCCGTCGAATATTTTTTGGCCTAGTACTAGTTAAACTAGTAGTTTAAAAAAATATGGCAGAAAGAGAGAAAATTCGAAAAGCTGTCGGTTGAGATGAGGAGTTGGAGTCCGAGGGATCGAAGCCGCGATAAATCAAGTGGTTAGAATCCCATCAAGCCGAAGGTCGTGGGTTCGAATCCCGCTCGTTGCAATAACGTTTTCATCTGAATGAATGCCTTAGATAAAAAGAATAATTAATTGAAATATTTTTTTTTTATGTTTCGCTAAAATCAGTGATCCAACGTCCCGTAGCCTCCGATTGTTCAGGGATATCACAACATTAAAATGTAGACAATTTCACGTGAAAATATCGTTTAACGTCGGCTGCCAAGTGAGCCAACCAGTCAATTTATTGAATTCTACATTTTAGGCGAAACCGACCCGCGCACACGGACGGGTGCAACAGACAATGCTTGAAAAGCAATTTCAGCAAACGAGCATTCCACGTCGGCTGAGAACAGTGACCGAAATTAATACAAACATTTGCGTAATTAGCAGCTGCGGTAGCACGAGGTTTGGCGCCGGCGTTATGTAAATTCGAACCACCCAAAGGGCTGAGAAAATATGTTCAGCATACTGTTTGCATTTACGGTTGCATGTGTCTGTTCAAGTGGCCGTAGAAGAAGGTTATGAATAAATAATACACCGCGCAACTAGCCTCGCCTCGCACGGATACATGGTAATCCTATTCAAAGAAAAATCAGTTAAAAAGTACGGCCGAGTCGTAACTAACGAGGTACTCGTCTAAAAAAAATAAAAAGAAGAGCGGGTTAAATTGTTAAACTTTCGCCAACGTAATATTGTACAAACAAACAACCCGTTGAAACTCTCCAGTTTTAAAGAGGGTTCACTTATTATTAATAAACCACTGCATTTATGAAAACATTTTATATTAAAGCGCAGAAAACGGACAGGAATATTCACAAACGCTGTGTAAATGAGCAAACAGACCTATTGTATGACAAAAAACACATTTCAGGCAATGAGTCTACAACCCCTCAAGACCTGGGTAAATCCAGCTCCTATTCATTTAAAGGGCCCTCCGGCAGACAGACTGGGAAAAAAGACCTGAACATCAATCAATCATTTTGACACTGAAATGAATCAGTTTCCCCCTTGTAATCAGTCTCAAAAGGATCAGACCTTTCTGCAGATAGTTCAATGTCATTTTCCAATAAGATATAATTATAATGCATAGAACGCAAATCTATGTTCAAACAATGAACTATATTTTATTTAAACATTTTAAACAATCGTTTTAAACAATTTCAACAATTGATCACTCTCCTGCATCACTAAGCCATTACACAAATAAAATATTTTAGAATTAATCAAGGGGAAAAGAACAAATACAAAACTACTCCAATCTATCAAAATACAAACAACGATATATAAAGTTTATTAGGCATTTAGGTTGATACAGATATTTCTTATTGACCTCTACGACAGGATGAGCCAAAAGTGCGGAAGTTTCGATCGCTTTGGTCCGACAGACGCATATGCGATTTCTCTATCTTCATTGGTCGGTTTGAACGATTTTTCAATAAATCGGGTCTTTTGGTATGTTCTCCGTGAAACGTGAATGTTGTCAGAATATGTTATCTTTGTCTGCCTGCATCTCTGTGAATGCTTGATTTTATGTCTGGGTTTTTCTTTTGGTCATGTCTTTCTTCATTTTGAATAATGTTTTAGATGGTTGTCCATGTTTCGTCCTTTTTGTACCCCTGACCAAAATTACTAACTTTACCCTCACTGGGTAAATTAACCCTAAACGGGTTTCGGCATCACTCCTTCTTTAGTGAAGATGAATTGCAATAAGGTGAAAAGAATTTGACGGAATATACAAAAATGTTTAACTTGAATAACTTGTTTTTTTCATAAATTTCATTCTGTATATGTATTAGTGTGCCAACAAAAAGCACTCAAAACGTCTAAGCAAAAGATTGGTCTAGAAACAAAAAACAAAACAAAGAAAAACTTTTAAAAAAAGAGAGAAAAAACGCGTTTATCAACAAGAACTTAATTTTTTTTCCATAATCTTAACAATGAATGTGGCAAACCCAAGTAAAACCCCGTTTAAATAGTTTTTTGCGTCGAAATTAACCTTTTTCCCGTAAAAATAACTTTTTTAATTTCAAGCTAACCTTTTTTTACCTTCATAATAACTCTTATAACTTTCCAATTAGGTCGTTTTTATTTTAAATTATCCGTTTCTTTACAATAACAAAACCCTAGGAGATGGTATGAACTGTAAGCAAAGTAAAATTCCTGCATTAAAATAAATAAATAAAAATAATAAGGTTCTCAGAAAGAAGGCCATATGACATATTAATGACAATTAAAAATTCTAATATAAAAAGTTAGATATAAAAACAAATTATTGTTCTTATAATTTCAGATTTTTAAATAAAAACTAATTGGACTATTAAAATCCAGTCGAAAATTAAAAACAAAAACGATATAAAATAGAATGTAAAAAAAAAGTATATCAGATTAAAAGAAGAATCCTTTAATTCTTCTTTTTATAGGTTAAAGTATTTTCGCCTATTATATAAAAGAATAACCCGTTATTACAATTTCAATTAATTATGCTTTTCATGTACGGCCATGGATGAGATGAAAAAGTTAATTCGGCTGGGGTCGAATCCCGCTCGTAACACTAACTTTTTCATCTAAACCAAGTACATAAAAAAATATAATTATTGAAATAAGTCATTTGATCAATAAGACCACTAAACATAAATAGATAAATATTTAATTTTATAAATTAAATTTCAATTGTAATTAAATATCCTATAGTTAATAAAGAACTCAATTATTTTATATATTTAAAAAAAATCGAAGTAAGAGTCAATTTCTGTTAATGTACAGGAATATTGCTTCCATGCTAGTGGTCCAAGCTATCACTTTTCTATTTTATATATATATATANATTCTATGCAGAGCGTGTAAAGAAATTGCCATCACCATAAAACTGAATTATTTTTCGGACAACTAAATATAATGTATATATATAAAATGATAATTATTAGAACTTAAAAAGGGTTAATTTTAAGGTATATAAAATGGTTTAGGGGTAGGTAGAGTAAATATGACGGAAAACTATGGTCCTGATGAATCCCAGCCAAGTAGGTAGAAATTATTGTTCAGATAGGGATTTCAGCTGTTTTGGTTATAAAATGCCATGACACAGGTTCATCTCGTTGCAAACCTTAAAACAAAATTTCTCTATAAATTAAGCCTAAAACGACCAAGTAGAAAGAGCTTTCAAAGGGCTCAAATGTTAAACGCCCTTCAAGGTTTTACCATACATTAAGAATGCTAATATCAGAGGTTGAAAAAGAATCCTCCTGAAGAGGTTTTAACGGACTCAGTACAAATATGAAAAATCAAAAAATCATTCTAACAGAAAGTGTTTTATAATTCCTTGTAATCTCTTGTCTTTTGTAAAGTTCGAATAATATCATTTTCAGGATTACGAGCTACAGATATTGGCTTGTTGGCGATAATTTTCAACTTATCCTTGGCTTTGCAGTTTTAAATTTACACATTTAAACCGTTTAAACTGAAAAAAGGTCACATACTCATGTCAAGACTTTCGGCATGACGGTCCACATCGATAAGATTCATGCCAGATGTATGTTTTTTTAATGTTCAGAAGTTCAATTAGCCCAGCTGAAATCAATGAGAAAGCTAAATTTGCCTAATGGACTGGATATTATGAGTTTAACTCCATTCACACCCACTCCCATTAAAAGCGTAACACTGAATCGTTTTGTCGAAATCCATACTTAATTTTTACGTGAAGGTAAAAATTTGTTTATTGTGTTACTAATAGTTCTAAAATTGTTATATATGATTCCACCTAAGTCCATTTCTGGTCAATCCAATCAACATGAGAAGTTACTAGTCATTAATACCAATCATTTTCTTTCAAACGTTTTCTAAATGAAAAATAGGACAGTTATGATGACAAGATGATAAAATGCACCCATTTTTAAACTGTTCTATTATAAATGATATAACGTTCCACCCAGCCATTTTCGGGGGGAAAAACTATTTTATAATGTGTAGTGTTTAGTGACAGTGAGTTAGTGATTATTTGGAGATCGTGAGATGCGGTCTGGTGTGCCGAAGGTTTCAAAAAACTTTTTTTTACCGTGCCAACGTTTCGATCTTTATTGAGATCGTCTTCAGGGCTCAAAGTGATTGTTTTCTGCGTGGTTGTGTCATTCTTGTGTGTCGTGTGTATTAACATTTTTCAATTAATAAATAGTGTCGCTCGGACACCAACTTCCCATCTCAACCTCGGATCCAGGTGACGACAGCTCAAGTGGTAGAGTAGCGGCGTATTTAGCTGAAGGTTGTAGGTTCGAATCCCGCTCGTGAAACGGACTTTTTTATCTCAACCAATACCTTTCATAAATATTAATTGAAAGATCGAAACGTTGGCACGGAAAAAGAAAATGTATATCTAAAACCTATGGCATCTCACGATCTCCAAATAATCAATTTTATAATATTAAACCATTGTAACGAAAAATTATTCGAATCTACGGCCAAATTGATAATTCTGTTTTTTCAAAAAGAGAATGTTTCAAAGCGTAGGATATTTTAAACTTTAGTCTATGATTTATGAGTTAGAATGACACAAAAAAAAACAGTTAAGGTTTTTGGTACAAGTTAGTACAAGTATTCAACGGGCAACAGAATATTTACGACAGGACAGTTTGATTTACAACCGTATAATATTACAACATAGCATTGGGCAAATAACAGACCATCTTATTTGACAGAGCCTGGATATTAAAGGGCGGACGCTCTTTGGTTAGTCTCCCACTGCTGAACACAATCAAACTGCATTCGAGCGAATCCTCAAAGAGGTTTAGATGAGATCCCGGGGTGATCCGGAGGGAAAAAGTTATAAGTCTGGCCGAGAAACTTACCCTAATGCCTCGACGTCGGTGACGGGGAAACCGTTGTTGCGAAAGAAATATAAAGGAAATTATACTTAGAGGAGCAAGTTCCCCTTTTATCTCTTTTACTGGTAAAACGGTAATGGTGGTAACGTGTATGCTTTTTTTATCGCCATATGCCAAGAAAACATATATTACGCCTTATATTTAAACTGAACAAAAAGGTTTTCTTCAACCTGATAACAGCGTGGATATATAAGGCACAATAGATTTACCTGTAGCCTCAGTATATTAAAAACATGTATCTAATTGTTTTATTTATTATATAGTTAATGTAAATAATATTGTTTTTAAATGTATCTTGATAAAAATATCGAGTGCGTAATATTAACAGAGGATCGACAGAAATACGTAAAGCGTCGGAAAAACATCGGCCTGTCCTTAATTTCAATAAGAAAAAGTCCGGGGGAAAGGATTAAAAAGCGTCTGTTATGACAATTTCTCTAAACCAATTTTATTGGTTATACTGTTAATTTGAATAATATTTTTAATTTTATTTTATCAAAATATCATCAATAGGCGGCTTTGATACTGTCAGTTAAGACGACTAGTTTTATTTGTTACATTATCAATTTCACAATAGATGTGGTGCAATTGTCCCAAAAATATTGGTCTTCCGAAAGTCCATAAAACAAACACACCATTACGATCGTCTCATTGATAAACAGCCCAAGCTTTTCTTTTTTTTTCCTCCCCGGCCTACTAACTACTAGGGCCATTGCCGGTACCTCACATACATAAGCTTCTCGCATTTTTCTTTGTTTCATTTCAACTTTATCTCTATCTCATTCACTATATATCTTCTTTTAATTTTGTTTCCTACCGACCAAACAGAGGAGTGTCTTGTTGCTCGTTCCTATCATCCCACACGTGGTTTGTTAAAAATACTTCAATATTTTCAGACACACTAACAATACCCACACACGCTAAGAAAATGATTACCTAATCTACAGTTGGCAGGGCTCAGAATACACGTGCATGACTGAGATCCTGCTCCTACAACTAAATAAAAAGTCGGTAGGTTATTCATAATCCTACCGACTTCCTTCCATTCGTGCTAATAAATACATTCATACAGTATGTACAGAATTTCATTCATCTATTAGACTAATTTTCTTTTGACGGGCTTGTCGAATATTCGATATTCCTCGACATCCACGTTCATTTAAACAAAACATTCACGCTAATAAACACATTCATATTGGAGAGGTCGTAGCATCTCGGTAGCATTACTACAACCTTGAAAGCGATGACCTGTCCCTCACATCACACACCAAATGTATAATTACCTAAACTAATTTAGCGGACCTGTGAGCTACTCGATTCAGTCACAGCCACACCCAGACATACCTCACCACCCACGCTAATAAATACATTCACACTGCAAAATGGAGATATACCACGTGTGGTTGGTTATATGTATCTATACGCATTTATCAATTTTAGGTACCTACTAAGATTATCTTGGAAGTCACTGTTATGCTATAAGAACTATTTCCAGATTGGATGGTAAGACACCGTCTCGGTACTCTCTTGTTTCATTCCTCTAATAGGTGTCTCACCGTTACCGGGATTCCACGAAGTGGGTAGCGTTTTTGACTTCTACGCGCTAAGAGGAGACCGTGCGTAAGACGGGTGTGACCTATTCGCAGCCTTGTTAATATTATTTTGTTAGACGTTAACGAAGATTATAACGTAACCAATTCATACAAAGTAAAAGAAATATTATCAATCACATAATCGATGATGACGAAGTAATGAATTGGTATTAGAAACCTACTAGTACAGACAGAGTGCTAGTTTTCCATTATTAAAAAAAAAAATTAGACCGCATCCCCGATCCTACCAAATATATTGTTGAATAACTAGTTGATCACCTTTACATCATTATAAACTTGAACAATAGATTTAATTTTCTTTGAGTGAAGTATACCGATCATACTGTTATAAGAACTCGGATAAAATAAGGTAAAACGTAACGCAAAACAGTCTGCTTCTCAAAAAATTAAACTTAATAAAGCAGGTCAGTTTATACGACTATTTGTCTGAAGGTCTGGCATCCAGGCATACTTTTTAAATTCACTTGAAAAATGGCAAAAAGGCGAGAAAATAAAAAAAGGTAGGGTTGAGATGGGAAGTTGGTGTCCGAGTGGATCGAAGTCACGTTAGCCCAAGTGATAGAGCAGCGGCGTATCTAGCCGAAGGTCGTGGGTTCGAATCCCGCTTGTGACACTGACTTTTTATCTCAACTAGAAAGCTTAATTAATTGATTAATTAATTTAAGCTTAATACTTTTTAAACTTAAACGCTCCCTACCCTCTACTTATTACTTTTTATTGAAATACTACCTAACTGATCGCTGTTTCAGAGTGAGGTGCGGCAATGTATTGTCGGAAGTGAAACAGATACGGGCCGGAGTACCGCAAGGTAGCATTCTAGGTCCTACCCTTTATATCATTTATACTGCTGACCTACCAATACATCCCGACATTATTATCTCCTCTTACGTGGACGACACCGCAATCCTATCCTCTAACACGAAACCTGTCCAAGCTACCTCCAACATCAAGGAACACCTTGGGCTTATCCAAGAAATGAAAAAAATAAAGAAAAAGATTGAACGAAGAAAAATGCACTCAATGTACATTCACGCTGAAACAGCAGTCTTGCCCTCCATTGTACATCAACAACAAAGAGATACCAGTTTCCACCGAAATCAAATACCTGGGACTCGACAGCAGACTGGCCGGAATCCCCACCCGAGACATAAAAAACAATAACATAATACAAGACTTGAACTACTACGAAGACTTCTAAGACCGAAATCGATTTTGACAACTAAGACAAAGCTAGCACTGTATAAGTCTTAACTAAGAGCAATATGGACATACGGAGTGGAACTGTGGAGTACTGCCAAGCGCATCCAGTCCATCAAATTGTCATAGGACCTTATTATATCATTAACCTCACTATTCTCAAAGACCTCAACCTTCCTTTTATCAACGAACTGATCCGGTCCGGATTACAAAACTTCCACACTAACCTTTCGAACCATCCTGACCGTAACAAACGACGGTGACTTCGGGACCTCTGAATGTTTTGCTGGCTCCTCAAAGCATGTGTTCTACCGGTGCAGTGCTTGCATTACTGCTGGTATTGTGCTGTGTTGTATAGATTTTTATAGAATATGAACACATATAGCTAACAAATAAATTTAAATAAAATAAAATTTATCTGAAATAGTTATATGTGTAATATTATTAATTTGAACAATGAGGCTAAAAGCGTGATCAACTCCGAATAGCGTGTGTGCGTAGTTTCAAACGTAGCGCGGAAGTATTGAGGAATGTTAACGACCACTATTTACAGGAAGCTGTTTGATCTACATGAAACTACCTCAGCACTAATATCTCAGGAATTACAATTCTACGTAATGAGAGCGCGGGCAGGTGTTATAAACCTTAAAAGCAAAGGCCTTTCCGCTGTGATTGTATTGAATTTTGTCAATTGAGTTGTGGAGTGACGGAACATACTTCCTCGCAATTTGCTCAAGACTCAGCGAGATGAGATTAAAATTGGTCGCGAGGGAACGAATTAAGTATGAACTAAGTAAATGCCGCTACTCTCTCGCACACTATTAAAAACAATCCAAAATATTATAGTTTAACCATTAAAATAATAATAATAATAGTAATCAAATAAAATTATTGCATTTTTTGTTAATTAAGTTGTTCTCAGGTCAAGAATCATGACGATTATTTGACCAAGAGGTTGTCTTACAAAGTTCTATACTGTAAAATAAATAGTTAGTTAATTAATCTTTGTGTAAGGGATTGGTTGAAATGAAAAAGTTAGAGTCACGGGCGGGATTCGAACCCACGACCTTCTACTATCGAAGTCACGATAACTCAAGTGAGAGAGCAGCGTCGTATTTTGCCGAAGGTCGTGGGTTCGAATCTCGCGCGTGACACTAGCTTTTTCATTTCAACCAACAACTTACATAAAGATTAATTAATTGAAAGTAGTTATTTGGTCAATCGGACCACGAAATATAATGGATTTAATAAATAGTTAGTTAAAATTTAAGAGCAAAACCATAAAATACCATTGTTGGTTAAATTCATTTTCTTAATAAATGGTATTCCGGTGTCTTGACTATTTCCGCCCAACCATCATAATGAAATTTTTTTTATAAAAGCCCATGAATTGATGGTCTTGTTTAATTTGGCTTACATTAAAATAAGCATGTTAGAACATATGTGCCGTCGGGCAGATGTGCAAGGAGGTAATATAATTTTATGGAAAATTGGACATTGGATTTGCGTCTGGTCATGTCGCGTTGCGTTGGGTCCGTGTGTTCCCCGCTTTAGGCAGAAAAGTGGGCGAATGTTTGTCCTAATTTGCCTGATAAACAAATTTTCCTTATTATATTGTTAGATTTAATGCCTTTGATTGAATTGGCATTCATCAGAATTTCCAGTTTACCCAGGGGTTGTTGCTAATTTAAAAATACCTAAAGCGTAAATCCGGCCAAAGTAGTTTCTGTTTTTGTCGTTGTTATGCACGCAATGAATTTCCCAGATAGACGTTTATAAATATATATTGGTACGAGTGTTTCACTATTGTTTTTCCGTCGGAACATCCGACCCAATACACTCTGGGGAATTTAATTCATTTTAAATGGAAGTGACGACCATTACCCCGCTGACGGACGCGGCCGATTTATTTTTCAAACTTGCCAACGAAGCTGGCTGCAAATATTTCTCTTCTTTATTCATAGACAACCAGGAAAGGTTGAATTTTAAAATTTCCGACAGATACGTGCACCGTTTCTCATCTTTAAAGGCATGAAAAGCAAGAGCGATTTATTAAAAAATAAAAAATATAAAAAAATGAAGTGCATTGTAAAGTGTATCGGTAAACCTAGCAAATTTATGTCTTATTTAATCATCTTTACATGTATGTATGTATGTATGTATGTATGTATGTATGTATGTATGTATGTATGTATGTATGTATGTATGTATGTATGTATGTATGTATGTATGTATGTATGCGTGCGTGCGTGCGTGTGTGTGTTCTTTTAACCCTTCCAATACCAGGTTACATGAAAAGTTTTTTAAGTGTAATCGCGTCCTTATAATTAGGACTGGACTACTTTGTAATTACAGGAAATATATTCTACATGTATGGTTCAGTGTAGTTGGTTTTGGGGAAAATGCATCATGTCATTTTCGGGGATTTTTTTAAACGGAAAAAGGCACACCAGAACTGTAAGTCCTATTTTACTCCAGGCCTAAAACAATTATTAGTTGTTTTTCAATTGTATAAAGTGCCTTTTATGTAATATCTATGGGTTATATATAGTTACTTTTTCATAATTTTCCTATGTTTTTCTAGTATGAGAAGAATGATATCAAAACAATTTTGTAAAGAAGTATTGATACGTGTAGTTAGGGATGGTAGTAGTATAGTAGCAGATGTAGTATTGTAACAAAAGTACCAATTTTACTCCCAATAAGGATCTTAATAAAAATATAACAAACTTCGCTTGTACATGCTTCAGAAATATGGATGTCAATTTTGTTTAAAAGCCAACGCAAATTGACTGTCATAGCCGAGTAATCCAGTGTTTTTAGAAAGAAAAAAAAGTTTGGAAGAACGTTAGGTTCGAATACAAGCAGATGAGATTCGAACCTGGATCTCTCCAGTGACGAGTCGCCTAAAACCTTGTTCCCACGGCGTGTGACTTGGATGGACTGAGGTCATACCTTACGCCGTGGGAACGTAGACTCATTACTGCTCATTACATCAAAGGTTTCAAGCTACAAGCCTCAGTACAGCTCGAACACCCGTTCCTACGATCCATTGTAATTTGTTGCAGATTGACCTGAATGCCAATTAAATAAAACTCACCTAGCCAGCAGACATTGGTGACAGAAAAAATCACATACCTGAAACAAACAAAAACACAACACAATTAGTATGCACTAAACATAAAATCAACATTTTTATTTTATTATTTATTCATTTATTTTTACGAGGGTTCGCAACAGCAGAGGTTATATAAACCCTCGGGGTGCCGGTGTTTTTGAAAAAAAAAAAAAAAAAAAAAAAAAAAAAAAAAAAAAAAAAAAAAAAACCTTGTAAGTATGTCGGGGGTTCGAATGCAGGTCCGCTGGATGGACGGTGTAGTATGAAAAGTTTTTTAAGTGTAATCGCGTCGTTATAATTAGGACTGGACTACTTTGTCCTATTATACTTAAATATAATAAGACATTATTGGCTGTCTTATTAAGCGTTTAGGTCAACGCCTAAACTGTTGCAGCCACCGAAGTCCCCCTATTATTTTTTTTAATATTTTTTTAACTTTAACTGTATGTGTTTTGTAATGATTATAAACACATTAATATTATTAATTAAATCTGGCTACAATAATACACGCCATCTATTCTATACTGAGAAGCAAAACTAGTGGCCTCCCTTAATATTTTTAATTATCTATTAGACGATCCAACATTGATTATCTTAGACAATATTTGGTCCGTTTTAAAGGATTAGAGGTAGATAGAACACAAATAAAATTTTCTACTTCTGTTTATAATTGAATTTTTTAATCTTTGAATAGGCAAACTTTCATGTGTTTAGACCATTTTGAAATTTCAAATTTGTTTGAGTGATGATTTTATGTGATGACAGATTCGGCTAGAACGATAGCATTGTTGAAACGTGGAAGATGTTAAGCGTATGTGGTCAGGGTGTTAAATATTCCCGGAACAACTGTCCGAAGGATCTCCCGTCACTAGCAAGTTACTGGAGGTACTGAACAACCCATGGAGATCAGGTCGCTATCGTGTCACATCTCAGAGAGATGATAGTTTTATTGTTTCGAATATACTCCGTAATCGATATTCTACCGCTGTAGAGATCAAACGAGTTCAGAAAGTTAGAAATGTTAAGATCAATTTGATTTCCGATGAGTCAAGGTTTTGTTTGAGGCCTTGTGACGGCCGAGAGAGGGTTTGAAGAAGAACAGAAGAACGATTTATCTCCGCAATATTTTCAGTCAGGAAAAGGTATGAAGGTGGTGATGTTATGGTTTGAACAGGCATTCCTATGGAAGGTCGCACAAATGTGATCATCATTGAGGGTTCCTTGACACCTCCGCGATACATTGAAGATGTATTATCAGTTGTTCCTTGTATGCCACTACTTTGCGATTGTCTTATTTTTATGCTTGTCAATGCAAGGCCCCACACAGCTAGGAACGTTGGAAGGGGCTTGAATTCAATGTTTGGACTGGCCAGCATACAGTCTCGACTTAAGCTATATGGACCAAGGGGGCGATTTTGACCAAGAGGGGAAAAAATCGTCCCGTGATGCCTGAGAATTTGCAGGAATTAAGAGTGGAGCTGTGGACGAGTATGAAAATATTCCACAGGGGTACATATTCAAAATCTCATAAAATCGATGTCATGTCGAATGCAAGCGGTGATCAACGCCAAAGGAGGGAATTCTCCGTACTGAATTGAATATTTTCATCGTTGTTTCCACAGCAACATTTTTGGTAAAATATCCAGTATATAATAAATAATAAAATTAGAACGATTGCATTTACTGTACCATCTGTAAACTACGTTATTACACTACGTCATTGTAGAAAATGGATTTTATGAAGAGTTAAATTAAATATGAAAGGACATCGGTTAAAAAAATTCTCAGGTAAAATTTCCCCGCAAGAAAAGCTTTTACAGGGGGTAAAAAAAGTTTTTACGAAAAGAATATGAATAATTTTTACATTATAAGTCAGTAACCAATCCCCCTGAGAGGCCTTTGTGAGAGAAGTCGAGAGTTTTGATTAAATCATTCCCACGGACAAAGAGACGACATCTTAAATTTTAATTTCCTCCCAGGATTAAGTGGGAGAGAGTTCTAGTTCCTCCTTTTATCCCGGATTATGTCGTAAGTCTCGCCGTGAGCGCACCCATCGAAGAATTGGGCCGTCTAACGTCATGAATATTTCAAGATTTACAGTAATGACATTGTAGGCAAATTTGTAAATCTGAAACATGCGAAATGTCGCAATTTTCAATCTAAAAAAAAATTGTGAAGGTTTTACTTTAATTTAATCAGCCCTGTATGTAAAATGCGTAATACTCCACTCATGCGTCACCCATGATCAATTTGGCCAATTTATGCATATGACTGACAACTGTTGAACATTATTATCTCACCCTGTCACGATAAAACAAGAACGTTTCGTCAATCGATACGGGTCAATAGAAAGATTAGAAAATTCTGACAAAATCTGGCCTTGCGTAATTGTCGATCGGCGACAATGAAAACCGAAAGGGTTCAAATATACGAGCTGCGATAATAGTGTAGACAATAACAACGTAATAAACAAAATTCTAAGTTTATCCTCATCCCTGGATGTTCCTGGCACTTTCCGCCCTAAGAGACAGTCCTCTTTCCATTACCAAACAAGTGAAATTAGAGCAGGTCGTGAACAAATTGGCAGAGAAAGGCCGGTGACAGAGTTAGTGCGAAGCTTGTTAGAGATTGTTATTAAAGACATCGTGTGCATTTAGCACTACGAAGGCTCGTTCATAAAAATAATCCAATTACTTAATAAAAAAATTACTATTAACAATAATAAACAACCGTAAAAGTTTAAATCTGCCATTTATGTAAACGATTTATCAGTTGTTGTTTTTTTAATTATTATAACTCTCCTATAAAGTTTTGAACTAAATGGAAAAGATAATGCTACAAAGAAACAATAATAAATTGTAACATTTGTGAGCCATGACATTAATCCAAAAGAAAAAAAATCAATATATAACAAATATTGATTAACAAAATAAGAAACTAGGTTAGACATTTTACAGTCCTGAATGAATGTATTTATTAGCGTGATCGGTTGTGCAAGTGCCTGCGGGTTTATGGGGGAATCTACAGTACCACAAAAACCACCAGATTAGATGTTAAAAATGGGGAGGGCACCGGCATAATATCAAACACCCCAGTGATTTCAAAAAAATTATCTACACATATTGAATGAATGTATTTATTAGCGTGATCGGTTGTGCAAGTGCCTGCGGGTTTATGGGGAATCTACAATACCACAAAAACCACCAAATTAGATGTTAAAAATGGGGAGGGCACCGGCATAATATCAAACACCCCAGTGATTTCAAAAAAATTATCTACACATATTGAATGAATGTATTTATTAGCGTGATCGGTTGTGCAAGTGCCTGCGGGTTTATGGGGAATCTACAATACCACAAAAACCACCAAATTAGATGTTAAAAATGGGGAGGGCACCGGCATAATATCAAACACCCCAGTGATTTCAAAAAAATTATCTACACATATTGAATGAATGTATTTATTAGCGTGATCGGTTGTGCAAGTGCCTGCGGGTTTATGGGGAATCTACAATACCACAAAAACACACCAAATTAGGTGTTAAAAATGGGGAATGCACAGCCATAAGATCCCACCCCTGAGATTTCACAAATTGATCTGTACATATTGAATGAATGTATTTATTAGCGAGGTCGGTTGTGCAAGTGCCTGCGGGTTTATGGGGGAATCTGCAGTACCTTTTTTTTTTTTTTTTAGAGTTGAGTTTTTTTAGTAGGTGAGGGTGAGTTTGTAACGGAATGTACAGTATCCCACAGGCCGAACAAACTATATTAGTTATTTTATCGAACTGAATTAATGTATTTGTTAGTTTGCCTATGAATCTCAAAGACATTCGAACACAGCAGTGATGACAGCGAAAATTTCATAGGTGAAGCTGATAATGCTTTATAATGGCGTTCCTATGTGGTTTTTTCCCATCTAGAATTAATGTATTTATTAGCGTGATTGATTAAGTTTGTGTTTGTGGCGGAATATACTGAACCCCACAAGCTAACCAAATTGGCCGATTTAATTATGTTTAGAATGAAAGAAACGAGGAGGCACTGGCGTAATATCAAACGCCCCAGTGACTCCCCAAATTTTATCTGTATATATTACATGTGTATTTATCAGATTAGATGTTTATGTATATGTGGAACATACATACAGTACTCGACGGATCCAACAGCCTAGATTGTTATATTTTAACCCCGGTGCGGCAAGGTTTTTAATTACCGATTCATTTATTGTATAACTGTACAATAAATAAAAAACCAGTCGAATAGGCAAATTGAAGGGCAAAAATCTAAACAAAATCAAAAACATATGATTTCAACGCACCTTGACTATTTATTGTACCACGGTGACCCGGCTTAGTATTGAAACTTACCCAGGTTTTTACTAAAAAGAAAAAATATATGAGGATAACAACAGTCCTTACGCTTTGTATAGAACCCCTACATAAAACCTCGGCCAAAAAATACTAACTTTAATAACCCTACGGAAGATTGAATATTTCATAAGTTGAGCCGAGATTAAAACTGATTTTGATGGAAACAGGCGGCTTATGAAATTGTACCATTGAAATTAAATGCTCGTATTAATCAACCGAAGTAAAGATAAATTGTAACAGGGATTTCACGTAATAAAATAGCCCATAAACTTCATAATTTAAGATGTAATTGCTACAAAGAAAAATCTATTTATTTCAAATATTTTATTTCTTCAAGAAATGTGCAAGGTTGAATAGTTTTATATATTTAATATTTGACCCGAAGCAATTTTATTACAGCTTTTAATAGTGAGCCGAGCTTTATTAGAAAAGAGTGTAGTTTGCGTCAAGGCGGGGAAAAGCTCTCCCACGGCTTTTCCTACGAACAGAAAACAAATTTACGACACAAGTAGGCAAAAATAGAAAAGCTATAAAACCTCATAGCACAAGACCCCAAGAATACTATAACAATATATTAAGCCCAAGAATACTGTAACAATATATTAAGTTTCTTTTTAGTAAGAAAGCTTTAAACAAACTAGAACCTCCATAAAAGCCAAACTGAAAATAAAAATTAAAAATCGAAAGATGGGCGTTTCCAACTGTAAAAGGCCCAGTTAATGTACTTAACTATCAAGTAACAAAAAAATTTTAAAAAATTATAACTTAAAATTCATGTGACCCTCCCCGCCTACTTATAGTATAGCCTGTGACTCCAAACATTCAGTATTCTATAAGTACACCAATAAACTTGAAATATTATATACAAAATATTTATGCCGAAAGTTCAATTGACGGACTTACCAATAATGTGTACTATATTCATCGAATAAAAAAAGTTAATTTTCAACAATTTACAATAATTACAAAGGACATTTTAAATAAAATTAACCATTATCAGAACTGCCTTATCCCATTCATCATTTCATATCATCTACTATTAAAAACACTCAAACTCCAGACCGCAAGGATACTCCCTTGATCCACTCCTCTTTACTCTTTACACTAGCCTCCCTCGAAAAACAATAGCAGACGAGTCACTGTTGATACTGCTCTCTTCTTGAATCAATTCTGTCTTATGAAAATAATAACATAAATTAACAATATGTTAATTTATCTTATCCACATCTTTGTCAGTATGTTGATCATTGGTCCGCCTACATTTGCTAGATAAACAAAATCTTCTCATCTACCAACCACTGGTGGGATGGTTTTAACGCAACCTTTGTGTGTTTACAATTTAAGGGCGATTTATAATTACTATTTCGTTGTATTTTTAAAATCAAAATAACATACAAACATTATAGAACGTTTGTCCAAAGCCTTACACACTGTGGTCGAAGTATGAATATTCGCGGGGGTTTGATTTAATTGCAATGCAAATAAGAGCCGTCACGTTTCGGGGTTCAGAGTTAAACAAAACTACAAAAAACAGAAAGAAATACGACACCCTTTCAGCCTAAATTGACGCCCACCAGTTTAAATAAACAAGTCACCTTAGCTTACAAATTCCAAGGGACAAACTTGACTCATCGAGAAGAGCACTCGTTCAAAGTTCCGTTGAAAATAGTCGACGATTCACAAGTCTACTTCCATTTACAAAAACCTTTCTGATTTCCCAGAGAGGAAAGTAATTTTCTTTCGTGCCATTTCAGAAGGTGGAAGGCTTCAAAAGTATATTTTTTTAAAGAATTTCAAAGGATGAAATTGTATAGCTGATAATTCATTTGTTTTCAAAATGGATATTCAGCATATGCCCTATTAATGTCAATGGGGTGTGTACGCAAAGCGGTCTAGAGTGAAAAGAGAAAAACGGGTGGGTCACCACTGAACTTTTACTTTGCAAATTAATCGCAGCCGCTGGAGCTCCTAGAACATTTCCAAACATCAAAAAACAATTTAACTTTGAACAAGAAGTATTTTTAAAAATCAAGCAAAAAACATTCAGCTGGCAAATCAACCACTTTATATTTTCGACCCACATAATACTAAAAAACAGTATATTTTACATGTATATTTAAACTGAAAACAGACTGAAATACCACAATTTTAACAGTTTTTGAACTAACTGATGATAAAATGATTGCAGTATCTTAGCTTTATTCGGCCAAATAAACAACAACTAACTTTGCATATTAAAAAATTAAAATGGCATTTGGCTTAAATGGAGCACAATTTTGGCATATCAGAATGGAAGTATTAAAGTAAATAATTATACAGGGAACGACAAAACAGAAGTACTTTAACTTCAACGGACGATTTCACCGAAAGAGGGACAAGGTATAGTTAACCCAATTTCAGCCACACTCGCAGAAAGACCCAATTTTAGACCTGAAGCTTTAAACAAAAACACATAATTGTCGGTAGAGCTAGAAAAAAATGGGAGCAACCTTTCTCAGCACGCCGAACACATACGCCGGCTTTGGCCCATAAGTAAGTGTCCATGTGTCGACTCATGGCCCATCCTCAATCAGGTGAGGACAACTATAAAAGTTCTAAAATTCATGTCCTCACAGTGCCATCCATTGACTCTTGATATGCGAGAAGCCTTCCGGTTTCAGGAAATCGTGAATTTAAACGCAATTTTTGGATTCAGGAGTCGGATCGCGGTGGTTTAGTCCGGAAGTTGGAACGACCCAACCTTAGAAGCCTCGACCCACTTATCGTTACTCTTCAGGTATTATACTGTTGTATTATATTATTCTTAACATTCACAGTAACAATCTGTTTATTTAGTACTCAAATTAATTATTCTTTGTATCTAAGGTTTTTGGTTGAGATGAAAAATTAGTAACACAAGCGGGATTCCAACCCACGACCTTCGGTTCAATACGCCGCTGCACTAATCAATTGAACTATCGTTACTTCATGAGCTCAAGTGGTTAGAGCAACGGCGTCTTGGGCCGAAGATCGTGAGTTCGAATCCCGCACGTGATATTTATTTTTCATCTCGACCAAAAACCTTACATAAAAAGAATAATTAATTGAAATAATTAATATGGTCAATTATGACCATTAAGGAAACATGGTTTTATTTAGTACGTTTGCAGTGTAAGGTCAAAGATTTTAAGCATATTTAAATATTCCATTATTTCTATGTTTCACGTACATATGTATGTTTCAGCAGGATACAAAGAATGTCCTACATTCAATTTAAAATTGGCTTGACTATGTTTTTTTGGCCTTTTTCTCGTTGTTCAGTTCAATACTTTTCCAGAGATGTATCCTATTATTTTATCTTGAAAAGGCAGTCAAATGTTTCTTTTTTGGGCCTGTCCTTAATATGCAGAAATTTTTGTTTTCTTGCGTTTCGTTTGCAGGTAATCATAAATCCAAACTAATTAAAGCAATCCACCAATATTGATTCCTATCATGAACTCGTATTCTTTACAGACTTGGAAGAAAACAAAGTACAATAGACAAAAAAAATATGGATATGGATTATTAAAACCCATTAGAAGTGCTTAATAAGTGTTAAAAAAATTAAAGCCCCCCAGTATGCATGGGCGAAATCCACATCAACACAATTAAAATAATAAATTTCTGCCGAGACAGAAGGAAAGAATAGGTATAATAAAACGTCTGGGCTATTTTAAATATAAATACGAGGACAATTTAATCCAGACTACCTGTTGCATTGAAGTTCATTAAAAGTTCATACATCGGCTGACCTTTTCCACTAAATTTTAAATCACATTAGGCATAATTTAGTTTTTCTGCGATAAAATCGTCATCATATTTGCATTTTTTTAAAATAAATAAATGATTATGTATCGTTTGATAACTAAATAAATTTCTGTTTTTTTAATAACCGGTTCTTTAATACTTTGGCGTTGTCACGGCGCTCCTCACTGTAAGGTAAAGGTCCCGGGGTTCGAATCAAGCAGCCCAGCATTTGAACCCGACATACTTATAAATGGGCATTTTATAAAATAAAATAAAAATATATATATATTAAAAAAAAAAACACCTTCGTCTGCTGATGCGAACCCTAGTAAGGATTCATGAGTAGCGTTCAAGGATGAGGTAGTTTAAAAAACACCTTTTTCATTTTTTTCCGGCGTTTCGACCTTTATTCGGGACTTTATAACATGTTCACAACAATTTCGCACAGAATCAATATGACACCACCAGAATAACACCACACTTCATGCACTGAAGATGACCAGAATAAATGTCGAAACGTCCGCAAAAAAAGTAGTTTTTCTAAACTACCTCATTCTAGAACGCTACTCATGAATCCAACAATTTTCTTTAACTACGGTTCGCAACAGCAGAGGTCGTATAAACCCTCAGGGTGCCGGTGTTTTTGAAAAAAAGCCCATTTATAAGTTCGTCGGGTTCAAATGCCGGGCTGCTTGATTCGAACCCGGGACCTTCATCTTACAATGAAGAGCGCCGTGTCAACGCCTAACCGTTGCGGCCACAGATGTTGATTGCGTTGCTTTCTGTGTTGCTGCTAATTTTTGAATCTATTTATTTACAAAATATATAAATGAAAAATTGACTATGCTTAATTCAAGCGTGCTTGAATAAATTGATAAGCTTGTAAACTTATTTTATGGAATTATCGCGTACGATGTTGAAAAATTAACTAATTAATTGCTTCTTTGTTTAATAACCGCGGTAACGAATGTTGCAGTATAAAAACCTGAATAATCAATTCTTTGAAAAACGGGCTCGCGTGCGCCATTGACCCACCAGCAATGAATGGAATGTAATCAAATGAATAATTTGCCTTTCTGACAATCCGGCCAAAATCCCGATTAATGAATGAAAAGGAAGGAAAAATAATCATCAGGCGTTGGCTGGCATTACACCCAATTACTACAATGATACAAAAATAAAAAACCTTTTTGAAAGTGAAAAAACTAGGGCTAATGAATCTGCATTTACAGAAATAACTTTCAAAAAACATCAAAGTCACTGACGCACCACTTGATAAATGTTTCACGGACCTTTTGATATTGAAATATAAGCATTCTACCCAATTTTTGTTTACAAAATAAACGAGAAGCTACAAAACAAACCAGAAGCAAACCAAAGCGTTTTTTGAAATTTTGTATTTTAATGCGATTCACTTAGCATAAAACCAGTTAAAAAAATGGATTCTTCGCATTTGCAACATGGCGAGAAAGAGAAAATGTATCATATTTTCAACATGCGGCGAATGGCAACCTTGAATCACTTCTATATTTTACTTTCTACCACCATTCGAAACAAAAATCCCACATATCATATCTTTATCATATATTTACTATGCTAATGCCTCTCAAAAGGTCGGAAAAACATGATTTTCAACGCAAACAGGCTTGAAATTCACCAAAGAAAGAACAGTACATTTTTTGTTGTCAGCGTGTGACAAAATTATGATCAGCTGAATCTGAACAAAATTTTACGCTTTTACACCGGCATATTTTTAACTTATCAGCCCTCACATGACAATAAAAAAAAGGTCAATGAGTTAACAATTATATATCAATATAAATTTATCTTTTTAATCATCAAAGAAATGAAAATAACTAAATAGCTATATTATCCTTGAATCGGAGTTTCAACGTTATTATCATGCTTATTAAATTCACCAGTTTTCGTGGTCCGCTTGACCAATTAATAAATTTCAATTAATTAAGGTTTTTAATTGAGATAAAAAAGTCAGTGTCCCGAGCGGGATTCGAAAAATGGCAAATAGGGAAAATTAAAAAGGTGGGGTTGAAATGTAAGTTAGTGTCAGAGTGGATCGAGGTCACGATAGCTCAATTGATAGAGCCGCGGCGTACCTAGCCGAAGATCGTGGGTTCGAATCCTGCTTGTTACATTGATTTTTTTATCTCAACTGAAAACCTTAATTAATTGAAAGTTATTATCATCAATCATCGTTATTCAAAATTAAAGAACATACCAAAGCAGATATTACGTGGGACAAAGTAATGGAAAATAATAACATGAAAATTAGGTCAAAATCGTTATTTTTTTAATTGCGAAAGACTAAAATATCATTACTGGATGTGTTTTTGTGTTAAGTAATTGTGCAAATCTCGGGGAAAATTTCTACAATTGTTTCTCAAAATTCGTCGAGGATTCTCGTTCTTTTTCTCTTCTATTCCTACCACTATACAACCACTATATAATTGTTATATATCATTTGATGAATTACAAATGCTTCATTGTCCAAATTTCAGTTTAATAAATAAGGAAACGTTTGGGGAGATTTGTTTTTAATTTTTTTCATTGTGCGACAGCACTAACACATGACGCTCCAACATAAACAACCAAAAAAGGATGTTTTATGTTTAGCAAACCAATTAACTTGAATTTTATGATATTATTGATAATAAATCCGTTTACAGAACGGAATAATTTGAAATGGTGCGAAAATGGGAGATCAAGTAAATCTGACAATTTAGTGCTTCTACATTTTGAATTTGATGCATGATATTTTAGGGTACATTTAGCCATAACTTTCATGCTCATATTTACCCTCAAATCATTGCTGAAATGGCTTGTCAAACATCTGCATGGATTGTCTAAGAAACGTTTATAAAATTATATTTGACATTATACATGACGATTATACGGAAATCGTGACATGCGGTCTGGTGTGACGTAGGTTTTAGAAAAACATTTCCTTTATCGTGCCCAAGTTTCGATCTTTATTGAGATCATCTACAGAGCTCAAAGTTTGTTGAGCCCTGAAGATGATCTCAATAAAGATCGAAACGTTGGCACGATAAAGGAAATGTTTTCTAAAAACCTACGTCGCACCAGACCGCATCTCACGATTTTCTTATAATCATCGACTAACGGTCACTCATCACCACACATTATACATAACATGATTAGGCGTTATTAAGGTTTTTAGTTGAGATAAAAAAAGTCAGTGTCACGAGCTTCGGGATTCGAACCCACGACCTCGGACACTAACTTCCCATCTCAACCCCACCGAATCCAGCTCGTGACACTGAATTTTTTATCTCAACAAAAAAACCTTAATTTAAACATAAAATTGAATCACAGTACCAATAGTCATATAAGTAAAAACAACTCAAATAGATTCAATGAATTTCGGCCAAGATAGACACAACATAATCGAATTACCTGTCGGACCATGTAAAATCATCTTCAAAATTTCGTCCGTTTAATGTTAACAAAATCTATAAAAAAAGTTCTATTTGATTTATTTTGCTTGTATTATAATAAGAATAATTTTATTCTGATGTTTCTAATATTTATATACGACTGTAAGTAACTAAGAATTTGCGTAACAAATGTCGAACATGACATCACTAAAGCACATTATTATGAACGGGAAATGAGGAAAACAAAAGGAATTTTGGTTTGTTGGGATACAGAGTCGTAGGAAAATTTAATAACCGACCTGAGGATCTGGCATGATTAATCCTTTCGGGGATTAACCACGGACCTTATTGCTTATAGTTTTTCCCCTATGAGACAGCGTACCCTGCATCTGACATGTCACGTACTTGGCCCTTTCGACTAAAGAAATGTCGTGATGGCCGCATCGGACTTCTATCACCGTAAAATGAACGTCCCGCCAAAATTGGATCCGTACGTGATATACGCGCTATACTACTACTCTAATAAAAATTAATGTTTCTTAGGAAATACTCATCATATTAACATTACTAATATAAAAATTAATGGCGGATAAAATAAGCTTTAAAAGCTAACGCGAATTTTTCAGCTGAGTTGGACTGAACAGGGGATTCCTTCTTGCAAAGGATGAAGGCTATCATCACTGGATATCTAGGAAGTTCTACAAGTTTCTTCAATCAGAAAATAAAGTTCTGCTAGAAGTACAGATAACTAAAAGGTTATGTCGAAAGTCATTCTTCCATTTATACGACTTGGAAAAGGCGGAAAAATATGGTGGGCTAATCCTGCATGAAAATACGCTCAAACATCCCGCATTAAATGTATACGCTTGAGAAAATCTTTTAAAATCCAGTGTGTTATGAGATTATAACAAAAGACCGTCAGGTATGATGAAAGAGGGGGTATATGGGCGAATTTTGTCATCCATGGACAATGGCTAGATCAGAAGAGTCTACCTAGGATGTGGCAAGAAAAAGAAAATGCAGTACATATTATATTATATGATGCCGAGAAATAATCATAAGGAGCCACTATGAAGGATAATGAAGCCTAAACCTAGCCAATAAGCTTTAACTAATATGAAAAGGAGTACAATAAGTCCTACTTGATGGAAACGGTGCACAAGTGCTTTCAGCAAACCTCAGCAAACCGAGCAATCTAATCTAACCGCATTAGACTGCCGAAAATTTCCAGTCACTTCACGTGAGTGGTGTGAAAAAACGGCATATTTGTTTGAAACTAGGAAAGTGTAATTCATGAGACTGTTCCTGATGGCTTTTATAAGAACTCTGAACTCAACTGCAGTTAGGCAGAATGTACGGGAAATTGCCTCAGCGTTGTCCAGCTTTGGTTAACCGTCAAGAAGTTCTGTTCCACGAAGATAACCGACGGTCATAAACTTTCCGCCGGGCCCGAGGAAAAGTTAGATCTTCGTGGGATCCAACTCCTGTCACTGGCACAATAGTCCAGACTCCGACAGATTATTAATTGTTTCGACCCACTTTCTTCGAGAGAAAATATATATTTATTTTCAGTTGTCATTGCGGTACGTTAGTCTTCGACACCTTACCACTAAGTTCTCTAATGTAGTCTAGAATGGGATCGTCGATCAACTAGTTAAAAGATTGCTTTTTTGCACATAAAAATGGTGATAACTTCAAAACACCTCTGTCGTGTATATATAAATATTAATTAATATTTATGAAAGGTATTGGTCGAGATATAGAAAGTCAGCGCCACGAGCGGGATTCGAACCTACCAATTGAGCTATCGTGACCTCGACCCACTCGGACACTAACTTCCCATCTCAACCTCACCATTCGCATTTTCCCTCCTTTTTCCTTGTCCCGCTGACTTTTTTATTATCTCGACCAATACCTTTCATAAATATTGATTAATTGAAAGATATTAGTTAGTTAGTTTAAAAAAATTTCCACTACTACGCACTGATGTAAAGTGATGTCCAAAACCGTCGAAACATCCTTTAGCACGCCCAATTCCCATTCTAGTTTTGCATATTGATATAAAATCATTCCTGCCTACAAATTCTGCCTATCATTCGCACTGCACAATATAACAATGTTTTAGAGTTGTAGAAGCCAGATCGTACGTATTAGATAAAAATGAGTACTGCCTAGGGGTGTTTTTAGACGCGTCCCAAGGGCGCGACAAAATTTGAAACTATAACCAGGAATCCATTGGAATCCCATTCTGTCTACCGCTAATATCCAGGAACGTTACAAGCTCATCGAATGTAGGGGGGAAAATGGATGATATCGATCGACGACGAATGCATCCAAATCACTTTTGCGTTAAAATAATACACCTGCCCAGACTAAACATCAAGGAATTACCTACATCTACCCAAATGAAATACTCAGGACTATACTAGACAGGAGTCTGACATGGAATGCTCCTAGTGATGCGACAAAATGTAAACAAAAAACGTAAAAAAAATTATATTGAATCAATTACGCAGAAAAAAACACTGTGAGTAAGTAGAAATACTTTGATTGAATATACAAAATATTTTTTTGCATTGTATAAATTCACTTTTTCTACATCCTACATGTATTTATTAAATTTAAACAATGTTTTTAAATTCTAGGCCCTGAAGATGATCTCACTAAAGATCGAAATGTTGGCACGATGAAGAAAATGTTTTTCTAAAACCTACATCACATCAGACCGGATCTAACGATTTCCTAATAATCATAGACTAACAGTCACTAATCACCACGCAAATGGTAATGTACAAACCATGCAACCGTGAAGAGAATACCAAAAGAAGAAGAAGAGGAAAGAACTGGAACTTGTAGTCACAGAATTCACAGGAAGCATTAATGATTCATATGAGTCAAGCTGCCCTGTGAAGGAAGCCAAAACTGGACAAGAACCACCTTGGTGGAACACAGAACTGGGCAAACTAAGCAAAGAAACCAGAAGAGCATTTAATAAAGGAAGAATAGCAAGTAACAGAGGAGAATACAAGAAGTTGCTCCCGTGTCGGTGAGATTAGCCACTTAGAACAAGGATAATGCAAACGAAAGCAGGGATAATGGCCTCCAGATTTGTCCTTGCAAATCTGAATTACTTAAAAGATTGAACAGGGTTGGTCTAGAGTCACTTCGCTCCCGCCGTATTTCTGCTGATCTCATTTGGGGTTGGAAATTGTGGAATGGGGCCCTTGATATACAGAACTTATATTTATTACTATGTGTGCCTCAGCGACCACTAAGGAACAATAAATTGTTCTTTGTCCCAAATTCCAGAACAGAACATGGACTAAACTCCCCTCCACCGAGGATAATGAGATTGCTAAATATCTATATAGAATATCTATATTCCAATGAAACAGATTATTTTACGATTTGATAATTACTCAATTGTCTTTTTGTTATTACGTGTTTTTTTTAGTACTCCTCTTGTAGATTCCCTCTGTTGGAGTTATAAATAAATAAATACAATAAATTTGCGATCATTTATGTTTTATCCGTACAATAAAAACAGATAATAATAGATTTTTTTGTTAACGTACATAATTTTGAGAAGTAGTTTAGATGCAGGTGTGACCATCGCCATGCATTCTTCTGTAGTTACCATTACTAAGTATGTTCTTACAAACTTATACGAGTAAATAATTTAAAAATAAAATAATTTGTTCAAGTTTATTAAGGATTTGTCAAGTTTATTATTATTCAACAGAGATTTAAGAATTTCAACAAAAACAAACTGACTATTGTTCGACCACTATTAATAAAACCAAAAGATTCTAAAATAAAATTTAAAAAATCGATATATTAGCGTTGCAAGTACAAATACATATATATAATTTTATATTAAAATAAATAAAAATTTCGTAAGAGAATTTGCTTAGATAATTAATAGAACACGAAAATCCAAGTTAAGGAAAATAGGACTTGATTTTTTTTAACTCGGATTTTCGTGTTCTATTAATTACGCAAACAAACGTTATATGTAAATTTGTATTTATTTTAATCTAAAATCCCTTTATATTATTCATTAACGCATTGCAAAGATAACAAATTTTGTTAAAAAGGCAATCTCGGAAAAGAACCGTAATGATCCTGACAAACGTTTACTTAGAAATGACCTTATCGCCCTTGACACGTGACTCCAGGGAGACGGCGAAAAGAAGTTGGGCTAGGCCCGGAAAAAGCCGAGAGAAAAGGATTGGCTTTACGTGAGCCAGTGGCCAACAAACCACAGCAAATAGAAAATCACGCAGTAATTTTTTAAATTGTAATGCACTGTTCAAACCGATTAACGGTTAATAGCGAATACGACACGTACTACTGAAAGCGAATAACAGCTAGTTAAATTTTCATACTTAATTTATTATCTGGAGTAACGTAACTGCTTTCATATAGGAAGCCTAAAGTCTTACTACCTACCGGTTGAGAATCACAGACGAGAAGTCAAACTTTATCTTTAGCATTTTTCAAACTGTTCAATCAAAAAGTCATCGGCTCTGCGGGATTCGATCCAGAACCATTAGCTTGGCAAATACATCCCCCCTAACTTATTAAAAAAATAAATTTATTTTAGTTAAGTTAACTTATTAATATAATTTATTACCACATGCGGTGTGGTGTGACGTAGGTTTTAGAAAAAAATTTTCTTTATCGTGCCAACGTTTCGATCTTTATTGAGATCATCTTCAGGACTCAAAGTGTCTGTTTTCCGTGTCATTCTTGTCGGTCATGTTGAGAGTCCGTTTATTTAAGGAAATGTTTTACTCTTCAAAATAAACATAACACAAAAACCGAAAAGTCTTAATTGGTTCGAATATCTTACTATATCAAACTCAAATTCCACAACCAGCAAAATCCTATTCGGGAACATATTATTTATTCATAATAAATAGCTAAAAATAACAGTTTATATGGAAAAATGTTAAAATTGACTACTAAAAAAGCCAGTAATTGGAAAGCTTTTTCAAAAGCTTCGTGACATTTGAAAGAAATTCTAATTTACTGTCAATAAAATTTCCTCTTTTTTAAACCACTCTAAATATTATTTTTACACACTGAATTGAAAACACAATTAACTGATTAAAAACATAATCGATGAAATTAAGCGAGGACAAGCTTAATAAAAATGAAACTTAAAATAAACCCTCTGTAAATTGAAAATTTCCAGAAAATCGAACGTAAGCTGATTTTAAGCTCTTACGATGAATAACAAGTTTAAGCTGTCGTTTTGCTTATCATTTTATGTTAAACATTTTAACACAAAACACGCGTGAAAACAAAATGAAACAACATTCAATGTGAAACTAAGCTTTCAAAGGATAAACTATTTCTTTACCACATTCAACCAACCAGCGTTCGATGTGCCAGGAAGAAAAAGTAATTAATGGAACTAAGTCCCGCAAACTTTCAACGGCGAAAGAATTAACAATTTCTCTTTTTAAAGTAAGGAAAATTGAAAATTTGTGTGATTTCTTTAAGGGCTTAAAAATTAATCAAAGGTAAAACTTCTATTCACTGTGAAGAAAGGCATTTGCAACATACCTTTTACAAATTATCAATTAACTAATTATAAACTGGTAAAAACTTTTAGATGTATTAATGGAAATGTGATTTATACTTTCAGAGACGCGCGCGCGAGCTTGAGCATATTGTAAAATTCATGGTACTCGTAATTCAAAAGACCTATGTATTATACAATATTTCCCAGCTCTGGTCAAATGTATGAAAAGCTAAATTAAACCAACTAAGCAACGCAAAGTTTTACTAACAGTGGCACACAACGACAAGCTTTAATAATTCATCTTTTTGTAAAGGAAACTATTTAAAACGCAGTTTCCTCTAAACTGGTGATATAGGGGACACAGAAAGTTATTTTTTCCCAAATGTTGTTAGTGGTCAAATTATAGTGATTTAGTTATTTAAATATGATCATTGTGTGAATCATAACATTCAACGTCATGAAAAGATATGTAAACGTTTTGAACCATCAATAAATTTACGTTTATGAGCTTTTATCATGCTACACAAAAGTTGCCAATTCTTTTTCGATTGTTTAACTACAAATATCAGAAATAAAAACTAAACTACGTGAACTTTCACGATTTTCCGTTAAGTTCACAGTTGTATCGATTTCCCCTTAACAAAGATACATACTTTTCAGCAATGTTTTTCATCACGTTTTATCATCGTTACTTTTATCTTAAGTAAGATCCTAAACGTAAACTGTTAAATTTCGCAACAGAAAATTACTTGTTTTTGCACGAATCCTTCCCAGGGTAATCTGCACTCAACTACTTAAATTTGTTGTGCCGGTCATCTACTTGATACGTTAGCTTTTTCACAATTTGAACCATTAAATCCTTGGACTAGTACATTAAAAAAATGTTCTGATGGAGAGAAAAAAAAAGGATGATTCTACAGTCAAACTATGTTTAGTTTTTAAATTCACTAGTTTCGTGGTCCGCCTGACCAATATCTTTCAATTAATTAAGGTTTTTAGTTGAGATAAAAAAAAGTCAGTGTCACGAGCGGGATTCAAACCCACGATCTTCGGCTAGATACGCCGCTGCTCTACCACTTGAGCTATCGTGACCTCGATCCACTCGGACACTAACTTCCCATCTCAACCCCACCTTTTGAATTTTCTCTCCTTTTTGTCATTTTCCAAATGTCTTGTAATCTAATTGATTCTCGGCGACAAATGAAATGGCCACGGAGAGCTTTAGTGAAGGTATACTTCATTTAAACTTATTAAATTCACTAGTTTCGTAGTCCGCTTGACCAATTAATATCTTTCCATTAATTAAGGTTTTTAGATGAGATAAAATCGATAATTGGCGGCGTATCTACCCGAAGATCGTGGGTTCGAATCACGCTCGTGACACTGACTTTTTTTATCTCAACTAAAAACCTTAATTAATTTGTTTACTTTGTTGGTTTTGTTTTATTTCTAGATCAATTTGTACTATATACACATGAACATGAACAAGTAAACCCCGCTTTTTTGACAGATTGTCAACTTTATCTTAAAGTCTGGAACGTATGTCTAAGTGAGGAGGCATTCCTATAAGCTACTTTGAATCCTTCTCGCTTCAATAGTTGTCCGACTTTTCGTGAAAGTTCCCCAATGAATAAACAACCAAAACCTAACGTTACTTTTTGTGGTAGGGCGAGCGAGTCCAACTGTTGTCTTTTTAACTTTTTTTACTACCAATATATCAATAAATATTTTTCCATTTTGTTACTTGATAATGTTTTAACTGTTCTTTGTTCTTTCTTGAAATTAACTGTTTTTATGGGGGTGTTTTAACAATTACGCCAAATAAATCCAGCAAACTTATGGGCCCAAAGATGTGAAGAGTCAGCTAACATTGTGACAATTATGTGTCTGTCTATTGTTTTTACTTCAATTACAATATATTTTATACCTTAAAATTGCCTATAATAGATATTATTATAGACATTTTAAATCCTGAATGTTTAATCAAACTTTTTCACTGATTTCTAATGTGCATTTTATGTGAAGATGTAAAAAATTAATTAGTTGGAAAAATAGTCTTAAATCTTGAAATGATCCGGTACATATACAGCGGTTCTTCAATTTGTTTTACAATCATTACGTTTATGTTAACTAATAACAGAGATATAAATTGTTATATTTGTTCAGTTTCTATCTTGAACCTTTTCCCTACTTGTTCCCTGGTCAGATCATTTTTGTGAATGTTCATCAAAAGGAAATGTTTTTCTCGGGATTTGCCTAAAGTGAGGACAATTTTAACGATTTCCTCTTACCGATGACAAATATAAATAAACATCAACAATGTCTTCGACTTTTATAATCGTTATTTTTAGCTTAACATGAAGATATGAGATGTAAACTGTTAAATTTTTGCAACAATAAAACACAAGCTTTTCTTTTTTTTAAAAAAACCTTTCCAGCGTTCACCGCATACAACGTATGAATTTTTGGTATCTGCTAGAAATGATGATAGATGAAAAACTGAAAAAGAAAGGATTCTAGTTTCGATTATTAACATAGATTTGAATTAAGCTTTTTCAGGTTATATTACCCAGCTTGTCGGAATTAACGAATTCCGTAAAAAGGGATAATTCTTAAAAAAATTTATATTATTATTTTTATAGCGTTAGCAACTTCCGTGCATCCAAAGAATATTAAAAAAAACTTGGAACGACATCATACCTGTGCGAGCATTGAAGATGGCCACCTCCTTAATAGTCTTTTTTGTATGGAATAACTAGAACTGGGTATAAAATCACTCTAGATAGATAACACTACTGGCCCAGATGGGATCCTTAAGAATTTCTCCAAAATATTGGCTCAGCTGCAAAAGAAGTAGTTCTAACTTTCTTACATCAAGTATGGACTACATCCAAGCTCCTGGAGAAAAGACGAAGTGATTCCCATCCCAAAAAAAGACAGACCACTTGATGCGCTAGAACACTCTGACGAGCGTATTTTTTTAGCTGTTCGCGCAGTTGACTTTGGGGAGATTGCAGCTGTACCTGGGGTTGCTGTTCTTTTATTTGCGGACGACCTCGTCTTTCGGGCCACTGATATACATAAGACCTTGTCAAACAATCAAGCAGGGAATATTTTCGTATACAGCGCAGCACAGTTGAACAAGTAATCCATCTGACGCAGGGCATCAAGGAAGGGTTGCAAAGGAAACAGAGCACGCTCGCTATGTTTGTTGATCTAAAAAACGCCGTTGATAAAGTTTGGAGGGACAAACTCTTGGAGATTTTGAAATGCGGTCTAAGTGGATGCCTAAACAGAAGTGTGGCTTCTTTTTTCTCACAGCGCTACATCCGGTTTAGATTCCAAAATTTTACGTCCCCCTATAAAGAGGCCAAACAAGTGTCTCTACTTAGCCCATTCCTATTCGATGTAACCTTGCGCAGTGGCAACATCGTAATCAATGAAGTTCTACTGAGATGCGATTATTGCTAGTTGAAAACTATAAGCCTTCCTATTCGATGTAATGATAGATGATGTGTTGTCGACTATTAAGTATGTTCCTGGGGTTGCTGCTCTTTTGTTTGCGGACGACCTCGTCTTTTGGGCCACTTCAAGCCATATTCCTGTGCTAGCACCAATAAATGCTGCCGTTGATAAACTACATGCATGAACAAACACAAAGAAAATGATAGTGAACGTGCCTAAATATTATTACCAACTTTTCACACTCTATCCCAAGAGCCATCAAGTCTCCCTAAGGTTCGGTTCCGAAAACCTAAGACTTACAGAAGAAGCCAATTACCTTCGCATACTGGACACTGCAAAGTTAGCAACAAAAGAAGAGAACAGAATCCGACTACTCAATAGATTAACTAAGAAAAAATGGGGTGTGCGCAAGAGGTACTTTAGGATGTCTTATACAACTTATGTCCGCCCAACTCTAGAGTACGGTGGGAACTGCTAATTACTGCATCGGTTGCGACAAAAAAGCATTGCGCGTAATCATCGGTAGGCCACATTCAACTCCCCCAGCCATGAAAATACAGAGCAATCAAGAAAGTCTTGAGCTGCGCAGAGAAAGGATAGCAATCAACACGTTCGAAAGACTAAAAAGACTAGAAATCGATTATTGGGCCTCGCAAAAGACTAAAAACGCAGCATAGCTTCTTCGACGGGGATGAAGAAATTACCATCAGTAATGGGCTGGAGATGGAGAATAGAGTCGTTTTTTCTGCCCAGATCTAAAATAGAAAATACTATCAAAGTGAAGTGCATGCTAGGGTTGATTTCCAAAGTAAACAAGAGCACGACGCGAGAATGGGAGCTAAAAGCACCGACATTGGAAACAATCGCTGTCATATATCATTCACCCTCTTGAGCGCATATTTCAAACGATCTGCTACAACAGCAAATAGAAATGTACGAGCCGGGGTTTATTCTTACATAGGCACTTCAGGTCAGTTGGTAGAGTTTCGTCCAACTTCGATGGGGAGATCAGGGCCATATATCTTGCCCTCGTTTGGATTAACGGCCGAGCTGAAAATAAGTTAGTAATCCTAGTTGATCCTCAAGCAGCAATTTCTGCGTAAAATAGGGATCCTAACTGTATGCACCCCTGATGTAATCAACTGCCTCTCACTGATTAATAAAGCCGAGTCAGATGAAAAAGAAATAGTGTTTCAGTGGATTCCCAGCCACTGCGGATTGCACGGAAACGAGAGGGCGGATGCTTTAGCTCGAAAAGACCGGCGAGATAGGGTTAACGTTCTATTCAGCCAGAAGAATTTTGCAAAAACCCTTTAAATTGAAAGGTCAGGTAAGACGCTCCCAGGCGGCAGAAGGAAGTCTGAGGAATTATAGCTTACCATCTGACCTAAGAAGGGATTTGGCGGTTGCATGTTTCCGGGTGACCACGGGGCAGGACTAACTCAATAAACATCTGTTCGGGATCGGAGTGGCGGATACCCCTGTATGCTTTGCGGCCAAGGTGAAATGGACTACGACCACTTGAAGCTATGGCAGGCGTCGGGGAGTCGGTTAGTGCAAAAAAAAAACAGTACAGCCGACAGACGAAAATTTATTGGGTTACGCGGAGTCGGGTAGCCTGAAGGCTAAAGACTGGCGTAGGATAAAAAAAAATCTAATTGTCTAATTGTCCAACAATTTAGATTTCCTTTTCCTATTTATCCCTTTCTATATAATCCTGAAAGGATAATCTGGCCGAACCATTACCAACACATTGTTTCCCTTCGTCGGCTCTTTTCACCTCAAAGAAGCCGACGCCTTATACATAAATGTCATTCTATAACGACTTCCTTCCCCACCCCTTCAAATCCACGTATATAACATAAAACAGCAAAATCTCACCGGCACTCTCACCTCGACACGCAAGAATGGCACAATTACACAGAAGACAAACACTTTGAGTGAGTAGAAATACTTTGATTGAATATAAAAGATATATTTTGCATTGTATAAACTCACTTTTCCACATCCTAAATGTATTTGTTAAATGTAAATAATGTTTGTAAATCCCAGGCCCTGAAGATGATCTCAGTAAAGATCGAAACGTTGGCACGATAAAAAAAATGTTTTTCTGAAACCTACATCACACCAGACCGCATCTCACGATTTCTGAATAATTAATAAAAAATATTGTTATTGTACGTATTATATTTTATTTTTAAATAAAAGTGTCTTTGTTACTGTGAGGTTTGTTGCAATAGCGCAATTCAGTCATAAGATAATTCAAAACGCGAAAGGTATAAACTGCTTATATTTGGTTATATTTCATACGAAACGACCCAATAGAAATGTATAGGCCAATGACTTCGATCAAGCCGATATCGTTCAAACACGACCGATAAACAACGAAAATATACATTCCGAAAAACATTCTCTATGTACAAAAGAAGTAATTGACACATGCATTTCTTCCTTGGACTATTTCAAAATCGTATTGTTACCAACAGAAATTTTTTTCCAGATAAGACAGAAAAGAAATGCTATTTATTTTGTATAATTGTATAATTAAATATTGTAGCGAATTGAAATTTATATTAACTGTATTAAAAATGAAAGAATTTGAAAATAAAATCAATTCAGTTTGCTCTTAAAAACAATTTTTCCCCTAATTTTTTCCCATTTATACGAAACTTAAAATGTTAAATCATGCTAAATTATTATGTTAATTCTACTGAGAGTCGAGATTTCTGTAACGTTTTATTCCTATATCCTATTGTGGTGAGAGAAAAAATATTTATGGGTATAAAATAGTCAATTTTTATCCTATGGGGATGGAATGTGTATTACGTATTTGGTTCATGCAATAAATAGAAAAAAAAGTATGTTTTAATATTTCTGAGTGGGTATAATTCTTTACATGCCTTATGCCTTTACAATTAAGAATCAATTTTTTCCATTCACAATAATAATGTATAAATATTACATACTTATATTTAGAAATATATTAGTTAAGAGAATTCTTGTGATATTAATGGTTAATACTTGTAGTTATACCTATAATATGATCGACAAACTATATAATAAGTCTTAAAAAATAAAATTAAACATCATAACTAAACAAACAAAACTAGCGACATGAACAATCTACACCGTAACCATGGTATATGTAAATTTTAACGATTTACTGTAATCCATATGTGCTTAACATAACATATAAGCATGAAATAAATCACTTCTGAAAGGATGATGAAGAAAATTCAGTAATATGATTTACAGCCCGGATGATGAAAATTTATCTCTTCGGACGGCCCACGGTAGATAGATAGAATGAGAGGGGTAACGAAAGAATGAATATTGTTTGATATTCAAATTAAAAAAACCCGACAAATTTCAAAAATATATTCGAAAAACAGGAGGGAGGAATGGTGTGGGAGAGTTGAGTGAGAGAGAGAGTGAGTGAGAGAGAGCGAGAGAGAGAGAGAGTGAGAGAGAGAGTGAGAGAGAGTGAGAGAGAGTGAGTGAGAGTGAGAGAGAGTGAGTGAGAGTGACCGAGCGAGAGCGAGAGAGAGAGAGTGAGTGAGTGAGTGAGTGAGTGAGTGAGTGAGTGAGTGAGTGAGTGAGTGAGTGAGTGAGTGAGTGAGAGAGNAGAGAGAGAGAGAGAGAGAGAGAGAGAGAGAGAGAGAGAGAGAGAGAGAGAGAGAGAGAGAGAGAGAACCTAAACGAATATTGTATGCGCAAACTTTTCACCTTGGGCAAAAATGGAATTTAAATCTCCTGGCACAATTGTAATGTGTAAACATTATTAAGATCGGAGGTCAACATTATCTCATCAGATAAGAGTACTAAATATAGAAAGCATAACGTAGTAGACGGCTTTTAAAAAGAAAAACAAAACAAAATGTGTAAAAAATTACATTTCGTATATAGTGATAAAACAACAAAACAATTAATGTACAATTTCTGACATTTTTGTTGACCTTTAGATTTTATGTGCCTGTTAGAATAAAAAAAATCACTACTTAAAGATTACTTCTTGACAGAATTCTAGCACCTCGGATCACTTCTAGTTTGACATAAACGTAATGGTAAAGATTCATGGCAATGCGTGGTGATTGGTGACCGTTAATCGATAATTATTCAGAAATCGTGAGATGCGGTCTGGTGTGATGTAGGTTTCAGAAAAACATTTTCTTTATCGTGCCAACGTTGCGATCTTTATTGAGATCATTTGATTGAGATTGAAATATTTTGATTGAATATAAAAAATATATTTTGCATTGTATAAATTCACTTTTCCACATCCGAAATGTATTTGTTAAATGTAAACAATGTTTGTAAATCCCAGGCCATGAAGATGATCTCAATAAAGATCGAAACGTTGGCACGATAAAGAAAATGTTTTTCTGAAACCTACATCACTCCAGACCGCATCTCACGATTTCTGAATAATTCATGGCAATGATCAAATTGTGGCATTTTGTGGTCCAAGTGAAAGTGTACAATAAAAAAATATAGAGCTAAGATAACAAATAAATAATCTGGATTCATGAATGAAAAAACAAATTCAATTTTTATCTGACAAGCTTTCGACTTATTTTGTGGCTATTACCAAGGCAAAACAATCATAAACATATCCACAAATTGGCATATTTAAATTTGTAATCGATGGTTTCAAATTTTTTTGAAGACATATTCAGTTACTAATTACTCTAAGGACTCTAACACTCTTTTCCATTTTTTTTTTCATTTCACTCATCCAAATTATTCGTGCATAGAAAACAATTTAAACAACAAACGAAACGAGAAGATAACTAATAAATTGTACACACCGTAAGGAAATCTAAATGGTTCCATCGTCTAAGCAGGATGAGTTCTAAGATAAAGAGTAGTTGGGTACAGGAAGTTAAAAAAGAGGCCGGCCATAACAAAATTGGGCAGATTACAGAAAGAGGCCGAGATACTAGAGCAGAGAGGAAAACAATACACCTATACTTCTATATTGACCTGCGTAGTGCAAAGCCCAAAGATGTAATCCGGTTCAAGAAAGACTCAGATTATCCCTGGTGAAAAAAACCGAGACAAAGCATAGTGAGATTTACATCCACAACTAAATGAATTAGTCCCGGAGTGGAGTGGACCGGCCATCCTCCGAAGTATAACGGCCTTCCGAGGTCCGCCCGTCTGCTCCATCGGATTGGTTCAAAACACAATTAACACCTGGACAGAGTCGAACTGTAAAATGCACACTGGCCATCTATCTATATATATTTTAATTTTAGAATTCCGCTGGAGCGCATGCTCGCTTGCATGAGTCGGCACGAAGTGGGGCCTTCTTGCTCCCAGTCAACACAGAGTGCCAGTGTTCAGTGGCAGCATGTTCCGACCACTCAGCCGACAACACAACCCTCCCTAGTACACGGTAAATTTCAGGGCAAAAAAAGTCATAATTCTTATTTTCCCTTATACAAAAGACCAAATAAATCATCCAACTGAACATTTAAAATATTTTGAAACGTTAGAAAAAATTTACAACAGCAGAGCAAAAATTTTCTGTTCACGAAATTACTTTCTTTTACATTTTAGATTTTTTTAAACCGGTCAAAAAATTTCAGACAATAAAAATTTATCTTTTCTACGGACGAAAACGCAAAATTTCAAAATTCAAATTCCTCCTTATTTATTTTAACGCGTGATACAAACCATACATGTTTCGGAATATATCCTCTTTTTTTTATTAATTTCCTTAAAGGACAAAACTACTTCTCTATTTTTAACCAGTCAAAATTGTTCAATCTAAAAAAAAATTCTTTTTAAAGACGTAGACGTTAGCTCTCGAGGTTTCAGATCCCTCTGTATCTATTTGAATACATAACACAAGCCCATAAATATTGTAACTACAAAGATCCTCTCTTTTTCGCTGAAATTCTTTTAAGAAACGATCTTGAATCAACAGACGAATAATACAAAAAAATCTTCAGACTATAAGATTTTTCGCTTTTTATAATTTAAGACGGTAAAATTTGAAATCTCAGATTGCCGCCTATATCTTACTTTGAAGTTTTTCTCTATTTTCGAAGGGCTACTAGCGATGTTAGATTTAAAGACAGTTTTGTTTTTTAAACCTTCAAAACAAATTTATACAATAAAATTTGCGTTCTATAACCGATGGTGAAATTTCTCCCTTTATTATCCTTTAAACAAATAAAGCTGTCCAAAATTTAATTCTTGCACAAAGAACGTAAAATTTATATCATTTTTCTAAACAATATTAAATAGCTTTTTCAAATAATATTAATAATACATCAGACCGCGTTTTTCAGATAGTTATTTTGTATTCTCGTGTTTTTTACATTTTATCAGTAAAATTCAACAGAGTAGTTATGTACAATCATAATTATAATCATAATATATAATTATTATCTCATTTTTTAATGGACTCCTTAAAACATGAAATATGAGATCTCGTCGATATTTAATTAAAAATTTAGTAACCGCGCTAAATCTAACTGATTATCAAATTTATCCCTTTCTATCCAGCATAGTCTTCAAAACGTATTAAAAATAAACTGATAAATTAAAATACTTTGTTTCAAAAAATACTAAAAACAAATCAGCCGACATTTTTAAGACTTTTTTCTGTTTTCTCGTTCAAATTTTCGGTAAAATATGAACCTTATTCTACATAGCACTGAAAGTTTAACATTTTCTCTTTTTTTAATAGACTGCTAAAAAAAAATATCTCAATCTCATACAAATGTTAATATTTATTAAGAGCCATACATCGAACTTATTATCTAATTTCTTTCATTTTGTTCAACGTATTATAATTAAATATGGACTTAGTTCTAATTTAATTAAATGTAGTTTCTCTCTTTTGTTCGATTTAAAACAAAATTATACTCAGTGGAATATGACATTTCAAATTTAAAGAACAGTAAAAGTTGACACATGTACACGGGGAAAAAACGAATTGGGCAAGAGCCCGAGAAATCGATTTCTCAATAAAAATTAAATGATGAAATGGTTTTAATGAGTCCTGGAAATTGCCCATATAAAATTTAAACAAATAACTTTTAATTCCTCGATGGAATGAAGTCATTAAAAACAATAATAACTCAATCCATATTTTTATGCCTTCACAATTTTCTGTTCTTTTATCATTTAAATCATCTTAGATCTAAACTTAAGGAAAAGTCTAAAATATTTAGGGAAAACGGGAGGGCAAAAATATTGAAATTATGTTTAATTTTTTTTCCATTTCCTTTACTCTCATCTTGTTTTTTCGATAGGACTGAAACCAGGCTATTTATTTTTATTCAACAAGATGCTTTTTTCCAACAGACTTATTTCTTAAATTTTAATATCCGTTTAAAATAACATTATTATTATTAATTTTTAAGGGCATTTTAGCGGCTAAATTATTATTATTATTTTTAAAATAAATAACTCTTAAAATTTATAAAACACTCTTTTAAAGCATATTTGTAAACTGAAAACAAAGCTGGAAGTGACAATAAACTTAATAAAGTCTCGTTGTCAGGCAAGCAAGTGGAAAAAATAAGTACTGATAGTGGATAACTTCAACAAAAGACCACGGAAAGTTGATACAAATCTAAATTCCTCGCCCCCTCGAAGTAAATTGTTTACCCACTGTTTATTTTTTGCGCCGAGGAATATCTGACGTGTTGACGTGTTCAGTCATCGGAATCGAAAGATGAGACGATAATTGTTCAATCGGTCAGGAAATTCGGATTTCTAATTTTAATTCTAGTAGTAGAAGTATTGGAAAGCAAGGAAGAGAAGGTGGTCAACACGCCTCAGTCACAATTCGGTCAATATTGCAGGTAACTTTAAAAAAAATAATATCTGAAGAGCACAAAATCTATTAATTGCTTGCATTACAAAACGCCATCATGGATATCACTTCACACAACATGCAGAACTCGCTGCACGGAATAAATACAATAAAAATCCTTTCCTCCTAAGATAAATCAATCTACTAAAAGGTTTAATAAATATTCATTTATAATTTCGGTGGATTACTTTTGTTAGAAAACAACTAACCAACAAACTACTGCGTATAATTCAACAATTTACGTTTTTACTGTCAGAACAATTTCTCTGTGTTTGCAGAAATTATACAACCCTTTTGTACCCAAAAAGGAGTGGCCTTATTGCCTTTCAAATTGCGCCGAGTGTTGTCTCACATATACGAAAAAATTAACATAATATAGCCCGGAATTATTCTTCCTTTTAAAGGGGATCCAACAGTTAATGTCTTTTTTTAAAGAGAGAGAGAGAAAATGCTTAAATCAGTCAAACTATTGACGACTTGACTTTAGTCGTGTCATTTTTCGATGGGAATAAACTTCGGTCAAGTGTAATAGAAATTCATTGAAATTCAATTATTTTTGTTTAACCAGGCATTTTGCCGAAGTCGTCCATCACTGAAGAAATATTTTAGAGATTAGTAAACTTCGGAGAAACTAGAGAAGACCTCTTTTCGTCAGGGAAGTCAATTTCGGTCAGTATAAAGTGGAATGTTATTTACGTTGGAGTTTTACGTTTAAAATATAGAAGCAATTCCATGCTAAACATAAAACATTTAAAATCGACAATTTTTGTAGAATACATTATGCATAACTCCATAATCCAATAAAAGATCTACGCGTTCATCATTTTTGGTAATGATGGAGTTCATTATCCATTAAAAAAATGTAGTGAGTTAACTAGAAAATAAGACATTTTGTCTAGGGTAAATTATAATAGTAATTATTTTAGTTAGTGGTAATCGCTCTAAATAGTTCAAAATACCTCACTCCATGGAGAATTGACTAGCTGGATGGTCAAAGCGATTTATAAATAGAACTTATCCAAAAGTCAAATTTGAATGCTTAAACGCTGAAGAAATTAAGTTTGTGAATGATCGACTTCATGCAGTTTTCAACTCCTTAGGATAGTCCATCAGTCATATGTATGTAATCTAGATGCCAAACAATTCGGTCAAAAAGGGAGAAGATTAAAGTCGATTTTTACGGACCTTCTTCAAAGTGTCACCGACAGTGCGTTAGATATTTCCAAATCTCCGGGAGTTCAGAGGTTTAATTAAAATCAAAAGAGGAGGTGAAGGGCCGAGGGGAACAGGGAAAAAAAGCCCGATTTCGATACCAGCTGTACCAAACCAAACAATGACAGAAGTTAAGCTTTTACAATTGAACAGTAAAAACAATCCACCTACAAAGCTATATCGGCCCAAGTTCGCCGAAACCAGTATGAAGACGACTTACAATTCAAGCCAGTTCATACATTTCACATCGTGGAAAACCCACCCATGACACAGGTCAACAGAAACAATACACAAGTTAACAATTCCGTATTAAATTTGATTTGATTTTTTCAACCCAACAAACAGTGAACATTATAACCGGACATAGACAACAAAAAATCAAGCCAGTTTTAATTTATTAAAATTAAATTTGTTAAATCCACTAATTAATTACATTTTACACAGATCAGGTACCACGATATAAAAATAATCATTTAAATTAATCATAATTAGAGGGGCCTTCGGTAAAAATGTCAGACACGCCGACATCATAGTTATTGTCTACAAGCATTCGAGTCAACTAAAGTCAAAATAATTTGATCAGACAATGTTAATTTTTATTACGACAGTCGCTGAGTTACAATATTTTCAAAAATATTCTCGAATCTATGTGCAGCAGCAGGAAAAATATTGTTGTTTAGATTTAGCATGGCGTAAATGTTATGAGAAGATAAAGTACTTTAGATCCAGTTGGGCACACGCTTAGATTTATTATAGATAAATGGTTTTCATAAAATTTTACTCGCACTTACTTTCATTTCTGTTGAATTTTTTTTCTATCATTACACGAACATGAAATATTCACAAATCAAATGACTTCCAAACCAAATTTAGCTTTTACAAAATCAATTAAACCTGATGGATAAAGTTCTAAACCGCATTCCTTTAGAATAAAGGTAAAAAAAAAAACATCATCATTAGACTTTTAAGTATGTATATTCGTAATGTGTAATATACTTTCAAACTTTTCAAGTTAAACCAACAATTTTATGTGTGGTGTTTAATGAAGATGATCTCAATAAAGATCGAAACGTTGGCATGATAAAGAAAATGTTTTTCTAAAATCCACGTAGCACCAGACCGCACCTCACGATCTCCAATTAATTAAAAATTTTATGTTGAATAAATAATCTAATAGGAACAAAATATAAATATAAAAAAATAACGGTTCTGCCAAGTAAGCAATTATTATTCAGAAATCGTGAGATGCGGTCTGGTGTTATGTAGGTTTCCGAAAAACATTTTCTTTATAGTGTCAACGTTTCGATCTTTATTGAGATCATCTTCAGGGCTCAAAGTGTTTGCTTTCTGCGTAATTGTGCCATTCTTGCGTGTCGTGTAGGGCAGATTTTGCCGTATCCCTGATACATTTGCAAATACAAAAAAAATGTCTAAAGGTAAAGTGCAGTACTTAAAAAAAGTACAGTAAAGTACGTAAAAAGAACTAAGTTTCGTGTAAATTAAGAAAGTAACTTGAGCCACACCAATGACTATTACATTTAATTAATATGTAAAAAAAACGTAAATTTTTATAAAGCATGACTTGGACATTCTTACTGCTGTCGGAGGCCACATCACATCCATAGCTTAGTAGATAATTATAATTTATTTGAAACGTCTTATTTTACTTTTAATAAAGTTTGAAAGTATCAACTTCTAAAGTATTTTCCTTCCAACTGATTATGTTAATTTGAGGCTGAATAAGTTGAATTAGAAAAATTAAAAACTTATTTAAAAAAGTTATAAATTGGTTTAGAAAAAGTTCGATTTAATCCGGAAAAGATTGATTTAGGCTTTTTTTTACTGAAGTTATTTAAGACATTTATTTACTAGTGTTTGGACTTAGACTATGATTCAGGGTTTTTTAAATGGAAGATATCAAAATTTCAGACCAAACATTAAACTAAAACAGGAACTTCACTTTTTTTCAACTAAGACGGAACTCATTAAAATATTCATTTTATACTAACTTCATTAAGGTAAAGTAAAAATAAATAATTATTTTAATGAACACTTCTCACCTCTTCATGGTTTTTTATTCACAATTAAAATATAAGCTTTTGAAACCATGACCAGATGGTTAGCCTTTCTTTATAAGTGTTAATAACTATAATAAACAAAAAATGACCGACAATCAATCAAAACTTTTACCGATTGTTTATTTTGTTTTTTTTCTCACGAATATAATATTGTAACTTTTTTTTAAATATCAGCAAGCGTGATTAATTAAATCGGGACGAACAGCTTTTACCCTCGAGTCAAGTGATTCACGGCCGTGTGATGATATATCATATATGTCCCGTTCCTTACATGATTCGGCTAATGGCCTTTAATGAAAAGCAGCAGATAAATGATGCGGTATTGTCAAAGGTAGCCCCGCACCGTCGAGTATATTTTTTACCTTGTCCGGTCGGTACCGAGTCAAGTACGTATTTTTATAACTTCAAATCTGTCCTAGAGAAGTACCGGACACTGGAAATACAGCTAGTATTTTTAAAATCAGTTAGATTTACTAGGGTTGTTTGCCTATCCACGCTAGGTTGGTCTGTCAGGCGCGTTATTTCGCCGTCTTCAGTGTGTCTGTGTGATTTCTGTAAAATCAAGTCCGTTTTCTAAGGTTTATAAGAGGGGATGAGGTAAGTGTTAAGTCTGAATAAAAGAAATCACACTGAAGATGACCAAAAACCCGTAACAATCAAATTTGTAAAATTAACAATTACATCCCCAAGTCATTCATACACCTTAAATAGTCCACATAAAAATAAATAATTAACAATTTTAAGTTTATTAAGGTTAAGCAAATTAAGACTTTATAAACCACTAGCCCTGTGACAACCACATAATTTTCCCCCTATAAATAAAAATATGACTTTTGCTATATAAATTTGTAGGAGAGATTTAGGCCCATATAAGTTATAAGGAGTTATTATCAGGGGTAATTCTCAGAACTGCTTAACGGCGTTTGATGCTGAATGCAACATTGCACTACTTAAATAGATACCTTTTTAAAATTGAGTTTGTTATGAAAAATAATATAAATATGAAAAATTCAATATATNATAAAATACGGCAAACCTTAAAAAAGCTCAGAAATTATTCTTGGGAATTTAAAAAAAATCCCACCGACAGTGTTTACATTATTTCCTTTTTAACTTTATCAAGAATACATTTTCAATTTTAGACTGTTAAAACTGAGTAAATGAGGTTAATACGGGGCAATTTGAATAATTACATAATTTTATACCAAGAGTTGTTTTCGTCAAAATTGACTTTTTCGTTTGGATTAGCAAAACATTAAAAACACTGCGCAATCAGAGGTAATGTTTTATCCCATTCCGTTTTTTCTCGTTTTAGATGTTAACAAAGATTTACGATCGAATAGGAAAGGGAAACAGAATGTGTTTTTGATCACTAAAAGTAATGGGAGGTCTGACTAATTGTTCGAGCGTAAAATTACACAAGAGCTACAGTTTTGATCAGTCTCACAACATTTCGTCAATTTAGCGCTGAAATAGTTAATATTTTAATAGGTTCGGGCCACTTTCTGGGTCAGAACGTTCTCAAATGCTGGGCTCTTGACTGACGAGGCGAATTGATGATACAACTTGGAACCGGGTGTATAATTGAAGTTGCGGTTAAGCCGGGAAGAGTCCGCAAACAAGGGCCAGGTGATAAATCGGAAGGCGAGTCTGCCTCGATGAGACCTCAAAGCCGACGGTGATTAAAGGCTTAATTTTAAACACGACAAAAGCGCGATGTTGTCGCGTGGAGAAAACATGAGGTTCGTCGCGTTTCGAATCAATAAAAAATCGACGATATCTCGGCTCGGGGGTTGGGCCTAATATCCGTTTTATCGAGAAAAAAACCCGGCCTGCTTTTAGCAGCAGATGTGCCCCTTCTGCGCGCAGAAAACTTGATAACTCAGACATACATCCCAGGTGTGAGTATTGACTATGCAATGAGGGGGGGAAGAAGGGGGTCAAGCCCGTCTGGCCTCGTGTAATTAAAGCAGCAGTTTCGACGCTGACGGTCGGAACCATCAATAAAACAGATAATCCGTTCGCTATGGCGATACGCGGGATAATACCTTCTGCCCCGCCGGTTTCGAAGCAAGGCCGGTTTAAACTTATTCGCCAATGATCCCCGGACGGCTTTTTTCCCAAATGATCGAACCGATAGCTCCTTGTCCGGACCGAGTACGAATAGCTTTTCAATCCGACCCGCTTTTCTACGTCTTGTAATTTACAGGGTCGCTTTCACCCCTTCAAAGATGTTGCTTTTCTTTCTCAACAAAAGGAAGTTTTGAAATCAATTTGGGGCTTTGCCGGCCGTGTAAAGATGTGGGGGAGCGGAATAAATTCACAATTACCAATTTGGTCGTGGCTGGAGATTTATATTCAGCAGTTGCATTTGAGCCTATCACGCGGTCCTACAGCAATTTCAGCTTATGTAAATTACAATAAATTACAGGCAGAGAATCACTCACCATGGGTGATGGCGACCCGGCGTCAGACCTCTTGCCTTATCCGTCCAACCGCCGAGTGTTCACAATAGCTCACTCACTTCAGTACCCATCGCGTGCATTTCCTAGATGCAAACCCATTCGCACTCTCACTCGTTTTTAAATATATTCTTTCATATTTACAAACCATTAACACAAACAGGGTGGTGTAGTACTTGATCCTGTTCGATCATAACCTAGGTGAGGTCGATAGGGTCTCAACATTCCTCCATCCACCCTCGCCCACTTCATTCACGAAAATAAATACATTGATTATTAACACACGCTCAGTACTATCAGAACAATATACAATAAAAAGAACAATTTCCTCCAAAAATCGAAACAGAAGATCCGCATATACCCTGCCGTGCTCCAGCAATCTTAAATCGGGTGACATTCCTACACGCTAAGTAATTTTTGCTTAACAGCGTTGTCATAACTTCTCAACTTAAAAAACAACAACTTTTTATATCAAAATAATCCTACACCTCCCCCAAATAGGTATTTACAATTCTCAAACATGAAATGGTAGTAATTTAAACATTGATATGATCAAACCGTTCAAAAATTGTTTCCGCTCGCAACTCAAGCTAACCAATCCTCCCTAGAATGTTTTTTCAACTCTTTCATAAATTAAATACCAAATATAAAGGTGTGTTCAAAAATAGGCCAGGTCATTAGACGTCGAGATCGGCTTGGTATAACCGGATTAACAAGCATTGACGAGATTCGAGTGAAATTTTCCCAATAGGAATCGCATTTCTCAAAGTTTTGATTGACTATAACTGACTTAATAGCATATCTAGCAAGGAGTGGGCGTTAAAATTGATTCAGGTCTGGGAAGGGGCAATAGGCCATCTCGAAACTTCCACCTAATCCACGACACATTATACCAGAATACTTGTTAAATACGTAATTTGAAAATTAAAAAAATACCTTTAAAAAGATAAATCCTGTAAGAAAAAATCTATAGGATTATTTAGAAAATAATATAATATTCAACACGCTAGAAGAGCTAAACAAAGTTCAGTTTTTCTAAATATACTTTATATCTGTTTTTTTTCTTTTTTTATAGGTTTTGTGAAATCATAGTCCTACAATCCGACGTAAACCTCACAAAATCGGCGGAGTGCATTAATTTTTTTGCGTTTTGATTCGCAATAACAGAACAGCCTTAGACGGATTTAGGGTTTTAACCTTGTAGCCAACCTAAAAGGCTTATTTTTGACGTCAAAACGTTTCTGCGATATGCCAGAACACACTGCTCTACGGAGAGGACTGTTTTCACTTATTTAACTATTTACAGCAATAAACCATTTCAAACGAACTGACCACCTTCGGAATTAAAATAGAAACAATCGATCTTTTTTTTAATACCATTTTTTATTGTATAACAGAATAAAAAAAAGCAACCCTGTTTGTAGTTCAAATTTAATTAACTTTGTTTCAATTCTAACCCCAACTTTAAAATATTTAGTATCTCCCTACATCGCTCCAACATTCAAAGGGAGTATGTTAGAGGGGAAAATATGTAATGAATAATTAAGTAAGAACATAAACATTTTTCTCCCATAGAGTCATGTTTTTGCCATGCTGAATTTTCCTTTGAATCAAAAACCAACAATTTAGCAATTTTAGCGTGCGAAATTCAACGCAATTGTGTTTTATAACCCTACTGAATATTGATGGCACACGGCATATTAGTTCAAAATATTCCACCTGCCAAGCTAAATTGTAATTTAAATCATTAACAAAGAATTTTGGTATTCGCCATTTTTCAATATCGATGTAAAATGTTCGTCAGTTTTCGATGTAATTGCAATTTGCTTTATGATCCTGGTAATTATTTATGATATAAGTGTAAAAAGTATGAATTTGTCGAGCTGAAATTCAAATTCGAATCACTATCCAACAATTTTAATGTTAGAAATTCGACGTGCACAATTCGTTTAAAGCGTTGATTTTTTAAAAATTAATTTATAACAAAAATGAAAGCTAATCCATTATACGTCCATTATAGAACGTGAGTGGATTATTGATGACAGCCGAAAAGTTTCAACCCCGCAGCCAATCCAAAAAGCTGAAATTACACGTACACCGGGGTTACCGATAATTAAACACGTGTTCCCGGTTTGATTCGAAATTCTGCGCAACATGAAAATTGTACCTGGAGGCTGTTTGAAAACAAAACATCAACATGAACGTAGGAGCGAGCGGATTTAAGTTGGCCATATGTACCTGTGGCTCGGTCAACGAACGTTTCAATAATTACGATATTTAGGTGGTCCAAGGTGATATCGGAGAAAATCTTTTATTTATTATTTACGAAATTGCTATTTAAAAAAGAGCAGACCCAGCCAATATCAGAATAATTAGTCAAACCTGTCTGGGTCCGCATGTTCTCGCTTCTACAAGTTGGGAAAGAGTAAGACCAGCTGTAAAGAAAATAAACGATTTTTAATTCGCGTCCTCGGCTAACTAAAGACTGTTTGTCATTGCAATGTAACAAAACCGGGAGGTAGAATATGTCGAGAAAAGCCAGTACAACACATCCCATTGTGAAGTGCAGCTCTTCAAAAGCTCACGTAAATCCTGCCGGTCCGACGTGTTTACATTAAGTCTGCCACCTCGTTATCTTAAAAGCCTGACACTAGCTGGGCTTAAAACCTTAACAAACAGCCCTTTTCAACTTTTGTTGCTGGAAAAAGTGTTTTCTATAGAGAAACAGTGGTCACAAAAGGAGAAGATTTTCCCCTCTATTCAAACTGGTACATTAATTATCAACGATAGAGCTTTTTTTAATTGAGCCGAGGGGCGGGTTCAGCTCAAAAATTAAATTAATTAACATGTACGTGAGCCGTGAGATCCTCTTGAAACGTTCAAACCACTAAACCATAATTTTTATTCGTAGACATAATTTAAAGAAAAAATATCCTATTATTTCCTTAAAAAATTACTCAAAAAGTTATAAATATTTATATACGGACAGGTTTTATTAGAAATGTTAATTTTTTGCTAGCACTACTAGTAGTAACTACATTTCAGTCGGATTTATTCCAAATTACAAATTTATAAAAAAAGGTACATTTGTTCAACAAGGCGTCATTCGTGATCATGACCTACTTAGGATCAGGACAACAAGCGCAGTCAGTATAAACGGCGAAGATGGGGTAGATGTCATGATCAGTCAACATGCTCATACTATTGGCACTATCAACCTAATATTGTTAATTCAATCTACTTGAAACAAATTTAAAAAAATTAATTAATTAAATAAAACAACTGAACATATCAACAACCGCCGACTTGTACTATTTTTCTCCCGATATAAATATATAAACAAACATTATTTTTCTTAATAGGATGGATGTCATTTGAAATATATTTCCTTATAATAAAAACACGGCCATATTGGAAAATTTTGAAATTAAAAGAAAAAAGTCCCTAAAACACAAATAAATTGATGATCCCAATTATTGTTCCCAATATAGCTTAAGACCTAATGGCATTTAAAATAAGTGTAAATAATCGATATTTTTGTCTCACTATTATATTTTAAAAATGTACATTCAGTAAAATTCAGTAAATAAATGGCAATTTACGTCAATGATTGTAGTTATTATACCATTAAATACAAATCACGATAATAAAAGGCCAATCCTAACCAATCAATAGCGAACTATTCAAAACAAAATATAATAAATGAAATATATATAATACACACGAAATATAGTATGCAAAGAAACAGCCCAATAAAATATCTGCCTCTAAACGACTTCCTCATTTTTGCCAGAATTTACTGAAGAAACGAACGACGGGGAAAAACGTCCGAGACAAAATAAAACGGAGAGGATATACGTTTTATAGTAACTTATAGATTCTGCCGCTATATACAACCGGGTAAATTACTCCTACATGTTCGATGACCGGGAGATAGGAAATAGCCATCAACATTGATTGGCATTACGTGCCCAAAACTGAATCCCTTTATTAATAGCACCGATTTAAATAATTCACCAAAATATAATTTATTATTTTTTAATAAAAATTGTGTAATGTATAAAATATTGTGTTCTTTTTTTTCTTTTTTTATTGTATTTAGTATGTACTTCCCATTATGAATTATTCTAATTTTCTTTTTTTTTAGACGTATTTAGGAGGTTTGTGTTGTTTTTTAACATAGAAAGCCATAGGAAATTAATTTTAATATGAATAATACACCCAAAAATGCCGAGCACAACATAAAAAATTTTTGTTTTCTTAACTGCTGAATATGGCGAATGCCGATAACAGGATAAAAATGAGAACGTTCAAAATTCGTTATAAGGATTATATATTATAATAATATATATTATAAGGAAGTATCGCACGAATAATCTGGACATTGTCCAAAAAATGGATATGTTCTGGATGAAAAAACAAACTGAACTGTTTGCCATGCTTTTCACCTATTTTTAAGCTCATCATCAGGGCAAAATTATCTTAAATACGTTTACAAATTGAAATACTTAAATTTTTAATAAATGGTTTCTGCTCGACATGCTCCACATAATAAAAGTTTGTTATGTGTTGGCTCTTTACAGAGAGCGCGTAGCATGCCGCCGTATTTAAAAATGGTTCTCGGGCACAGTAGTGAGTTTCTGGGTCCCTGTTCCGCTTTTTTGTAGGACTTTTTTAAATTGTATACAATTGTGTTTTTTGTTTTAGGGTTTTGTGTGAAATATATCTCCCCCTCCAGATGGCGGAATATTTATAAAAGTACTCCATCGACTCTACTCCAGATTAGTTTACTGCTGTTGTGTGCAGGTCGATGGAGGAATATAGACTACTCTACCGAGCAACTGGAATGATTGCAATGTGGATAGGAGTGAATGTATTTATTTGTGCGATTATATTATTAGATAGTTATAAGCTAGATTATACTTTGGATGCGGTGGGGGCTGAAATGGCCTAGCTGTCGAAAGCCCCTGTTGGAGCCCAACCCCGTTGGGAGGGATGCGACGATCTCCTGGGCTTAAGGGAGATACTAGCGACCCAGCCGCGTTACGGGGAGGGTGAACTCCCCTACGGTATAGACCCAAGGGACAGCACATCGGACAGTGACAACCTTCCGGGTGAAAATGCAATCAATGATTTCGAATTTCTTTGAATATAGACTTAGTTAAGTACTTAGCATAGACTCTTCGACATATACATTGCCAAAAGATGTCTATGTGTTACAGTTCTTGGCAATGTTGCCATTGAGTCTATGTACAAAGAAATTTGAAATCATTTATTCAGTAAAAAAGTAGTCAATCATCTTCTTTAACCAGAAATAATAGATAATTATATTCTAGTAATTATACAGAAATCGTGAGATGCGGTCTGGTGTGATGTAGGTTTCAAAAAAACATTTTCTTTATCGTGTCAACGTTTCGATCTTTATTGAGATCATCTTCAGGGCTCAGAGTGTTTGTCTTCTGTGAATTGTGCCATTCTTGCATTCTTGCGTGTCGTATTGAGAGTGAAAAAAGGGTAAATAAAACAACATACTCATCGCTTATGGCATTCAGAGTATCTGAATATTGAATACAAAATACTAATAAATTTCAGGAATAAATTGGTTTTAAAAACTGAACGGGAAGGTTAGTCGAACGATGTTTTTGTAGTAGAATTTCCGATAATTATCACATGGAAGAAAAATAGTGATTATAGCCAGAAGGGCGTCGTAAATTTACAGAAGAGAAGTGCAATTTGCTCGTTTCCTACGCATAAATGTCAAATAAATTCATTTGGGGAAAAAAAAACCGTACACACAAAAGAACATCGGCTGCGCGTTTCTATATTCCCCGGGTGCTTTATAAATACGAGATTAAAAACGAGTAGCGGGATAAAGGCCACCTGTTGAAAACGGCGAATCGAATTAGGTTCATTTCCAGACTAAAAAAACACATACGCGCGCACACGGGAATTGACTACATCTCATGACTCTGGGAGAACGTCAGGCGATGAAGTTACATCGAACCGGCGGAATTTATGTATGGGCAAACATTAGGTGAAGAATTGCCGGCGGCCCCCGTTTTACTGATCAAAGGGGCCGGGAGCAGTATAAACAGAATGGAACGAGGAGGAATAATTTGTAACAGGCAAGCCCTTTGCGGGACTTACAGGGAGCTTATAAATTTAAATTTGACGTTGGCATTCTTTCAAATCAACTAGACCATCCGGTCTATTTTATAAGTCCTTCCCTGAAGTTACTACCCGACTTGTTGACGTACAAAACTAAATCCAACTATTCAGATTTGGTAAAATGATCAAGAAAAAACCATACAAAGTTCAATCGGAAAAAAACTGACAGACTCTAAGATTTAACACGAAAATTAACAAGTTACCTAATTATCAAAGAATAAAAATACAGAAATGTTTATCGGAAAATTAAATTCTACAAAAGGCCTATTTTATAACCACTCATAACTTTATTCTATAAAAAAAACCTTCCAAACACTGGAAAAAGAAAATTAAAAATTATAATAAATTTGAATAAATTATCACAAATAAAATTTGAACTAAAAAATCTTTTTTTAAATTTATTATCTTCAATTTTTATATTAAATTATATATTTTTTTTAAATAATGGGTGTGCTAATAACTCAGGGAACTTTTAGAAAATTGAAACTTAGTAAAGTTCCACCTACTTACCATTATTTTGAGAGTTTATTTTAGGCCAGATGGAAACTTGACGAAGTTCTACTTAGAAATTATCACTTATTTTAAAGACTGGTTGGGCTTCGTTCTAAAAATAGACGTTACCTGTACGGAGTTGAAGTACAGAAAAAATTTAAAAAACTACTGCAAAGTTTGTTTAAGCTATCTATCAATATGAGGTTATTCAAATTTGATTGAACTTGAATAAGTATGTTCTGTTTCCGCATATTTTAAAACAGATCACAAGTTTTTTCAAAAACAAACAAACCGCCTGAATTCGCGTTATTTTCCCCATAATAAAAATTCGGCCAGATTTTTTTTTTCTTTTTAAATGCAAGAGCCGCCTAGAATCTCAACTATTTTCTGAAATACTATTCTCAGAAAACCCAAACATGCAAAAATGAACAGTTAAAAAAATGTAAACATAAAAATCCTGGAATCCTCCTATCAAAAAATTTTATCCCTAAAACAATGTTGCCTGAGCAAGATTATACACCTTATACAAAAACAGAAACCACTATTTCAATCATGTTAAGGCGTAAAAACGTAAACATGATAGCGAAAAGTATTAAAAATAAAATGTTGATTGCAAAATCAGGAAAATAACAGTATATCATGAAAGTCATAACGTAGAACATTAGGAAAAATGTCCTACGAGGGTGTTCAGTTCTCTTGTAACGTTTGTTTTTACTGTATGTTCTTGTATGTAATATTTGTAAATATTCAATTGTATTTTATACTGTACAGTTTTAATGTATTGAAGGAAACAAATCCTGACAATCCACAAAACCTAGTTCTATGCTCTGAGTTATTCTGAGTTCATTATTTCAAAATAATAGCATTTATTATGAAGATAGAAACCTCTATGAGTTAACAAAAAGGATAAAATTGACTTAATTTTTATTTTAAATGTTATAAGGGACGATATTTTTTAACAGTGGCACTCATGTTTAAAATTTCTGGTTCTCATTTGGATAGCCATAAAACCAAGATTTCTTGGTGGCAAAAAAATGTTTTATGCCCAAATCTAAAGTAGATTTTTTTCTTCTTGAATAGGGTTTGATAAATCTTTTAATTCCGGACAGAGGGCATCGAAAGGGATCCCAGTAATTGGCCGGGACTCGGAACCAATCCGGAAGTGATGGTTACTATTTTTGCTCACGTCAACGGAGACGGAGTATCGATCCGAATGGAATTTGTCAGCGTCCGGAAAACTCGTTAAAGAAGTACTTTGAAGGCATAAACGTCCTCCGAGATGGCCTCTTGCCTTCAAACCAGTAAATGACATCATAAATCCGGAATACAACACTTCAACGGTTTGTTTACTCCTCCGAAACGGCTTTTATTGACGTGCTGTTAATTCGATAAGATATACGGTAACTTTCGACGGAAAGACGACAATGTTTAAAATAAATAAAGTCACGCAACGCAACGACGGAAGGATGAGTTTATTTTTTCAACATTAGCAAGTGAAAGAGAGATAGAGATAGCAAAAAGGTAAAACCTGGAGGCGACAGTCTATAGCCTGCCAAATCTTTCTCATTGTGCTTTATCACAATTGATCGGGCAATACGAGAAAAGTAGCTTTTCCATTTTGGTGAACATGCTTCGTTAACAACGACATTTCAATCATCAATGGAGAGAAGGGTCAGGCAATTGAACATTTACAATACAAAAACAATCAACTAACTTTACAGCACCATGTATTTTACATACTATTGCAAAGTTTGTTAGAAAACTCATGTAAACCAAAGTTATTACCCTAATTATTTGTCCAAGTGTGTCTTGCTACATATTACCCTTTTTTTAATAAGTGACAACTAAAACCTACAATATTAAGTTTCAAGACATATTTTTTAAGTTCAAAACAATTGTTTTTAATTCCCAATTAGCCCATTTTTAATTTCAACTTAACCAATTGTTTAAAACACAAAACCCGAAAGTGTAGTAAATTTAAGCTCGTAAAGTAAAATACTTGCATTGGAAAAAAAATATAAAACAACTGGGCTCTTAGAAGACTATTCAAAATTAATTTCAATTAAAATGAAAAGTTTAATATTAAATATAAAACGAATGATTATTTTTTCTAATTTGAGATGAACATTGCTATATGTTTTCAATGCCGTATATATATTTACGTATACTTCAAAGTAACCATTTTTTACAAATCACTAAATTATCTACTAAACCTACTAAATTAAACAATTGTTTACAACATGCAAAACCGACATTGTACCAAACTTTAAGCTCGTAAAGTGAAATGCTTGTATTGGAAAAAAAAATAATATAAAATAACTGAGCGAATGAATCTCCTTTTAATTTAAGATGAAAATTAATTGCAATGCTATATTTGCTTTCAATGTCATATGTATGTACCTATACCTCAAATTAACCATTTTTAACTAACCATTAAATAATCTACTAAACCTACTAAATTAATCAACATAAAAAAACCGAGAGTGTAGTAAAATTAAGCTCGTAAAGTAAAATGCTTGCATTGGAAAAAGATTAATGTAAAATAACTGGGCAAATGAATCTCCTTTTAATTTAAAATTAATTAGAGAATTTTTTATATGTTTTGTATATAAAATAATTGCATCCTTAGAAAACGTAATAAAAAAATAATTAATTTAAAAATAATATTTTTAATAATAAATGTCCATATAGCCTTCTAAGAGCCCATTTTTTCCACATAAGCAAATTTTTACTTGAGTGCTTATTTTTAATAAAATCTCTTCAATTTTGTTTTAAACAAAGGGTTAATTTGAAATTTAAAAAGTTAATTGGATGATAAAAAAGTTAGTTTGAAATAAAAAGTTTCAATTGAAATGGGTTAATTTTAGGCTAAAAAGTGTTAATTTAAAATTAAAAAAAGGTTAATTTCGAATTGAAATTCAAAGAAAAGCGTTAGTTTGACGGAAAAAAGCACCGGTATGGCGGACAGAGAGCTCTCAATATAACATACATTTTACAGCTTAACCATTAATTTAGACAGAAACCTCTAGAAAATTTAAACGTAAAACACTTGTATTTTAACGACATTCATCACACACAAAATGTCATTTGCCCTACATTTAAGATTAAAAACGTTTAAACTTCCATATTAGTTTTTTTACAACCAACACTTATATTTGTGCATTTGTACTCGTCTGAAGTGAGGTTATAAAACTTCTAGATATTTACTTATTCACACGTGCTTTATAATAAAAAGAAGAAAAAGGATTGAAAAACTTTGATTTTAAACTACGAACAGCTGAATGATAAGCTGGTAATCGGAGAAAGTAAGAGGGTAATGATGTAAATAGTTACATTCTTTAATTAGAAAATCACATAATACAATTAATAAATTCAATGTATAAAATATACATTGGGACCGTGTTAGTCAAGTAGTTAAGTCGTGTGGTCGATTATCATTGTCGCCCCGCAAATTTTCTGACCCCCCACCTCCTGCCATTAAAAATCCATTCTCGCCAAATTGTTCTATTTAAAATTAATAAAATTAAAATAAAATGTCAGAAAAACGTCAACCAATAGTTTGGTTGCCTAAAATTCAATTATTTCCTATCCCGTCCAATAAATTTATAATATATATTTATCTTTATCCTTCGCCTTGGACGATCAAAACAAGAACCGAGGAAAGACAAATTGACCTAAATCAAAGCGAGATTGACCCTGATGCGATCAATTAGAGACTTAAACGGCTAAACAAATCATGATGGCTAAACTTCAACTACTCTCTGACTTACCCGCATTGATAATGAAATAGAATCCGGTTACAGGATCATTACACCTTTCTATTAGCATTAAGTTTTTATTTTACTATTTATTGTTTTTTGTACTTTTTCCAGAAACAAGGGGGAATGGGGCGGGCGTAAGATGTGCGGTGAGGGCTGCCGGGAGAACTGGTGGGCTCTGACGGCCCTCGTTTTAGTCCTGGCAACTGCAGCGGGCAACATCCTCGTCTGCCTGGCCATCACCTGGGAACGGCGACTGCAGAACGTCACCAACTACTTTCTCATGTCCCTGGCCATCACGGACCTAATGGTCGCCATTCTAGTCATGCCGATCGGAATACTAACCCTAGTCAGAGGTAAACAAAACGAAAAAAAGAATTGAAATAAACGAAAACCCCGAATTAATAATAATAAAATTAAAATTTTTAGCTGATTTAGCCACTTTAATTTAAAACTAGTTTCAAGGCAAAAAATATACATTCACTACTTTGACACTGAAGAAAATTACGATTCAGTTCCAGAATATGGACAATGATAGACCAAAGGAAAACATTTCAATACCTACAAATTATATTTTATTTTTTACCTAGCTAAAACTTTTCAGTTTTCACCCTTTCCATCCAAAAACCATACGTTTAGACTAAAATGATTCATTGTAGAATAAGTATATATACAGCCAAAACATATGTAATAATATCAATGTTCAGAAAAGTGTAATATGGTAACGCAAACGTTCCTAAGTCCTAAAACTAGGAGAACTTTTGTTGTATATTCTTTGTGCCTGGTCATATTTCTAACCGAAGAACCGTTTTGGACCACAGACCACAAGTTTTCAAATTTTGCTTTCTTAGTTTCCATGTTTGGGCTGTTGTAACTGATAATCTGTTTGTTTATACAGTATTGACACTTTTTTTTTTAATTTCTATTAATTAAATTTATCTTTGGGTTAAAAAAAATTACATGATGGCCTGACACAAGTTATCGTCATGGAAAATTTCTTATTTTAATAGTGAATGAATGAAACCTTCTTCTACTTTTTCTTACCCAACAAGTCAAAAAATATTAAAATGATGATTGTCATGTTTCGGTACTAGTAAGCATAAAATCCATGATTCAGGTCGTCCCACTATGCGCGCAAATATCACAGAATGGTAATATGATAGAGAACTGAAATCCTACCCGTCGCCATCTCGTCTCTCTCGACCTGCAAATACAGGAATTTGTCGACGCTACAAAAGCCGCCGGATCGTAAATTCGTGTTGTCGAGAAAACGACACGACGGGCCGGATTACCTCCAGCGGGACGTGACAGTCGGATAAATGGGAAACGCAAACAAGGAGATAAGAGCAACCGGGGCGCACTAATATCTCTTATGAGACCTGACGGGGGGGGGGGGGGGGCACAAAGGCACAAGTTCAAAGGCCACGTCGTCTTAAACCGGGGCAAATGGGAAAATATCTCTCCAACGCGTCCATAACTAAAGAAAATGAAAATGGTAGCTGTGCGGCGGCTTTTAAATTCGTAGATTTTTCCTGGTGCGATTAGTCTCTGACCTTTAAGAATGAATATTGAACGATGAAGACTCCAAGAGGCATTGATCCTAAAGAGAATTGCGTGCGGAGAATTCGGAAGGGGCCCCTAATTTATAAAAAGCCCAAATATTTGAAAAGGGTGCCAGCCAACCCCCCCGATCGGGAAAATGGTAGGCATCGACATTGTCAACAAATTCAAACTATGGTGGAAAAATTAAAAATACAAATTAAGACATGTCGAGCCTTTACGAATGAGATAAAAATATAACCTCATATTAAAAAAATATGGCTATTTTTTTAAGCTGATAAAAATAACCCCAAACCAAAATAAAGTAGACGTTCTGTGAGAAAGAAGGAAAAGCAAGGCGTGGCCGCATAAAACATTCGGAATTTATACAGAAAAAACAATATTTAAATAATTCGAAAATAAAATGAGGATAAACATTACCATAAAATGAGGATGTTGATCTAGATCCCACGTACCTAAAACAGACAAAAATAAAACATAAGATTTAAAACACTACTCCATTAATACTAAAGCTAGTTAAACAAACTGTACACACAAAGAAAAAAGGGAAAAGCTTATCGCTTCATACATTAATAATCAACAAAGGAAAATATGCATGTGTTTAACTTAGTAATTGCCAGATTCTAATGAGTCCTCAGCAATATTGAACTCATTGTCAGTTCGTGTGATTGTTTTTCTTTCCGCAATGTAATCTCTAACAAACAAAAACTATATTTCAAGTAATCAAAAGAACATAAATAAATCTGCAATCCTGCTTCATTTAAAAAAAAAGAAGGAAAAACAGCGTACTCGTTCTTAATTGAAAAATTCTCCTACTCAAACAAATAATAGATTGGGATTTTGATGGTCTGTGTCAAACAAGCCAGAAATTACATCTCTCAGCAAACGATTGGTTAACAGAGATATCAAAAAACGAAACGATATCTGAACCCGAACAATGATAAACAATAATGATTGAATGTACAGTGCAAAAATAATCAGAAGTGATGATTTCTCATCAACTCTCATCAACCATCACAATTCAAACCCGGTATCTTCAGTAATATTAGAGCAGGTAAAATTTTATTTTAAAAAACTTAATTAAACCCCCTCTGGTTAATTGTTTAACCATTACAAATAGTGCGCAAATGGGGATCTCGTTATTAAAGGTTTCTGTTCGTCATCACACATCTGAAGGGCTTGAAGCCTTTTTCTTTACATTGTCACGAGTATGTTTGCTGAGGTCTTTTTTCGGCGAAAGGAAAGCTGTTATTTATTATTCGGTACGTTAGCTTTGTTGGGAAATGTAGGTCGGGCTTTGATAAATATTTTTTACATGGCCTGTGGTTCGTTATTGTCCTCGTTAGCTCATTTCCGTTTTGTATCCCTTTCTAATTGTTTGAATGTATGTACGTTCATTTATTTCCGTGAGCCACAAATATTCTTTCCTCGTATTATGTTAATTATGCAGTTCGCATATAACTGCGAAATATATATTTGGCGGAATTGCAACTCTATTTGCTGTTCTTTTTTTTTAAAGTCTGATTTTATGAGGGAGAAACATGCATGTTGGGTTTAGTAGGCGATCCATTTGAAAAATTGTTCAACTGATAAAACCGCAAAAGGTCCCTTTTCTTCAAATCATCAAAACCGTTATTGAGCTTGGCGATATGGAAATTGGATAGGTTATCTAATCTACCAATTACTCAGAATAATGGAACATCCTTCCTTGGCTTTTGTAAGATTAATTGCCCCCGTTTCGCCAGTATTTCACTAGTTTAATATTTATCGGTTACTCCACCTTATTTAAGGGGTGGTTTGAATTTTTTCCTTCAAGACTCTACGCATATTTTCTTGAAATTATCTTCAATATTTTTATTTCAGCGTCCCAAGTAGCGATCAGACTTTTGTGCAGGCAAAACAAAGAATAGTAAAACTCACGATCACTTAAAAACCTAATGCATGCAATTTTTTTTACAATATATTAAACATACAAAACGGCCTAGAGTATTTTCCATCCATGTCAATAATTCTTTTTCACAGCAGAAACAGGAATGGTTTATGAAAAACCCTTTTGGCTTGTTTTGCCATTTAAAAACGATGAGATGGACCGATGACTAGTCCGACTAGGCAATGACGTCAATTTATTCTTCTTTCTCAATTCTTTTGCCCTGTCAACTCTCCCAGCCGGTGTTACCGCTACGCAAAACCACCATTGACATAAGTGAGAAAACTACATTCGGAGCCGGGTTAACTCGCGTAGAAATCGATTAGGGATGTGGAACCGATTTGGCAAGAGAATTAACCCTGATATCCTAATTGAATAGGGTTACGGTGAGAGGAACGCCCTTTGCTCGACGTACCTGCGCTCTCGGTTTAATTACTTTTATGGGATTAGTTAATAATTGGAGGACACATAGCCTAGAGCCTTTTCACGTCTTTCCACGCATTTCTTCCAACTTGACCCGATTATGTAAAGAGCAAATGACAGAATTCAGCCTTGTTTGAGTTGTAAGATTTCTTCTTGAAGTCATCCGTGATGAACCATCACCATCTAGCCGTATCAGTGTGCTTTTGGATACAATATCTCATAAAAGGCCTTGCCAAAACATCTTGTACTTCATTTAGGATCTGACAGGCACTATAGATAGGTGCTACCTTGCAACAAATAATATTGCGAACTTCTGGTTCAAGATGATGTATTTCCATGGTTAAAGAGAATACAACTAGATTAAAATGGAGAAAAGACGAGAAAAGGTATTTGTTTACAAAATGTGTAATCCTCAAGTTTACTATTCTGAAGTAACTTCGTTATTACAAATGAGGATTAACAATTTTTTTGTTTTTTGGTTTCTATTTTCTATACAAAAAGACATTAATAGAATAAGAACAAATTACAAATATACCTATTCATTTTTGCGTAGTTTTCATTCAGGTGGAATTTTTCGTAGAGTTTTAAAATTGAACATTCCAACATTCGTACTGACAATGGATAAAGTACAATAAATAAATAAAAAAAGAGAAATAGAGAGAGAAAAAAAATACTTTTGTTATAAATCATATAAATCTTTCTAAAAGAAAAATTACCGGAGTCAGCTGAACGGAAGGAAAAATACAGAAAGGAGTATCTGTTTCAAAAGTTCTCACCCCAAAGTCCATTCCTAACCACGATCCCCCAACAAGGGAAAATAAATACCGTTTAATTTTCACCTTTTCCTCCTTTGCCTCCACCGATCCATATTTACGGCCTTCCATCTGTAAATTACGCGAATGATAATTAGCGAGGCAGCCAAACCCCAAAATTCCGGGAAGAGTGGAAATGCGAGACGGCAGAGCGATAAAGCAAACTAGGCATAAACCCTTCAAACTGAATCTGCAATTATGAGGCACTTAGCTGTCTAGATGCCGAACTTCTGAAGGAAGTCGACTTCCTTGGAGTACATGGAGAGCTATATGAATAATAAGGCTACTGTGACAAATTATCCGAACGTTTTATTCATAAAAAGATTAGTTAGTGAGAATATGGTAATTAAAAATAAAATCATTTGTATTTCTATGAACAAAGTCTATTCTGGCACACTAGGTAAGAAAAACAGTACCAATACTCAAAACAAATTACTCAACTACGGGTTGGCAGAGATTATTGCTTAGTGTTTCCCTCGTGGAAAGAAATACTTTTAACGTTATGAAGCTCAATACGCTTGAGAGAGGGAAAATCCATCACCATACCCTAGCGAGTTGGATTTTCGGTATTATTTCGTGGCGTGCATAGAGAACGATCCTCAGCCATGCCGAATCCTCTTTTACATATTTTGAGTTAATCCCACAATCGCGGTTTCATTTTATAACCGATGGGTAAGCCGGAGGACGTAACTGAAATCCTACCCCCCCCCGGAAGATTTAGGGTTTTTTATTAATGGAATCTCGGTTAAACGAGAGAAGAAATTAACCAGATTCCATTTGCCATTTTCTAAACCGCGAAAATTTTACAAATCTCAATTTAAAGCGCTTTTCGAAATAGGTGGCCGAAAACGATTTCTAATTGATTGTCATCAACCCCTCACTAATTGGTTTAAATTGTCAAACTTCTTCTAAAGGAGAAGAGCTTACCAATTAACTATAATCCCCTGCCCTAAATGGATATATTTGGATCGGATGTGAACGACGGGAGGCGGGAATCCTCCGCCGGGTTGTTAGCAAGTTTTCAGCTCTGATTTATGGCTCAAACGGGAGTCTATGCAAATGAAAAGCACCGGCTCGATCCCACCGATTCCACACCATTTAAACGAAAGGCGTCTATTTCCAGGGGTTCGAATACCAGTTTGTGGTATAAAGGACACGTACACAAACCGGATTAAGAGCAACTTACGTAATTTTGATCAACAATATGGAAAAAAGCGGATTCATACGCTTCGTTTCTGTAAAAGCAATGAGCGATTTTTTTAAAACTTACCATCAGTAATTTAAGCATTATTTCCAAGATTTACTTACACACGCAACGCTAATCCTATCAGATGTGTTAATGTCGAGAAGTATGCGAAAATAAATTCCGAACTACTAGCACACAGTCTGTTATCTGTTGATCAACATGCAAGTATGTTATTTCGTATAGCACACTGACAGGCAAAAATTCCACCCGGTTTTTTTTATCTTTTCTCCATAAAAGAAAATTCTGCCCTTAATTTGTTTTTACCAATAATATTTGTTTATGCTATGTTTTAAATTGAGAATATCGATTAGAGGTAAACACACTTAATCCTCCTTAATCCAAAACAAAGATAACGGATTTTTCAATGTTTACTTTTTATGGAATTGAAAATGTTTATTCAGTCTCATTTGAATTCTGAAGGAAATAAACTGTGTATTTTTTATCTTTGTTTTCTTAATTTCAATTTTTAAACTTAAAAATGCCACTTAGTGTTGAGGATGTTGCGCGTGGTGTGGCACTTATTGATGATGGACGTTCCATCAGGTATGCGACTTTTGCCATCGGAGTTCCCTACGAAACTCTACGAGACGCCGTTAGACGGTTTCGAGAAACTGAGTCCTAGCATAGAAGGCCCGGTTCTGGACGCCCTAAGGTAACAGAACCACAAGATGACCGTTTTTTTAATTTGAGAATTGGCGAAACCGCCACCAGCTCCAGGAAGTTCGAGGTATCCAAATTTCTGAACGTACTTCTCGAAGATTAAATCAGTATGGTCTGATGGCTTTTCGATCCGTAAGAGGACCAGAATTGACCAGAACACACGGAGTTAGATGGCTCGCATTTGCTCGAGAACACAGCTATCGGTCTTTAGACGATTGGTCTGCGTCTTCTTTTTGCAGATAAGTTTAACTTTGCTCTACAGTCTCCAGATGGGCGTGAAAGAGTGTGTAATAGAATGAAAGGTACGAAGCCTGTAATTTTTCCCAGAACCAACCTTTTCAACCTAGCTCAGTGATGGTGTGGGCGGGAATTTCAATGGAGAGTCGCACAGAGTTGGTTGTTGTTCGTCTTTGACGGCCACTCGCTATGTGGATGAAATTTTGCAACATCCTCCATGAAATCAGCGACAATCTTATTCTAATGCAAGATAATGCCCGACCACATGTAGCTCGCGTAGTACAAACTACCTTCAACAACATAACATCAGAGTCTTATCCAGGTCAACCCGCTCTCTAGACTTGAACCCCATCGAACATTTATAGGATAACCTCACAAGAGGAATAAGAGCACGTTCATAATTTCCTGATACACTCCACCAACTTGAAAGGACTCTTCGTGAAGAATGGGCTAACCTCCAGCAAAGAGACAATTCCCGACTGTCAAAAAGTATGCCGCGGCGACTTCGCGATATAATTAAGGCAAGAGGAGGAAATACGCGATACTGAAATGTTAATTAAAAATCTAATTAAAACAAATTTTATCTGTCCTTCTTTTTTATTTATTTGTTCCTTAGAAATTTCCGTTTTTTTGTTTTTTAAACTTTTTTAGACAAAGATTCTATTACAAAACGTGAAACTTTGATTAATATATAAAAATATATAAATCAAGTTATATTACAAGTGGGTGGAATTTTTTGCCTGTCAGTGTATGAAGGTTATGATTTTGTATCATTTAATTAGTCGGATTAGTTACATACTATTAGAACGTACAAAATAATAAAATATAAGAAAGATGGAAAAGACTCAAAATGTTGTTTAAATCAGGATGAAATTCCATTTCTTTTCAAATATTCTAAAATCGGTGAACACTAATCTTTGCTGATTCTAGATTGTTTTCTACCGACTGGATTGTAGAAATGTAACATGAACTGATATTTTTTCTCTATCCTGTTTTTCAAAACTAGACATATTTGAAAAATTAACTGGTCATAAATTTTTAACAAGAAATGCTCTAGTCGATTTTCTAATACTCAGTAAGGTTCTGTGTTATGTTACTTCACAGATAATTTATATTTATTAAGATTAGCGCGAATTCCATGTAATAGGAATTCAAGGTAGTCGCATAATCAAAATCTGAAAAGGTCTTTCTCATTCCTGCTTACACCCTGGCACACACGGGGCGACAAATCGAATAAGTACGCCCCCTTTTAAAGACGTCAGTGGCGAAACGGAGAAAATTAAATTAAATATAGCCTTGGAGTGTAATGAGGTGTCGGGTAAATCCTGCTCGACTTAACTCGATTCCCGACTCTCCATTACAAGTAATAGACTTTAAGGCAACAGGTCCGTTTCCCCGGGGTTTAAGGACAGGGTAAAACAAAGCGAAAATGGGCCTTAAAAAAAAAAAAAAAGAGGTATGGAGAGTTACAAACACAATGCAACCCCATACGGCTTATTTTCGACAGAGGCAGTCGAAAACGTATTGGACACATAGATTGGGGTCAGAGGGCGCCCCTAATGGTCAACGAGTTGATCTAAAAGTAGCCCGGAGGACTCCTTTTGTGAACTTGAGATTTCCCAAAGGTACTCCGACCTTTTTCCGACCCACGCAGCTATAGATTTCACCCCTTAAAAAAACCCAACTGCATGCACATTCTACACAAACAAAGCGCAATATATTATTTTGAAGATAATCGGATTTAGTGATAACATAAAAAATAAATAAATTATTTTATTTTGCAATAGTTGGAATAAGTAAGTTTTAATAGAAAAGGAAAAACTTCAAATCTCCTGTAAAAGATTGACATTGACTTGAAAAAGTACATATACAACTAAGAAATGCAATCACCTGTACTAAAATGTTCAATCTTAAATTTATTAATTATTCATATGCCTAAAAAGCATATACCTGTTGTATTGTTACATACTAACCCTGAACCAAAGGAACTAGGTAAGTATTTCTTAGAGAGAGAAAACTTACCATGCGAAACAAACTGCTGCCGCTACTACACTAAAAAGAAATTAAACACTTCCATAATCAAAATGACAGAAAAAGGACCCAATTAATTATTATTCTCATCAACGAAGAGTAATAAAGCTAACCTCATTAAATTTGGATGTTTTCAATAACCCGTGGGGATTCGCAGGATATTGTGGCCGCCCATTTTCACGTTTAACACAATGCTCGAACCGTAGTTCTCACGTAATCCATCTTTCACCACCAGAAATGTTGTAACATTAATAACACGGGGGTATGTTTTCCGACTAAACATAGGAAAATATGACGTGTTATTTCCTGAGATACAGAACAGCCCCAAGTCAACTCATTAGATTCAACTAAAAGCCTCCTTTCGAAGTAATAATAACAATAATAATTTTGTGTGAGCACTGTGTAAAGCTGGAGACATTAAAATTAAATTCGCAGTAAAAATATAACATATAATAAATATTCACTCCTTTAAACCAATGTCAAAAAAGGCAAACCATTATTCCATTCCTTGACGTATAAAATCAATGAGAAACATTCAATTTTATCTCTACTTACTACAAGGCAAAATATAACCAATGGTTACATAAGTTGTCGTAACATAATATACGTTGCATCATGAATTTGTGTCTATTAATAGAAATGTAAAATTAAATGGCCATGTATACTTAAAGGAACGAGAAAGACCTATCATTCATTTAATCAAGACAAAATATGAGTTTCAGACAGAAAATGTGTTCAAATTTAGTATAAATAATAATTGGTTTTAATATATATTATGTCGCTTATGCCCAATTCAATTGGTAACACAATGTAGTAGCTGTCGACCGTTTTGGAAGTCAATTCCTCCTACGGATTCCACGTAGGCCGTAAAAGAAAAATTTATTTACATCGAAATCGCCTGAATCCGATCTTCGAAGGGATTCAATAAGGTCAAGTGCCCTTCTCATTTATGCACGAGATCCTTCTATTGAAAGCGCGGAATTGAGAAAGAGTGAGGACTTTTACAGGTTTCTTCCCGCTTCCGCCCGTCTACTGCCTCGCCTGGATATGCCTGGACGTCCTGTTTTGTACCGCATCCATCATGCACTTGTGCACCATCTCCGTCGACCGGTACCTCAGCCTCCGCTACCCGATGAAGTTCGGGAGGAACAAGACGAGACGGCGTGTCACGTTGAAAATTGTCTTCGTCTGGCTCCTTTCCATCGCCATGAGCCTTCCCCTCAGCCTCATGTACTCCCAGGTAAATTACAACCATTCAACTCGAGTTCATTATAATGCATGCAACTGAACGTAATCCGACCGGCATATCCGATTAGCAAATACGCGCGCGATTTGTGTATCGAAACACCTACATTGTACACAACGTTTATTGGTCGTGATAATATGCTGACCTCTGAATACCAAAGATTATGGGATCAAATTAAGGATCCTGCAATATTTCGAGGTGAGGTTTTATACCTACGATACCTATGAATTTCAACCCTTGACAAGTTGAAGCGGCAAATGCGTGATATTGCACGTTATTACCTCGAGGTGAGAGCATATATGCTGTGAGCGTGTGCGTCCAAGGGACGTAATGAGTGCAGAAAAAGATCGGACGCCATGGCGTGTCTGGTGGTCCTATCAATTTATCTTCAAAGCCAAATAAATGTAGAACAAGTTCTTGCGTGTCACGTCTTGATTTATCCCCCTGGGCAAAAATTTCTTTCCTATCTTGTTTCGCGGAATTGACGTTTGATTATTGTTCCTTCATCAAAACTAAAAGCTCAATTTCCATCTGAAGAATAGTGAAGAATAATACATTCTACGGATACTAACACTATAATGTCGTAAAATTTGCCAAAGCTGTTATGAATATTGATAATTTCTGTGGCATGAAAATATAAACACATCACACAAAAACGCGCACTGAATTTTTTAAAATAATTTTCCTCGATTTGACATAAATATTTGTCCTCTAATTAGTTACAGTACAGTAACTTAATATATGACATAAAAATTATGAATGTGTCAGTTTAGTTCTATCAATTGCAACACATTAGTATTCTCAAAATAACCATATTTTTGCAGGATTATAACAGTTTGGTGGTAGGCGGAATTTGCCAAATTCCTGACCCCCTTTACAAACTCATCGGCTCTATCGTAAGTTTCTACATTCCATTAGGGGTCATGCTTCTCACGTACGCTCTCACTGTCCGCCTCCTCGCCATGCAGCAGAAGAACCTGGGCGGAAAAACAGGGAAGGACGGGTGGGCGGCCGGCTGGCTGGGACCTCCAACGCCAGGTACTTTCTCATTGGACCCATCCCTTATATTATTAACAACGTTGTGTTTTTTAAGGATTGGAGAGAAGGTGTACGTGGAAGAGGTTGTTGGGAAAACCGGGCGTCACCGGAAGGAGTCACCACTCGAGCGCGGGGTCGACGGACACAGAACTGACGACATTGGACACCCACGAACTATGGATACCCGACTCCGAGCCGAAGCCCTACGCTACTTCGGCCCTCCAGCAATTCGGCGCCGAGATGTTAAAACTCTCTCGGGGTTTCGAATCCGTCGCCCAGAACAACGCTGTTATTGCGACACCCCCGTTTCCCCTGAAGTGAGTATTTCAAATATGATCGTTTTGACAAGAAGCTTAATTTTTTGTATTCCAGGGCTACGTCTAGATGTAAGCCGTGTGAACCTAAGCCAAGAAGAAGAGCGTCCACGATCGATGTAATAAGACGTAAAGAAAAAGAAGATATCAAAAGAACGACGAGCTATCACGAACGCATGAGTAAATGGTCTTCCTCGAGTAGCGAGGACGAACCGATTAAAATAAATACGGTTCAGAGGAATCAAGAATCGTCCCAAGAAGTCCCTTTGCTACCACCTCCCTGTACCTGCCCTTATTTCGGTGATCCAAAGAAGGCTGTGAAAAGTAACGAAGTCGTGATTATAACGACTGAGGACAAACCGGGTTTTACAAAGCGAGAAGAAATGACCGTGACATGGGATTCGCCTCAAAGGAGGTTCAAAAGAGGGTCAAGTTTCAGTTCCGGTAGTGTCAGGACAGTCCTAGCATCCGCCGAATGTTCCCCGGCACCGAGGAAAGCGCCGATTCTCCGCCGTTCCGCTACATTGAGGGCGGGCAGGCAAGATTTCAAGGCGATGGAAGACGCCGCTCAAGGCGTCCTTTTGCGTTACGGCTCCAGCCAGGGGATGGGCAGGAACCTGTTGGTCAAATCTCCACACAGCCGCAACTCCAGCGTCCTCTCTCGAACGTCTTCCAGACACGGTCGGATCATCAGGTTGGAACAGAAAGCGACCAAAGTCTTGGGCGTCGTGTTTTTCACCTTCGTCATCCTCTGGGCACCCTTCTTTGTGTTGAATCTCGTACCTTCTGTGTGCGCGGAATGTGAGAGGGATATTGATAAGTGGGTATTCGATTTCGTAACTTGGCTAGGTTACGCTTCTTCCATGGTAAATCCTATTTTCTATACCATTTTTAATAAAGTATTCCGCCAGGCGTTTAAAAAAGTCCTTCTGTGTCGGTATCGTAATAAAACATGGACTCGCAAGTAAGCAGATAGTTTGAAAATTAATAATATTAATTTTTGTATATTTCTGTACATATTGGGAACAAAACCTGACGGGTTTTATGGTAAGCATTTATTCTAAATGTAAGCTTAAATGTAAATATATATATAAATATGTATAAATGCATTGTAGAAGTCAGATTATAAAAGAATAAAGAATAAGTATTTGTTGAGTGTTTTATTTCGATGGGAATGCAAAAGCTAAAATATTTTTCTGCGAATGTGAACGATCTTAAAGATCATCTTCTCCATGTGAAACAACTTCTCCAGCCAGAACAACCAACTTCACAAGACGCCAAATCCCGTTACGTTTGTTTATAAATGTAAATTCAACCTTCATTAACCATGGAAGATTCTCTTTGAATATTAATGTAATCAATGCACAAGAAACTTGAAAAACGTTTTCAACGCCAATTAAGACATTAACAAAAGCATTTTAAGTCGTAATGAAATTTTCAAATCAGCTCCTCTGCCCGCATGTACAAAACGTTTAAACCGCAGACTGATCAAACCGACCCGCCCAACCCTTCAGCATGAAAGAAAATCTCATTGAACATAATTATACCCCGATTGTCCGTTTCGATTGATATAACCGTAAAACCCTCTGAAACAGCAAAGGTTGTGGGAAAGTTGGTACACTGAAAATTCCATTGGGAATTGGTACATAAATCATGACAGCGGTGAGAAATGAGAAAATAGCGACATTTTCCAATCCAGTAATTTATTATAATGTGGATTTCACTTCTTCCACGTGAACCGTTAAGAAATGATGTTAAAAAAGTTAAGCAGTTGAAAGCTCCTTTCCCTCAGATTCAGAACGTTCGTTACCACCGAACGAGATTACCATAAAATATGTTCAAAGACAACCCATCAAGATTAAAAATATAAATAAAACGAAAAATCCCTTGCCAGTGGTGCTAAAGCTACCGACGTTGGAGCCTCGTCGTGAATAAACAAAACCGATACACAAAACATCTGTTACGCAAGTGCAAAAATAAAAAATAAATAAACTGACAACTCTCATTCATAGTTTCCACAGTAGTTCGATTATACAAATAAACAAGGTTAATTTAAAGGGGGGAATTTAAAAATACCATCCGCAATAAAGGGAGACGGTTTTGACCTAAACTCCTAAACATCTAGACTATTTCAAATTACAAAGCGTTCATTAACATTTGTGAATTCCGTTAAATAAAAGGAATTGAGAGATTTTTAATCAACTCGTCTTAGCGCTAAGAGCCCTTAAGTTTCCATTTCATGGTAAGGCAAAAAGATCAAGGGTGCAGTTATATTTTTTATTTCGTTTTAACAAAATTAAAAACCGACCGTATTACTTTTTTAGGCAGAAATAAGGAACGTGTATGAGTAACTTGATAAATTGTTTAAAAAAATTAATATAAATGCAAACGAATCAATCCCAATCGGAAAATATGCTAAATTTTCAATGTAATAACCGCGGATGTTCGAATCCCTTGTGACAAGATTAAATATTTTAATCCATTATATTTAGTGGTCTGAGTGACCAAATCACTTCTTTCAATTAATCAATCTTTTAAGGTAAGGTTTTGGTTGAAATGAAAAAGCGAAAAAAAACTTTGCTGAAGGTCGTGGGTTCGAATCCCGCTCGTGACACTAACTTTTTCATTTCAACCAAAACCTTACATAAAAAGATTAATTGATTGAATTTTGTTTTTATAGGGTCTTCATTAATCAAATATCTGTATCGTTTGTTGCCGCGAGTCATCGATGTAAAAACTAACATTATTTTACTGGTATCAAGTTTTGATAAATTTCATAAATAAACCATCTTTCTTTATTGTTATTCAGAGAAGGCTACATCGGATTTCAGGTTTATATTAAAAATAAAAATCGAGTTATCGTCACATAAGTAACTCATGTTAGTAAGAAGATGAAGAAAAGCGCTGGAGAAATGGGGAGGAGCCAGTTTTAAAAGTAAAGTTACTCGTGATGGTGATGGTTGAAGAGCAGTTGTGGCAGATGGACCTCGAAGAGCACTGGGAAACTTGCAAGTTATATCAAAGTTCCCCGAACTATAATCTTGAACTGGAACTGAACTAGCAAAATCGTCCTTCTCTAATCGTAAAATTTTAAACAACCCTCTATTTCGTGTTTCTTTCAACAAATTTTAAACTAAAAGTATATCTGAACAAGTCCGAAACCGTATGACCATGGGTCAAGTCTGGGGAAAATAAAGGGTATCGAAATTTGATCGAAATTAAGTTCTTATGTTTCGAAATAGTTTGCGAACTCTATTGACATCAATTTGAGAGGTAATGTTATGGTCACCTCCAGGATTTGCTATTCAGTAAAATTTCTATGAAACGACAAAACGAGTTAACTAATTTCACGTCACACCACCTCAAAAGGTAAGGAATAGGATTTCGAAAACTTCGTTATTTCAACAAGGAGATTAACAACAAACCTAGAACTGAAGAACCCTAGGCTATGTTTCTGCGTAAGCTGCAGGTATAACAGGCATTCAAAGATTAAATTTAATTATATCAGGGAACTTGCATAATCTTTTTAGTCCAAAACACTAAAAGATTTCAGTCAACAGACCACCTCAAAAAGTAAGTTATAGTTATTCGAATTTCTGTCTCTCATTCAGCATACAGCTCTTATGATGATCCTTAAAATTACTTTAATATATCCAAGTCTAATTTCATTTTGGCATTTTAAGACTGAAGAAATAGCAAAAGCTTGTTGAATTAATTGGTTGTCAGGCTAGTTCAACACGTGGAAACAATAACAACCATTATATTTCGGGACTCCTGTCCTCTCTTCGGTGATAACCTTTCACAAGCCTGGAGCAATATAACCTTCCAGGCTTGTGAAAGTTATCGCTGAAGAGGGGACAAGGAGACCCGAAATATATAAGATTTGGAAAAGAAAAAAAGGTTGTTATTGTATCCACGTGTTTAACTACACTGACCACCAATTGAATGAAAAACTGAAGAAAATAACAATAATATTACAACTTGTCGAAGTCAGTTTTAATTCCTCGCCTCTATAGCCCCTGCACATTCTAGCATAGAGATATGTTCACCTGATTAAAACTTCATCCAAGTATTGACATTTTAACTATCGTTTAGGTAACGAGCAGTTGCGGTAAACCAATATTTCAAGCACCTAAAATATTTTAACGCGCAACAACAATCTTTTCTTGATTGTGTCTCACAGGTTCGATAGAAATTAAAATTTCTACTCGATTTGTCGTCAAATAAAGTTGATTTTTCGTCCACCCAAGAAATTCCCCCAATGGATAATTGACGGGCCGTTGAATTAATACAGGCTTCCCTAAATTATCAACGGAGGGGGCGTAAATCTCATAAAGCCCAAATTAAGTCTCTTCTAAGGGATTATCTAGGTGGTAAAAATTGTTATGACCTTTAGTTCTGATACTAGAATAGCCCGTCTGAAGATTCCTACACGCCCACGGCCAAAAACGCAACCTAATCATTCCCCACGCCGATATTCAATGGAATTCTCATTATTTATACATGAGGAATACCGGCACGTTCCCGGGTAAAATGTAATTGCAACAAGCTCCAAGTTCCACCAACTTTCTACAAGTCCCTTTGCTATGAGTTTTGAGATAAGTGCTTGGTTTGATTAATGTTAATGTTTTATGACTGGGGATCCTTGCAGGTGGTTACCATGATGTCATGAAAGGTCACGGGAGCAGTAAATATTAACGTAGTTAAAGATCGGATTTATGTAAATATGTTTCCCCAATCGAGAAAAAAACCTTTGAAAAGAGTTAAAAACAACTTTTCAGAGAGGGAGGTTTCGACTTAATCCGAATCGTTATAGCCGGAGGAAAGAGAAAAACTTGTAAGCCAGAACAAGAAAAAAGATGATCCTTACACACGGAACATTTTACACAATATTTCAACTGTTTTGTTGCTTAAATAAAATTAATTTCTACTAATCAAAGTCATTTGCTTTCAAGAGTCTAAAGGGCATACTGTAAATAATTTATAACATGGGTTCTAAAAAAAACTGATACTTTTAACGAAAACTTTCTTGCAATTGTTACCAAATAAAATATTACAGGGTTATAAAACATGACTTAAGTTCTTAGTCCAACTTTTCTGCCTCTTTTATTGCATGCAGTGACTTATACTTTATCCAGCCTACCCTTTTCATATCTTAAATTCACTAATTTCGTGGTCCGCTTGAACAACTAATATATTACAATTAATTAAGGTTTTCAGTTGAGATAAAAAAGTCAATGGCACGAGCGGGATTCGAACCCACGATCTTCGGCTTGATACGCCGCTGCTCTACCACTTGAGCTATCGTGTTCTCGATCCACTCGGACACCAATTTCCCACCTTTTGAATTTTCCTCCTTTTTGCCATTTTTCATATCATTTACCTATAGATCACAATGAGAATGTACGAAGCGCACCTCGCTGGTTACGACTAAAAGGGTTGAAAGAGAGATATGAAGGATTACATGGAGTTTCTCGTAATTCGGCAGAATGTTGGTCAAAACACTGGGTTCATTAGATTACACCATGACGCTGAACTATTCAAAATTTGACAGCATCCATGTCGTACAAGACCATCAGGAGAAACTGGCCGTTCAAATCTCACTTCAGAATACTAAACACTAAAAATATCCCGCTTTGATCAACTAGAACCAATAAAGCAATTTATTTACTCCATATGCCGCTCTAAGATGTTGAAATCTTAGAAAAATTGGTGACCGAAATATTCGGCCGATTGTCACCAGATTAGTTGCCAAAATCTGAGGCTAATCAGAACGTCCATGTGGTAGATTGTTTCACAATCTTAAAGAGAATTTCGCAAAAGGGTCATAAAGATGAAATTTGGTTCTTTTATAAACATCCTACAAAACTGAGAGAACGGATGTTTAATTAGGATGGTCGAAAAGAGCTCTGCTTGTAACCCTAAACATGGAAGGTTGTTAAAGTGGCAAAAAAAATTTAATTGTCACTTAATCCCAATTTTAATTTAAAGGTCTTATTTAGGATTTCAAAGAACAGTTTTATATGACTTTAACGAGAATGAAAATTTATTTTTAACACAAACAAGGCAGCCAATACGAACAATAATCTTGACAAACAAGTTCTCAAACAACAAAAAAATTACAACATAACTTTATTAATCATGAATACGGTTTCAGAAAATGACATACCGATGGCACTTATTTCGAAATAAACGCCGAAATCAATTAAAATTTCAAGTTTGACGTTTAAGCTGTCCGTTTATTAAATTTAAAACCCGCCAATGGTAATGTTTTCTCTCTTATACGTGTAGATTTGGGTAATATATTCATTACATTATAATTACATACATAATTTCAATACATATTCAAAACTGTGTTTATTTAATTGTTATACCAAGCACGTGTGCATTTATGAATGTATTTAAATGCAAAATATCATTCGATGTTTTATCAATTAAGTTACAAAAAAGGTGATGTTATCATAAAGGCGGGCGTTGATAAATTTCTTACTTTTGTGAAATATAAGATTTTTTTGTGTAATTTATACTTTTGACATTTACATTTAAACAAATTTGCTGAAATTAAAACAGCCTATCGATTAAAATGAACTAGTGAGCATAAAATATTTCATCATGCTACAGTGCTTCAATTCTGAACTCTTGAATAGATAAAAATTGTATTTAAAATTTAATAATCATCACTGGGAAAACATTATGTATGTACAGGCTTACTCATTAGGGTAATTACGTTTCGAGTGTTAACGGACGGAGGAGGGAAAATCATTTATTTTTAATGAAATATCGACTTTTTTACTTTATTATATGACGAATGTAAAGTTTATGGACTCATCTAACAAGACACTTTATATCTATTTTTTTTAGTTATGAATAAAAAAGAATTAAATAAATTAATAATGTAGTATAATTCAAATATTTATTTTGACCAACATATAAACCTGTTAACATATTTCAAAGGCACCCTATTGACCTACATATACCATTCTATCAGGAATGTAAGATGCAATTGATGTTCTGTCATAGCGAAATAATCTTGTTTTTCTAGTTTTGAATTTAAAAGATTATACAAATGAATAATGACATATAATTCAAATATTTATACAGGCAAAGGGCTACCTACCCTATCACGATATACAATTGATGGCCAGCCATACTGAAAGAATCTAGTTTTCAATGCAGATAATTATATAAATCAATAATAAAGTGTACTTTATTATGGACACTCATGGCGAAAGAATCTAGTTTTTCTAGTTGTGAATTTAAAAGATTGTATAAATGAATAATGACTTATCATTCAAATATTTATGCTGGCAAAAGAATTAACATCCAATTAAAAGGATTGACTCAAAGAATCTATTGACATAGGTATATGGCCAGCCAAGGTGAAAGAATCCAATTTTGAATACAAAAAATTATACAAATTAATAATGTAGTGTACTTGAAATATTTATTTTGACGATTGTACAAATTCTGTCAAAGACCTTATGACCTACGTATACCTACCCACCTATCTATCACGAATATACAGTACAATTGATGAGTTATTATGAGTAGACTTGTTTGTTTGTTTTTTTGTTTTTTTTTCAATTTTGAATACAAAGGAATGAAATACGTATAATGTATATTAATAATTGTGTGCAAAATTATTAACTTTTACAGAAGTACGAATGCACTATTTTTTTTTTTCCAAAGACAACCAACGACCTAGCCTTGACCTAGGGATGCAAAAATGCATATTTGGATTGTAATTTATGTTATGCAAATGCATAGTTAAACTAATACGTTAAAACAGGTTTATAGCTAATAATTTAGTATGATCTATGTATGCAAAGGAGAGGGAAGATTTGTTAAAAGATCCTTCCCTGTACAGGATAAAAACCCTCCCTGAAAAACATCTCACACCAGTCACTGTTGTTTTTATTTGTATTTTTGTTTTTACTGTCTGTGATATTATGTAAAACTAGTCTAGTCATTTCCTAGTTGAAAAGGTGAAGAAAAAAGTGAAAAGGTTTCCACTGTTAACATTACACGGTTAACAAAATTATTTAAGTTTGTATACTTCTGACTAAAAATCAGTAAGTACAAAAATGGGTGTCGTGTTCTTATATATATTTGATGCAAAATTCAAATTTGATGTAAAATTGAAATGTATAATACATTCTTTTGTAGAGCCCTGAAGAAGGCACGGTAAAAGATAAAAGAAGATAAAAAATATATTATTATATTAAATATAATATATATTATTTGACCACATCCCTGATAACAACTAAGAGAGCAAAAATGCATGGTTGTTTCTGACCTAGACATATTATTTTTCTGCGTTTGAATATAAAAGGATATAATACACTCTTTAAATAGTTTTAAGCTGGTTGGAAATTATTCACTTCCATCGACGAATTACCTAAAACAAAATTACATATTTTTCGAACAAAATTGTATATAGTAAATTTAAGCTGGTTTTATAATCCGGATATCATTTCCCGTTGGAGGGTTATATTAATTGTCAAAAAAATATTTCTAATTACCACTGTAGTGGACAATAGGGCCTAAAATAATTCGTAATAACAACATGGAGGGGGTGTTCATCCGGGTTTCATCTCCGGTTCAAAATTCAAATTCAATTCCTTGTGGACAAGGGCAAATAGAATTATCAGACTTGTTTAATTTACGGTTACAAGGACTAAACCTAGGACGGATTAGTTTCTAGAACTCAATTAATACCTTGCAAGAACCGGTTAGGGTTTTCAATTTATCGCCACTTGTCTCGAGAAATTGGCTATCGTATAACAATCGACAGATAATAACTAGACACTATTCAATTTTCATTGGAATCGTTAGTTTCAGAACGAGGAAAATGGACTCAAATGCTCACATACTGTTAAGTCCCTCCGGGCGAACTTCTTAAGGCGAATGTTACGGGTGAAGTTTGCGTTAAAAGCATTCGCGTCTGGGCTTCAAATGTCACGAAACGGAGAGGCGGTGGGATTAATTCTGACGCATAAACCAGACAAACGGCTATGACACGAGTTTAACTAATTAAAGGACACGACGAAGGTTCATAATTCATTCACAAATCACGAGTTACACACGAACCGACACGGACGTCAAACGGTCAACGTAGTTATAAAAGCACAGATTTCCATCCAATAAAATGCCAACAAATTGAGAATATTAACCATATATTTAGAACGAACAATCTTTACCGACTATTTTACCAACGAATGGAACACAATTTCATCAACTCAAAAGAAAATAATTTGTTGAAGTCGTGAAGAGCGGTCAAGAATGAGGTAGTTTAGAAACACTTTTTTTCCGCGTTTCGACTTTTATTCGAATCACCTTCAGGGCCTGGGTAAATTACAAAATATATGTTCATTGGAAAAAATACAATTTAAACATGTAAATATAAATTTGGAACCAAGTATTTTATACTCACATAAAGTGTGGTGCTATTCTTGCTGTGACATATTGGTTTAGTGTGAAACTGTTGGAAATGTGAATTCGTATTCTGCTGTTTTTATATGGTAGGTTAAAAGATACGTTAAAGTAAAATTAAAAGGTCTGAATGAAATAGGTAAAATTCATGGTGAAAAAAATTGAAAGTATTTTAATCTATGGTATTATGTCACGGAGAACTTCATTTTAAGACATTGTCCGAATTAAAAGTTTAAGGAAAACACATTTTTGGGGATGAATCAATCAATTTCGAACAACAGTAAATAATACAAAAAAATTCTTTAGGGCTAATAAAGGCAAAAATGCGAAATTGAAAGTCCAACGATGTTCATGTTTTGCGTGACAGGACAAAAAATGTTGCCCTTCATTTACGTCGCCTACCAAAACCTCGACGAATTAGCAAAAACGTGGCACTCCCGGAGCTGATGGACTGTAAATTGATTCAACGACATACGTACGAGGCAAAAAAAAGAACATCAAAACTTCACAAGATTTTTCTTTTGATAAACAATACACCACGGTTGCTTCATTAGTGAAACCACTTATCAAAATTTTTGTACGAAGTTCATAATTAACACATGACTAAGTACAATAAAAATACAATAGTAATGATATTGCAAAGTAAGAAACAAATTTTAAAATAAATCATCTTTTTCTTTATGCAAGTTAGTTAATTAATTATTAATTGATTTATAAAAAGATATTTTTTTATATCATGCACAAACTATACCCTCACCAAACAGGAGATTGTATATATTAACAAGATAACTGTCATAAGTCCTCCATAAAAATGGTTACAAATTCGTAACTACAAGGCTGAATTTCGTTGTTTTTAATTTAATATATATTCCCTTTCCCATGGCTTAGTGAATGGGGAAACATTTAATACAATTAAAAGCTAAGTTGACAGTAAATTTTTGACTATGAGTATTACTTCCAAATTTCATAATAATTATTAGTTAATGGACTGACAGAAGATAAACTTACTTACATTATGTTTTAATTTGTAAAAGCCATTTGTTTCATTATGTATTTATTTTATTAGTTTCTATATTCTATCTATCTTATAGACCGGTTGGAATTAAACCAATGAAAAAACTTTTCTGACGATTGCTTTATCAGCAGTAAGTCACATGATAATTATTTGGTTTCAGAAAGTAAGATGGGAAGAAGGATGTGATCAACTATAATGCAGGCGGAGAGATAGGAAGGAAACTTTATTGCTGAGATATTTTATAGACGATTTATCAGAAAGATAGAAGTAAACTTTCTGAAAAGGAGTTCACAAAAAACTAATGATGATTATTCCATTTTGACGAAGATGGTTTTATCTCGCCAAATATTAAAATGTCTTTATAATTATTTGTCCCAAAAAAGTCACGAGGGGTTGAAAGATTAGGCTAAAACTTCATCACTGATTCATTGGTGATTGTCGGCCCCCTGGTAATATTTTTCCTGTCATTAAAAAATTGACTTAAGACCACTTTGCTCTGCTTCGACAAACAAGCTGGCAATTTTTTCCCTTATTTTTAATTGCCATCTCCTCCTAATTGGAAAAGTTCCGCGGCTTTTCCCTCCTTCTACCCAATTCGTTTCCGCCGGTCGTAATTGTTAAAACAAATTATTTCGAGTGGAAGGCAATAATTCTGGCATAACTTGAGTGAACGCCTGGGAGGGTTTTGTGACGCGCTCCACTCCTGCGGATGTAAAACGAGAACGCTCGTCACAGGGCGGGATTTCGTAATTAAATCAAACCTTCAGTGCCCCTCGAAACTGAGGAAAATTGTCGTGAGAGGATGAAAGACTTTAAAGTAGAAGGGAGACAAGTTGAACATGATGTTCTGAGCCGCTAACTCCACTTCTCAGTCTGGCACCGACGACAATTCTACAAGTGTCTCCCTCCCTCCAATTCACACCAACCTATGCAAAGGGATTTCTTCTAATTTGTTCTATCAACTCAATACCGACACGTGTATATTGCATAAATACATAAAATAACTTCACAACATGTAATAAGTATGGTGTAATTCATATGTAGTTTAAAGCACGGTAGGCAAATTTATTCACACATCATATATTTTTTGTTGAATTTTTTTTGTAAAGTAGTTTTCGAGAACCCCAAGGAATATAATGGTAAGTTTCACCGTGTACGTAACATATATAAAAATAAAGAAACTTACAAATAACTTCCTACGGGTTCAAAGCATACAAACCAACCCAACTAACAAAATGAAAAGAGAATGATCGAAATGTGGCACAGAAACACTTAATTTTGAGCCAAAGATAGATAGAGGGAGAGGGAGAGGGAGAGGGAGAGAGAGAGNAATAAAGAAACTTACAAATAACTTCCTACGGATTCAAAGCATACCACCATGGACCAAATCCTATAGCATATATAAAAATAAAGAAACTTACAAATAAATTCCTACGGATTCAAAGCATACAACCATGGACCAAATCCCATAGCATATATAAAAATAAAGAAACTTACAAATAACTTCCTACGAATTCAAAGCATACAAACCAGCCCAAATAACAAAGAGAATGATCAAAATGTGGCACAGAAACACTTATTTTTGGGACAAAGATTTTTTTTTACGAGGGTTCGCAACAGCAGAGGTCATATAAACCCTCAGGTTTGCGGTGTTTTTGAAAAAAGCCATTTGTAAGTATGTCGGGTTCGATTGCAGGGCCGCTGGATTCGAACCCGGGCCTTTATCTTACAGGGATGAGCGCCGTGTCAACGCCTAAACCGATCGATAGATAAGAAGAAAAATAACTTTATTCTGGGACTGGTGTCCCCTTAGAATAATTTACATGAGACAAAATATAATAATAAGATAGATCGATATCAAGAGAGAGAGAGAAAGAAAAAGAGAGATGGCGAGATAAACAGACCATGGACAAAATCCCGCCTATGTGTCCGGAATGGTCGGTTGCCACCATGGGCAACCTTGGTTGTAAAGGTCGGACGATATGCCGCACATAATTAAACAGTCATTCTTTGGCTCCCTATAGAGAGCGTTAGAAATGCCACGTAATCTGAAAATATTGGATATTGAGCACGGCAGAAATCATGTGGGGTCTCCTATACTGGTTTTTGGGCGAAACAGGTTTTTTTTTACTTATATACTACGTGATAGATAACTCGTTTTGTGTTTGAGTGTGAATGTATACATTAGTGTGAATCTGTAATGTGAGAAGGCCGATGATGATATTGAGTATCAACCTGCCCCCAATTATATTACTTGGAATAATATCTAGAGTATGAATTAAGAGTAAGAGGGTGTGAATGTGCCTAGGTCTAAAATCTCCATGCGTTTGGGGCTCAAATGACCTAGCAGTTCGCTGCACCTTCGAGCCCAACTCCGGTACATCATTTAAATAATTATTATATCATTTAAATAAACTGTAATTTAATTATGCCAAAAAAGTAATTAATTATTAAAGAAATAAGCTTTAAAAATACCTTAAATAATATCAAATCTTAACCAAAAGATGACTAAAGCGTTAATTTATTTTTTTTTGCATTACAGCGCTGATTAGAATATTGTGGACATGGTATCATATTATATGCACATGTCAAGTCCTTACCTCGCCCTGCTTATAACCCTTCTTAGTAAATCTAATCAATTCCGACGTTACTAATAAAAACCAATGGATATTATTTACTGGGGACCGCGGCAGTCAAGTACTTAGGGAGTCCGGTTCGTGTTTGCGATTCTACAAGTTCTGGGTTCCAATCCCGGAACACACAAAGAAATTTTAATTAGTAAAAATATTTAAAAGGCACTGTTGAGTGTTTGTTTTGGGTAAAACCAAACTTCCAACAAATAGTTGGAAATTAACATCTCATGAACATGAATTGATTTGGTAAATTCACGAATTCTTTTTAGTCATTTAAGACAATATTTATTAAGGAACCTTAAACAATTTCGATTTTTATCGGAAAGGAACTTTAATAACTAACCAAATATCCCCTTCCACTACACCGCTGTTATCAATTACAGAAGTTATTGAAGATGTGATATCGTATTTTACCTATTATTTTATATCATTTATAAACTGGCGTCGTCTCGTCAAACCCAATCGAGTTATTTCATCTAAGTAATTAGAAAAACAATAATTAAGAACATAAATACCAGCAATAATTAATTAATTATATCAAAACACTGTAAGCTTGTATACTTATCCTTTTGACAAAACAATTAAATACCCTCAGGTAATAATCCACTTAAGACTACAAGCGACTCGTCGTAATTCGATTGTTACGCTTCCAGTAAATTCCCCAAACTGGCTTTTATTTATCTTACAAATGCGTTGAAAGGCACTAATGAATCGCCCACGCATTTACATTAAACACTTTTCAACTAATAATATGCAATTGAAACAAATCATTATTGAAAGACCAATTCAACAATCGCCAATTAAATGTAATTACTGATTACAATTAAATAGACTTGGAAACCATGAACAATCCTCTAAATTAATAGTTTTAAAATGTTTAAACGCTTTTGGTTGTACAAACTGAGTGATTTCTTTGTCAGTTTTTGCGAAGTAGTCAATCTGTAATCGGTATATATATATCAAATAACTTGTACCAGAAATCGCACATTGTAATAAATTATTGAAAAATATATATATATATTTGAAATTTAATTTGAACATGTTTTATGTTAATCAGTTGGAAAAAAAGCATTGTTAAATATCCAATTCAGTTCCGAGTTAGGTTAATAAATGTACGGTAATTGACGGTCGTAAATTTAATGAATTTAATCGGTTCATTTAATGAATAAAATCTTTATGCAATATTAGGATTTACGAAAATAATTTAATTATTTTTCATTTTGAAAAAATTATTTTTATCTTGACCCACTCTATTCAACGTACAGAGACTACTAAAAACAAACTTTTCATAAAAAGTAATCTTTAGTTTTTTAATTCAAGTAGGGTTGGAAGTGTCGTACTAATAGATTATTGCGTGTATTCAGTGATTTATGAAATTTTTTATAGTGGGTTTTTATGTACAAATGGGATGGGTTTATGAGTAGTGTGGTGTGGAGGTTAGTGACCGTTAGTCAATGGTTATTCGGAGATCGTGAGATGCGGTCTGGTGTGAGGTAGTATTTTAGAAAAGACATTTTCTTTATCGTGCCAACGTTTCAATCTTTATTGAGATCATCTTCAGGGTTCAAGGTGTTTGTTTTCTGCTAATTGTGTCTTCTTGTGTGTCGTATTGAGAGTACCTGGCACTATGTCACACAAGAATGACACAATTACGCAGAAAACAAACACATTGAGCCCTGAAGATGATTTCAATAAACATTGAAACGTTGGCACGATAAAGAAAATGTTTTTTCTAAAAACCTACGCCACACCAGACCGTATCTCACGATCTCCGGATAATAATTTATGAATAGTGTAATTAATTAATAATTTCAACATAAAAAAGGAGCATTTATAATTTGACGGAGAATTTTAGATTGCTTATTGGAAACGTTGGGATCCTTCGTTGAGACCTACCCATCACAACTCTGTACGTCCAGACAGGTTTAATCATTGCTTTCTAAATTAAAACTTTGTTTTCAATGGCTAATTTTGATCGTGAGTCAAGTAGTCTTTTTAAAAATTTATAACGTCGGTTTGTTTGATGTCTTTTCAGTCTTGAGTGAGGATTCCAAGTCAGTCGATTATCCATGAAAAGTTCATGGTAACCCCAAAGTCAGTGGTAGGCGATGATTCCATTTATACTCACTGCAGGACAGATATAAATTTTTTATAAAATTTATATGTACGCTATTAGTTAGGTTTATCTTCATTAACCACTTTGTCAGTCATACTGTATTAATTCATTCAAGTGTTCTGTAAGTGTTGAATAATTGAGGACTCCGAATTACGTGTAAGAATCGCCGTACCTTCAGCGAATGTATATGTTGAAATGTTAAAATGTGTAGGAATATCTGCAGTGTATATGGAAATTGAAAATGGGCCAAGGCCTGAGAAACACCGCCCTAATTGGTGTATAAGGTAAGAATTTGCCGAGCCCGTCAGATAAGATCTCAGTATGAGATAGTAAGTATGAGTGAGGATGTTCTTAAGTTTCCAAAGCAAGCCCGAGTGCCAGACTCGATCGAAGGCCTGTTCTAAATCAAGAAAGACACCCAAGCAATGCTGATTTTGTTCGAGGGAAGAGGATATATTGTCACCAACACGACGTAATTGTTGAGTTGTCGAGTGAAATGTGAACCCAAACTGATGATCTGGAATAATATTGGAATTTTCGATTATCGTCGGAGAAGTATTTTTCTAGTATTTTGGCAAGGTTAGAAAAAAGATTAATGGGTCAAGAGAAACTTGGAAAATCAGAAGGTTTATTTGATTTATGAATCATTTTATTGTAGATATTGGGTTGTCCGGAAAATAATGCAGGATTTTGGTATTAAACAAAAAAAAAGAAACTAGTTACTTTAAAGCAATGTTCTTTAATCAAAATAANAATGAGTAATCCTGTAAACGTAAACAGAATATTTTATATAGATTTTTTTTAATGAAAACTTAAAATCCTGCATTATTTTCCGGACAACCCGATAACTTCCATTGCAATGGAAAAGATGTAGTCATGAGTACAACGTTAGATAATTATGTTAAGTCAATTAAGCCTCTGAGGGGCAAGCATTATAATATTTTTGTTGAAATTAAATCATAACCTGGAGCTTCTAATCCTACCTGAAAGACCTCCAAGACGATTGAAGCGAAAGTGGCCCAGAGACCTTCTCAATGAGTAAAGATTGAAAAGATTTCAGTATAAAGGAGCGTTGCCACTGGGGGCAATTTCATCGACAAGGACTCCAATGACAAATTCAATATATATGAACATATTTACTTAATAAATACATGTAGTTGTAAATATCAATTAGTTGTAATAAAAAAATATTTTTGTATTATCAAATGATAACAACTGAAGAGGGGGAGCGGCCAGCGCAAATCCATTTAGAAAACAAAATTGTCCCCGCTGTCTGTGGTATGAGTGGGTCAAGATAAAGAAATAAATTTTAATAACTACCTATAGAATAGAATAACAACAGCAATATTATCACGATAAGGTAATTATTTTTTAAACTTAATTATGATTTTCCCTGTACGTATACAAAGATGCCAAAATCAACGTTCAGTTTGTTCTGAAAGTACTGAGTTCTGTAATTTTGAAATTAATTATCATTAAATTCACTAGTTTTCGTGGTCCGCTTGACCAATTAATTTCTTTCAATTAATTAAGGTTTTTAGTTGAAATAAAAAAAGTTAGAGTCACGAGTGGGATTCGAACCCACAATCTTCGGCTAGATTTTTTTTTCGCCGCTGCTCTTCCACTTGAGCTACCATGACCTCGATCCACTCGGACACCAACTTCCCATCTCCACCACACCTTTTGAATTTTCCCTCCTTTATGCCATTTTTCAATTTTATCTCAACTAAAAACCTGAATTAATTGGATATTAATTGATCAAGCGGACCACGAAAACTAGCTCGTAACACTGACTTTTTTATCTCAACTAAAAACCTTAATTAATTTAATTATCATTATTCACTATTTACATTTGCAAAAAGAACATTCCAAACCTAACTTTTAGTATAAAAAATATTTTTAAACTATGTCAATCATAAACTATTTGAGAATAGGGTCACATACCGTTTTCCATAATTACTGGAGCATTTTAAAAGCACTAAGACGAATAATTCGCCGAATCGTAAATTCGAAAGGAATGAAGCGAAAAGACTTCCACCGAGAGTGGTTTTGGGGAAAAAAGAATTTCCCTTTCCTCGTTTAGAAATATTCGAATGCCTGCTTGAACTGTTTAATGAGGGACGGCGAGGTTGAACGGAATGAAAAGATAGGCCCGAGTATCAATCATGGTTTCATTTCAAAAGCAATTAGAACGGCTTAATCGTTAAAAACAGAAAAAAATTCAAAACAAATATACCTAAGAGAAAAACAATTAGAGCGGGACTGCTTGCTCACAACTCGGTCTAAATTATCTAAAACTTGGTCTTTGATGTTCCCGACGGAACGTTAAACTAGTTACGCGTTTTGGACCTGACAGAAACGGATAGCCGACCTTCCAACACTAAATTAACTACACCTTAGATAATCGCTTATATATTTATCCAATCTATTCCGAATGATTGACTGACTGATTTTTTAAATGATTTATTTTCTCAGAAACGGTCGCCATAATACATATAACATAACAAAAATAGGTTTAGTTGAAAAGGTAAGGCATACTACAAGAAAATTGTATGCTGAAAAAAAAACTGAGTAAAGAACAAAAACCTGAAAATTCAAAAACAACTGAAACTTAAAAAAAATGTCTACCTCTGGCACGAATCACGACCGTTAAACGCATTCCTGCGAAAAGATTTCTGATAAAATCCTGAAGAATGTTTTCCCATTCAACAAGAAAAGGTATTTCTAGCTCTTCTAGGATCTGGGATTCGCCGTCGAATCTGTTGGCCTAAGTCGGTTCCAAATGAGTTCGTCGATTGAGTTCAAATCAGGACTTCTAGCTGGCCGCACCAAGCATTCCAACCTCATTCGTATAGTCATCCAATACTTGCTCTATGGGTCCTGGCATTATCCTCCATTAGCGAGAATTTCTCACGGATGTGAGGGCAAATAGCACGGTTTGATTATGTTTTTTAAGTACAATCTTAAGTTAGAGATCTTCCCGTCCAACAATGAATTCGGTACAGGCGCCCAAGGAAAAGCCACGCCAGAACATCAACATCAACGATTGGATGCCATATGAGGACCTACACCATATGATGTACCTTTCACTAGCGTCTATATATGAAATTACACCCATCTGAAGATAGGGATAGGCCAACTCTAAGCTCATTTGTAAAGAGAATCCGTCCCCAATCTTCTATAGTGCGAAAGCCTAGTCATTTTTTGAGCTGTGGTAAGAAAAGGTCCACGAACCCGGGCCCTAGTTGTCATTTCCCTTTTTATTGAGCCTTCTTCTTACAATCCAGGAGGAAATCGAAACATTTTGGACTTGTTTTATCAGATTTCTTATCTTATTTCCCGTAATGATGTGCTTTCGTAGTGCCAGATTACGGATGAATCTATCGATTCTCTTATCTGTGGACCGTAGTTGACGACCCAGTCCTGGCCTTCTAGTATGAAGCCATGTTTCTCTGAAGCGCCGAAGAACCCGTCCATACAGTGATTTACACTCAGCCTCCTGGCGACTTCGCGCTGGCTATATCCTTCCTATAATAAAGTTATGACCCTAACACTTTCGTACACACGCAAATGTCTGGCTGGAGCCATCGAAAAAGGTTTAAGAATACGACCAATATCAAATTAAATCAACGAAGGAAAAGACTAGCAGGCGTAGCAGAAAGGAATGGCATAATGCAACTTTTCGTGAAAATGGGATTAATCAGTACAAAAGTGAGTAAAGGAAGTAAACAAAGCATTATTTACTGTCCATTACATTTCGTGGTCCGATTGAGCAAATAACTTCTTTCAATTAATTAATTTTTATGTACGGTATTGATTGAAATAAAAAAAGTCACGATAGCTCAAGTGGTTAGAGCAGCGGCGTATTTAGCCGAAGGTCGTGAGTTCGAATCGCGCTCGTGACACTGACTTTTTTATCCCAACCAATACCTTACATAAAAATTAATTAACTGAAAGAAGTTATTTGATAAATTGGCCCACGAAATATAATGGATTTAATACGTAAAACGAAGTATATCTTCACTAAAGCTCTCCGTGGTCATTTCAATTGTCGCCGAGAATCGAATCCTGATTGCACATTTGAAAAATGGCAAAAAGGAGGAAAATTCGAAAAGTAGGTTGAAATGGGAAGTTGATGTCCGAGTCGATCGAAGTCGCGATAGTTCAAGTGGTAGAGCAGCGGCGATTTAGCGGAAGGTCGTGGGTTCGAATCCCGCTCGTGACACTGACATTTTTTATCTCAACCAATACCTTACATAAAAATTAATTAATTGAAAGAAATTATTTACTGATTATTTTGGCTACTATCGCTCCTATTACCTGCAACTAATGTAGAAAGATAATCGATTTAATTTTCAACTAAATAAATTGAGTGGTGCGTTAAATTTGACCATCAAGTCTATATATGTGTATAATAAATTTATAACTTTTATAAAACCAACACTCAGAAGTTAATCGTTAACATAGAATCCAACATTTACAACAAATACACAAAACTTCATTGAAATTGATCGAAGGCTCCATGGATTAACATTAGTTAGGTCAAGGTCTACTATCTATCTATCTAGTTTTCTATCTCTTACATAGTTTCTATATTTTGAGAAAGCCCATAATCCAATATTAAGCTTCTCTAAAATGTAACACCTTACTTTATATTTGCTGCCTTAGGACGCCGAGGAAAATGTTTATAAAAACCTCCAAATAAGTCTGGGCTTGGTCGAAGTGCCATAGAAAACTAAATGGTGTACAGTACATTGGGGTGAGTCGTTAGACGAAGAATATACGGATCCACGCTGAGCCCGATAATGTTTATTTGTCAGATATAAAAGATAAATGATAGCGTTAAAGGGAAAAGTAATTCCATTTAACTGAATTTCCGCTTAAGGCGCGCCAAAAGTGCAAAAAGCACCAAACTGATTAAAGATGCCAAGAACGTCACTTATAAATTATAAGAAAAGTTAACAGCCCGGAAAGAAACAGTCAAAGAAATATTTACGTGGTACGCTGCAGACTTGGTTAGAAGGAAAGACGTGTAAAGGGAGTTGGGAGGGTAAGAGCCCTAACAGAGTAAAACGTCGAAGACAGAGAAAGATGAAGATTGAGAGTTAGCAACCGGCACATTGGTACAAACGCTTCGTAAATTATAGTTAAGTATTTCTTAACAGATACACTTTTGTCATGGCCTAAATTTTTTCCCACAGAAAACAAACCCCTAACTATCTCGAAAATTTAAAATGTATATGCATAATTTAATTTATTTTTAGAAATGACCATCGTTTACCTTAAAAACAGGAGATCCGATATGTAAAATGTACCAACAAATCCATAAAATGACATACTCAAAGACAAAAAACCCAGACAACAGACGTATTTTGTTGTTTACTTCAAACTATATGCATTTTTATCGTTATATTAATTGCAGCATATTTTTAAAATAAACCAAATAACGAAATAAAAAATTCGTGTTTTAATTTAAAAATATTTCATTATGATGGTTTGAAAGAAAATTCACTAAAACACCAGAGAATCATTTTGCGGTACATTAAAAATTAACTAACGATTTATTTTGCCTAGTTTTGCTTTATTAAGAGCAAAACCAGGTAATAAATAATTAGATCAATTTATTCTATCACTAAATGATTTTCCTGTGTTTGATGAGCTTATATCCCTGACGCGGGGGTTCGATAAGTTCCTTCATTCGAAACCGACGGTCAAACTTATACTTTTTGCAATATCCTAGTACCGATGAATAATCCCTGCCCCAAGGGACCTCAAAAATAATTCGAATTATCAAAAATGTTAAAGAGTTGATACGCATTTTTCAAATTTATTACTTAATTTATATGCATTTAGCAGTCATAATTGACTTGGTTGAGGTGAAATGCAATTTTTGCTGATCTCAAAGCACCATATCTATCACCATAGATATATAAAAGTATATAATTAATTAAAGTTATTACTTAAAATGTACATACATAAAGCATCGTTAAAATAATGAAAAGCGGTAAAAGATCAACTGTAAAATTGAACATTATATACTTTATTTAAAAAATAATTATTATTATAACCCTTGTTTATTAAAATGTGGCCTGTCCTTTGTCTAAATGATTTTCCAATGTGACTGTAAGGAAGTAAACAATAAGTGGAAATATAGAAAGATATCACAAATAAAAAGTTCGAAATATAAAGAGGCGAAGTGGCTCCCTTTCGATTTATATCGGGTTGTCCGGAAAATAATGCAGGATTTTAAGTTTTCATTAAAAAAAATCTATATAAAATATTCTGTTTACGTTTACAGGATTACTCATTTGTATGAATGTCAANTTTTGATTAAAGAACATTGCTTTAAAGTAACTAGTTTCTTTTTTTTTGTTTAATACCAAAATCCTGCATTATTTTCCGGACAACCCAATAGCATTCTCCCGCTGTTACGAAAAATATATCATATTATTGAGTGTATCAAAATAGATCATTCACCGAAGTGACATGGAATTATCCAAGTTTCTAATAAACAAGAGTCAACTGTATCACTTCCTTATCAATTGAGAAAAGATTCAGGACTTTTTCCATAATTAAAATTATACGCAACAACTGAGCTAAAATAATGTTATTATTTATTATAGAAAAAACACCTGTTTGAAAATGAACATTAATAATTCCCTTCTACTTCTACTTTTTTTTCTATAAGACTCGACTGATCCTTCTTTTAAATTTCTATTGCAATAACCTCTCGAGAGGAAAGGAAACGTCTGGCATATAATTGGGTACAACTTTACCATTAACTTTCAAACTTCTTGCTCTCAAAAATTTGAAAATTACAAGAAGAAATATTACCATTTTCCGCCTGATAGAGCACGTTATAAATAGCATCTTTCCTCAGGCCTTTAAGATAGCCTTCAAGGAGTTGGCAACTCGTCACCGACTTAATATCAGAACTTTCGCCCTCTCGCACAATGAGATCTGTAAGTTTTCAACGTATCAAGGGATTCAGAACAGACTAACTTGTCTGTGCAAACGAAAACTTCAATAATAGAACAGTAAATTGTTAATTTAATGGATTGGTGGAGAGAGGATTTATAATAATTAATAATGTTTTGCCGTTATAAAAATAAATAAATGAGAGAGTGATAGAGAGAAAGATAAAGAAAGAAAGAGAAGGGAGGGGTGGGTGGGAGAGGGAGNGAGAGAGAGAGAGAGAGAGAGAGAGAGAGAGAGAGAGAGAGAGAGAGAGAGAGAGATTGCAAACGGATCCACTCTCTTGTTTCAAGAGAATAAAAACTTATAGTACATTTCCCTGAACATGTCGCAGTTAAATACATTTTATGAAACTTTCGTGCACTGTTAAACAGTGAAGCTCTGAACTATCATTAAAATTTGGTATTAGGAATTTTCTTTTTGGACAGAGAAAAAAAATCATGACAGGCAATGTATTGGAAATAAATAATACGAATTTCTTCAACTTCCCCCGGTCACTATCGGCAAAACAAAGTCAAATTAGGCCTGTAGTGCTACATAATGAGATTATTTCGCCAAACATCCACCGACTTTTAGGATACATGGCAAATTTTTTTTTTTTTAAGTTTATCATGCTAGCCGTTAGTTTTTATCCAAATCGATTGCGCGGACACCGCCACCAACACCGAAACATTTATTCTTTTATAACCAAAAATCAGTTCAATCTAATTTATTTAACCTAATTTAACATAATTTTAATGAGATTTTCTCAAATAAAGAAACAAATACAACTTTTAACATTTTTATCAATATAATACAATGAATAATACATTACTTCAACTGAGAGTAAAAGTTTTTTTTAAAGAGCAAAAAGCCTTTGTTCCTATTTGAGTCTATTGTCCCCCGACATACTTCACAAACAAGCAAACGGATTTTGTTCAGCAAATTCGCATAACGCTTGGAAAACACAAAATGCCCAATAAACTGGAGAAATGAATTAAAAGTATTCAGTTTTCAGTATTTCACAGATGTCTTCCTTTCAGACATGAAACGTTTATGAAATTTGTGTTCATTTGGTATTCTAATCGTTGAAGGCCCTTCAGGGAGGGGGCTTTCATGGAAGTTTTTAAAAGAATTACCTGGTCATTTTTCAACCACCTCTTTATGCTATTTTACTGTGTTAATTGTTCTGCAGACAAAAACTTAGAAATACACTGAGAAACAAAAAAGTGGCCACGCTAAGTATTTTTAATTATCTCTTAGACAATCCCCCATTGATTATCTTACAACAATATTTGGCCCGTTTTAAAGGATTAAAGGTAAATAAAACACAGATAAAATCTACCACTTGTGTTTACAATTGGATTTGTAAATAAATCGTTGAATAGTCAGTCTCTACTTTTTGTTGTTTCTGTAAAGCTTCTTTGTACGGTCGGGAAGGTTTGATTTTTCAAATTTTATCATTTTTAAGGTTCAAATTAGTTTGCGCGGTGGTTTTAACTGATACAGATTAAAGATGATAAAGTATGGCTGATTAAGCCCAACGCTTTCCATAATCTACTAGCTTATCCTCAAATTCAATCTTTCCAACAGATATTTGTAGGTTTGTTAGGCCTTGTCACCATCTTTCCAGCTATGACTGCCTCCCCAACAAATTATCTTAAGTCCTACCTTTCAATCCATTTTCATCCTACATCTCTAACATTTTCCTTCTTCGATGTCTGACCAATCCTTTGCCACATTCTGATCGAGTCTTTTACTTAGTGGAACAAAAAGCGCGTGTTAAAAAATGTTAAATTGCTTTAAACTCCTCTCCAACTCCTTCAATCCAAAGCTGGTCTGGGAATGGGTAACAAATCTCCATTCCGTGTCGTTACATTACTTATTGGGTCCGATTATACTCGGGTTTTTAATTACCTAAACGCGTTTCGGCATTCAGTGAGGACCAGCATGCAGGTTGTCAGTGTAGGGCTTTAGATGCCGTTGGATATGTGGGTTGTCGATAAGGTCGTTAGGTTGCTTGGAAAGCGATGATGTCATCCAAGATTTTCCTCTACATTGCAACAAGGAAAACAAAAATGTTTCTATCTTTCAGTAGACAAGAATTAAGGAACGTAATAGGCCATTATACTGTCTATTACGCAATTAAATACTACATCAAAAATGGGAAAATTGAGTCAGAAACAACGGAATGCAAACCATAAGCTCGGAAACGGTACGGCCTCTTTGGAAAGGCGAGATCAACGATATAAAGACATAAGCGAACAGGCAGCCGGGAAGTGCTTAACTATCTCGGGGTTATTGCACGTTTCGAGGTTCGAGACTTCCCATAGAAGGAAAAGAAATCCAGACTCAACAATCTAAAATCCTTGGATAAATAAGAGTCCAACAACACAATTCCCTCAATTCCACTGTACCCTTCTTTTTGTATTAATCTCCTTAACTTTCATTCTCCATTTTATCCAACAGACCAATAAGAACACTAAAAATGAAGTGACTTCGTGATTTAGTGCTAATAGGGAGTAGAAAAAATATCGTAAATGATTAATTAAGGTTTTTAGTTGAGATAAAAAAGTCAGTGTCACGAGCGGGATTCGATCTTCAGCAAGATACGCCGCTGCTCTACCACTTGAGCTATCGTGACCTCGATCCACTCGGACACTAACTTCCTATCTAAGCCCCACCTTTTCGATTTTCCCTCCTTTTTTTGCCATTTTTCAAATGCCGTGTAATCTATTTGATTATCGGCGACAAATGAAATGTCCAACTAACTTGGCTAATCAACTAACTTCCTATCTCAACCCCACCTTTTCAATTTTCCCTCCTTTTTTTGCCATTTTTCAAATGGCTCGCTGGGATCGAGGTCACCACGATAGCTCAGGTGGTAGAGCACCGGCGTATCTAGCCGAAAATCGTGGGTTCGAATCCCGCTCGTGACTTTGTTATCTCAACTAAAAACCTTAATTAATTGAAAGACATTATTTGGTCAAGCGGACCACGAAAACTAGTGAACTGTAAATGATGTAATTTCATTCAGTTGCAAAAATATGACTGAAATAATGATAAGAAAATATGAAAAATGTATAAGAGAAAACAATGAACAGGAAGGTAAATTTGATGTATAGGAACTTATGCATAAATATTAAATACATTATGCATAAAACGTACAAACCATTGAAATCGCACATGACATTGCAAGGAATTCCTTGTAAAGAGGTCTCATAGATATAACGCAAACAACTTGCTCCTATTAGTATTTCTTTACAAACTGACACAAAGTGCTCAGGTTGAAAGCAAATTGAAAAAGTTCCATCACGGTTGATTTAACACGGCCATTTCTCCGTCAATATCGGTGGGTGGTGCGAAAGGCTGACACCATCATGGATATTCGGATTGTCTTCGAGTTTCAAAACCGTCTGAATTATTACTCCGAGGACAGTCGTTCAGGAAACGAGTTAGGCAACTACTAACGGCCGGCATAATCATCTGATAGGATGTAATAAACTCATCCGAGCTGATCATTAGCGGTAAGCGTTTCCCTTACTTTTTGCTGCCAACCCCGCCCCTCTAAGCCTGTATCTAAAATTACATATTAATTACCGTACAGAGGTTCTTCATACTTCTAGTTCCGCACTTTAAAATTTATACCGACGTTCTGAGGAACAGATTCGTGAATTGAAGTCCTAACATCACATCCGGGAGTAAGATAACCATAATAAGATAACACTAATATCACACCTTGCGATGATGTTACATTCTTTTAAACGTTTCACACCAACAAGTTTTCATATCGGTCGAATCTCTTTAAAAAGGATGTGTCTAATTACAGTACGTTGAGAGGGTGTACTTTTGGGATTATTAGTTATTAGTATCGTCGAAGATACTATCTGTTCTGAGGGTTTTCTCCTTTGGACTTCTACAGCTCCTGCTCGCGTCTCGTAGGGGCTTTTGATTATTTCTAAGCCCACTCGAAGCACACATGGATGACTTGGTTTATCATCGCAATTTTTTGATCTTAGTTAGTGTGATATCCAGTTTCATCTGTTTTTATTTTGTGATTTATTTTCTTGTTAATGTGTTCTTTATTAGCTGTGTTTTTAGTATTTTTTATTTTCTTCGTTTACGTTATGTTTTGTATAAGACGCTTCTGCATTCTATTTTACATCCTTTTTTTACTTTTAGAAATAAATTAGCTTTTTCGTTTAATGTCATGCAAATTCTCTGAGTAGACATTGAGAGATTTTAGAGTCTGAACAAGTCATATGTGAAATTTAACAAATTCTTGCCCGAATTTAGCATTAAACTGGAAATGAGGACCAAGGCCGGATGCATGGGTTATAACCAAAATGTGACACTACAACATTGACTTCTGCCAATTTGTTACCTTCTTGTTGAATAATTTTTTTATTCAAATTTATGCAGATTTTTAGATAGAAGTAGATGTAGAAGTTTAAGATGTTTCTCAGGCCTTCGACAAAGTATGGAAAGAGGGATTATTATACAAATTAAAATTATTTTTACCCCAAGCCTTTTATCTGATTATACAATCATACATTAACCAAAGTTTTTTCGAAGTAAACTGGGGTACGGAGACTTCTGGGATAGAAGAAGTGCATGCAGGTTGCCACAAGGGTCTCGCTCCGCTGTTGTACATAATTTTTACTTCTGATATGCCCACAAATGAGAACTGCTAGATACGCAGGTGACACCGCCATATTAACTAGTCATCCCTCTTCTACACAAGCTTCACTTACAAAACCGCATATCAACAATTGAAAAATGGAGCAATCTTTGGAAAATAAAGTTTAACCCCTCAAAGTCACAACATATCACCTTTACACTTCGCCGTGGGAATTGTCCTAGCATATATTGATATAATGAACCTGTTCTTCAATACGACAGAGTATTTAGGACTTACATTTAATAGAAAACTAACTTGGACTCCACACACACGATTAAAAAACAGACATCAAACAATTTAAAATGCTTTATTACTGCTCAACCGTCAATCAAAATTGCCATTAAAATCAAAACTTTCGACATACACATACCTTCTCAAACCTATTTGGATGTACGAGTATCAAGCTTAGGGATCGGCCAAATATTCCAATATTCAAAGATTACAGTTTTCAATCCAAAATTTTAAGACTATTGTTTCTGCCACTTTTTACACGATCTTACATGCGAACAGTTTTCATCCATCAGAACAAATTACAGACGTTTTCATAGTAAATTACAAAACACTAACACACAAATACGATGACTCCATTCCCCACAATTACCACGTAAACGTCTGAAAAGAATATGGATAAGAGACCTCTTAAATGATTAATACTATTTTATTTATCCAGAGCGGCTGCCAATGGGTCTCTCTGTAACACACGTAATGCCACAAATATAAATTGAAATCCAATCTGCCGGTTGTATATCATACATGTACAGTTGTACATAAAAATAAATGAAGTCAATAAAAAAGTTAATTTATTTTATTAGGGTAGGTGGTCCAAGATTATGGGCAACTATCTATAGGTTTATCGCCCCTCAGACCATGGGAGGAAAGCTCAAAATTTGTCTATTTTAATTGTGAAACTAATCACTTCTCAACATGCCATTCTGGGAAAACCTCAATAAGCAAAACTACCTTAGGCCAGAAAAGCTGCTAGTCAGATGGCTCGAAGTGAGGGTTACAATATGGGCTAGTCGAAAAAACTCGAACCTTCCCAGTTCCACGGAATTTACAGGCTGGCATGGGTCTTGATGAGAAAAGTAGTTTTAATTGTCTTATGAACGTTATGATATAACTGGCAAGATTTTATCATATGGCTACTTCGTGACAGTCTGTTTTTGTGGTCTGGTACTATCTCAATAAATTTTACCTATGGGATTCTTTTTATTTATTGCCCATAAATTTTTCCATTTCCTATTTGAAACCTTTGTTTTAGAATGCTTTCTTCCATTCGATCCTTGGGATCGAATAAGTGCGTTTTGTTATAAACAGATCTCGATATAAAATTTTGTCAAAAAATAAATTCAACTTCATCTACCCAATACCTAATGTAATTATAAGTGTAATCGCTCTAGATGCCTACTTTTCCCTCCTTGGTATTTTCATCCGAGGGTAATCCTCGGGATGGTTCATTCCCGAAATAGCGATCCCGTAAATCCGCCCTATCCACGTTCAATGCGAACGATATCGCTTTAATAAATCACATCTTAGATCTGAATACTACAACCGTGATTTGGAAACCCGTGAGAACCGACTGCTGCCTTGCAGCCAATATCTACAGCCTCGGGCGTTTTCCCAACTAAACCAACAGTCGGCAGAGGCGAAAATCCCACGAGGGCGGAGAACTTGAACGGGTCGAACCGGGAATGCACACCGCGGTGAACAATTTCGATTTCAAGTTAGGGAATATATAACGTTTATACAATAAATTTCTCCTGGCAAAAATAAATGAAGAAACGGGCAACTTTGATTAAACGGCTCATTGGAAAATTTATAACACGAGGCAATAAGGGACTTTAGGGTCAACCATAACTATAGAAACGTGACAGGTTTAACAAATAAGGTTCTTTGTTAACGTTCACAAACAGGATGAAAAACATTACCGATAAATTAACGGGAGATTTGTACATTTATCTCAAACTCACGGAGCTTTTCGCCCTTTCAAACCCCCACTGCTCAGAACAAAAACAATCGCCAAATCTGTTCGTTAAGGTGTGCACACAAATTAAAAATAATGAGAAATTACCTTTCCCTGAAAACGAAAATAAAATTTAAATAATTTAAAGGCAAAACATCGCAGAAAACTCTTTATACAATTTTTTTATCTGGTTCAATAGCTGGTGTAATTTACGATATAGAAAGAAACATTACATTTTTTGGTACGTGGAGATATCAGGTAAATAATTATTGTCTGATCCGATTAAAATTAATATGTACAATACACTGCATACACGTGTATGCAAATGGCTTGAAACGACAGATGTAAATCGCTCTTTAAATGTAAATAGTGCCACAACAGCAGAATCAACAGCCCTAATAACAATAGCAACACCATTATCACAAAATCAATTAATTATGTAAATAAACTTATACAATTACGCGTTGGTCCTTAAACGTAGATTTATTTTGAAGGCAAATATATTGGAAAAATGAGAATCTGTCACGGATCTTTTTAATGCTTTAATGGAACGGAAATTGAAGTCAAAATGCTAATAAATAATTGTACGGTTGGACGAACCCGTTCCCGTCTCGGGTGTCGGGATGGAAATGCCAGGTCGTATAAAACGAAACGCGTTCGAAAGCTTACTGTCACCGGATCGATTATTGTGATGTAGTCGATTGAATAGGTCCTGCGGAATTTCACGGGGCCCTGACGGCGATTCATCAAGGGTTTCCAGGTGGAGTAATATAATGAGGGCAGTTTAACGGCCCTATTGGTTAATTGGCAAGGAATCTCAGCGACAAATACCCCATTATTCAAAAACTGAAAGTGAATTGGCAATACAAAGGAAGAAATTCGCCTTGGAAAATTAATGGAACGGGGCCTTATTCCCCTTTTCCTAGAAATGCGTTGAGCAAAGTAATTAATTGGTCCCCGGTTCCTGAAAATACAGAGTCGAGTAATTAAAAGTATATTAACAGATTAATCGTTTTGCGTGCGTAATATGTCCCTATGCGGTAAAAATATTTCTCATCCGTTGTGGAAATTCCTAAAAACCAAAACCATTAATGGCAACGTTTAGTCAATCATTTTATAATATAATCCGCCAAGAAAGTTTACAGATCAAAAACTAATCTCTCAGTTTGAGATGAATAACCGTTTAATAAAACCCATCGTTTATCTATTATTAATACTCTCACATTAATTATGTTTCCATTTTGATGTGGAACTTTGTATTTTGATTATTCGGAAATCGTGAGATGCAGTCTGGTATGACGTAGGTTTCAGAAAAATATTTTCTTAATCGTGCCAACGTTTCGATCTTTATTGAGATCTTCAGGGCCTGGGATTTACAAACATTGTTTAAATTTAATAATACTTTAATAATAAAAAAAATACTTTTTTCCATATCCTACATGTATTTGTTAAATTTAAACAATGTTTGTAAATCCCAGGCCCTCAAGATGATCTTAATAAAGATCGAAATGTTGGTACGATAAAGAAAATGTTTTTCTGAAACCTACGTCACACCGGACCGCATCTCACGATCTCCGAATAATCATAGACTAACGGTCACTAATCACCACACATTTGTGTTTTGATTTTTAGCATTTTTTAAAATCTTGTGAATAATAAGCAAAAAGAACTATTTTATTAAATGAACATTGGAAAAACACAATACAAGACTCCGTCTAAAATGTTTCACCTCAACTTCCTTAACGGCCTGCTGCAGCACAGATTGACAAAGCAGGCTCACGGCATGCAAGCCTATCAAAGAAACCGACTCACTGTGCATTTAAAAACATTGGGATTGGTCGAACTAGTCTATTTACGTTCTATCAAGAAAAAAATGAAACCACAGTACTGTTAAGTCCTTAAAGGTGGTTTTTGTCTAATTAATAAATATGCGAAACTGGGTAACAACTTACATAGAGTGTCTTAGGACCTTAGGTCCCGCATTATTTTTGATCTTTATTAATAGTTTAGTGGAAGTTCTCCCTCATAATATGAGCCTTTTTGCTTGCGCAATCAAGTTGTACCTGGTAACTAATGATTAAGGCACAAAAATAACAGCTATGAAAATTTATTGATTAGTGTATAAATAACGGTCTTAAAAATAATTTTAATAGATGTATTACGACTAATTAATATTGCAGTACGATCGTGTAAAACGATTAATAGAAAAATCAAATCATTGAAATGTTTAGGGAGGGCTTGGTAAATTTTTTCGGCGTGGAATTGGAAAAATCATAAATTCCCCAAGCCAGCGACCTCATCCTGCCGTTGCATAAAGATGAGTTTATACAAATTTCATGTCTGTTTGATGATTGATATTTTACTACCTACGAAGGTTCAAATTTGTTCGCAAACACCTCGTTGGATAAGGTAGATTGTATAATAAATTGGTTGGATGAATGATTTACGAGGTTCTCAGCATGTGTATCTCACCAAATTCAACCGGATCCACCCAGCAGATGGATGATGACAAACAATACAAATGCATTTGGGTTAATGTTAGAATGGAAATTTAAACTTGCACAAATAAAAGGTTTACGAAATCTTATACCAACCGGCCTTAAAATTCGTTTAGCAACACAACGTTTGACAAGAAAAGATAACGATTTCATATATCAATTTACATATTTTACATTTTTTATTAAACATGTCCTCAACCATAAACTTGTTCTTAGGTGTATTCGACTGATTTAAACCTTTCATATCAAAATTATCTAAAACAATAAACTTTTGATACAAAGGGAAAAAATAAAAAACTTTTTTTTCATAGAACCTTTTCGGCAGATTGGCAGATTTTACATGATATTAATTTTTATTAAATATGTCCTCAACCATTATAAACTTGTTCTTAGGTGTATTCAACAGATTTAAACTTTCATATCAAAATTATCTAAAATAATAAACTTTTGATTCGTTTTGATAAAAACTTTTGATTTGATAAAAAACTTTTTTTCATGGAACCTTTTCTGTAGATTGGAACATATACTAATTTGAGCGTTCAACAAATTATTGACAATATTTCCTTTTTTTATTCTATATAGTCATACAAACACAATACAAACTTTCCGACCAACGCCAAATCACTAAAAACTGTGTGGTAAATTGATGTTGCAATACAAATGTAAGAAGAGAGAAAAGTGTTCTTGGGCAGTGTGAATTGATTAAAGCAACAAACAAAGGGGTGGAAATAAAAAAAGAAACTTCTCTAGTAAATTAGGGACATTTTTTAAAAATAATGGTTCATTAGGGCATTCAATCGCCTTATCTCCCCTGTTCCTGAGGTAAACTTTTAACTAGAGAATGCCCTGAATTACTCGTCTCTGAAACACGAGATACCATAAATTAAAAAATCGAGGTGTTCTATGGTCAAAACCTACCTGCCTGTGCGCATTAAACATGTTTTTATTGACTTTCAAATTTCATAATCTCGAAGAAATATTAGAGCTTGACATTTAAAAAAAAAATTCACTATTATATCTTTTTTCTATGTTTCCTTTCAGATTTTCTTTAATAGTTATTATCCCCCCTATCTTAACTTAATAATAAAGTGGTGGTTAGGTTGGCATTTTAAGTCCAGAGCATCTTTGCTTTTCCCACTGTTAACAGGTTTCAGATCTATACGTGTTTGAGGAAAGCCTCGTAAATATAAAGAACACGTTTTTACTACAAAACCTTTAATCATTTTAAGCAAATTGGCGAATAATATTTGGAATTGTCTTTTCAAGGGTATCTTCATTTAACTGGTTATATCCAGAAACGGAAAAATCAACTTATTATTCTGCCACATAACTTATCTATTTTCTCTTATCTCCATATATATTACTTATTTCATTAGCAACTGAGTAGGAAGACCTAATCTTCTTTTTCTGTTAATTTTCGTTACACCATTAAAACCTACTATTACGTGTAAAATAAGCGGACCAGGAAAAAATCGAACGGGTCATAACCCTGATTATTTTAACCCCCTCGCACAGCCAAAATGTTGCTTTTTCAACTTCTCCAACAATTGAATAAGGCATATTTTAATATTCCGCAAATTTACAAAATATTTTGGAGTTTGGTCGTTACCAAACATTTGGATCTGTTTAACCTAGCAGTATTGATCTGTCAGTAAATTTAGACTTCGTTCGTCTTAATTTACATTTTGTGATCTATAATCATGATCCAAATCATATTTTTCGCAAGTTAAGTAAACACCCAAAAAGAATGCACTTTCCAGAAAAAATTCTTATATTTCAAGATTGCTTGTAGATGTCAGAAAGTGATGAATGTAAAGTAAAAATTGCCTTAAAAACACACTACTTATAACCAAAACTACGAGGATAAGAAAAAGGTTTGGTAATAACCAAGCTACAATTTGGCCTTAGGAGGCCACAATAGAAAACCTTACAATTAAAATGAATATATTTTTTCGCATTTTATTATAAATACGTTTATTTTTAAAGCATAATTAAATATCTAGATTCTTGAAACGAAATTACAATCGTTTTTTTTTGTTTTTTTTTTAAAGAAACGGAGAGACAGGGGTTTTCGTAAAATACGAAAAGTGTGGTTGATGTTGAAAAGTACGTAGCCAAATTAAAAGCAATCTTAAAAGATAATGCCCATTAAATTTTCGTAATCTTCTTAAAAGTATCTAATTCCCGAGAAAGATATACTTCAAAACAATAAAACAAAGCAATGATAATTGGATCAACAAGGACTTATTGTTTGCGAGCACCAATTGATAGCTTTTAACCAATAACTGCAATGATTGCACGTTGAAGATTTATAGATCTTATGTTCTTCTTCTTTAACAAGTCGAAATTGGTTATCAACGAAAAAAAGATCGTTCTCGTTGAAAACTTAGCAGAAAGATCGCGGGAAAAGACATTGACGTTGAAAAGTCGTTCTGGGCGGAAAATTTCCGCAAAAATGATACAATATACAATGTTTCCTGATCGACCTGCAGATAAGCGTTGTGGAGTTTCAATCTTCATGGAGGTCATTAGACAGGTGAAGAAAGGAAAAGACTAATAGTTGTGTTCACCAAGCTTTCGGCAACTTATAGTGCCATCATCAGGGCCTATTTATTAAAAATTAAAAAATATAAAAATATATAAAAATAAATAATATACTATTTATAATACATTATTTTATTTTGGTAATTGTATATTATTTATTTTTATACATTTTTATATTTTTTAATTTTTAATAAATAGGCCTGATGATGGCACTATAAGTTGCCGAAAGCTTGGTGAACCCAACTATTAGCCTTTTCCTTTCTTCACCTGTCTAATGACCTCCATGAAGATCGAAACTCCACATGATACATTATGTTCGACAAGGATTGTGCTTGCAGACGGAAGTACAGCAATAGCTTACTGCAAGATGTCATTATTTCCCGGCATTCTAAATGCGTTATCAGCCCGCCCCGCGTTGTATTAAGCGCGAAGCGCCAGACTCGTCTTATAAGTGGGCTTAAATCTGTTTAACAACTGTTTTTAGTTAGGGAAATAAAGTGGTTTACTCTCACGCCGAGGTCATTTATAAGTCGTTTCAGGTCAATTTTTCCCCTTCGCTCTGTTGTTGATTCCCCTTTGTTTTAATCTAGCATTTATTTCCATATTAAGAATACCCGGATTAACCCCCCTTTCTAGCCGGTACGGATTATGTTACTATCTTGATTATGCAAATGCAGGATTAGGGTTTTGAAGGAGGAAGAGAAACGGATCCCTGGCGCAATTTATTCAAGACTTCAAGAGTACATATGATGCTTGTTTCTTTGACTAGATTAATATTATTACTTTATGCAAGGGAGGATTTTGAGTTTCTGACAAAATCAGCGTGTTTATCTGAGGGTTGTATGTACGCAAAGGGTTTGAAACATATTATACGTTCATTTATAGGGGACACTGGGTGTGTAAAATGATACGGGATGAAAGGGAAAAGGGTCTTTTGAGTTTGTTTAATTCACATTTTAAGACAGATCTAATTGGCACAGGGATTTTCTGTTTAAATAATCCTTTCGTTTTTACCATACACATATGTAAATGCCTAGTTAACCACTTTTGTTTACGAGATTAATCAAAAGAATGGGAGGGATGAAATGGGAAAATATATTTGCTTTAATATGAATACAATATGAATAATTGAATACAATATGAATAAATTTTAATATGAATACAATTCTTTAAAAAGTCAACTTAACAAATTTGAATTAAAATCTAATTTAACCACGTAATCTATAAAGTGATAGTTGTTTCTTTGTTTTTTTCTTTGTCTCAACACATTGTTAAATATTGATGAAGTCTATAGATAGTAAACAATTCAACTAAATAGTTGAACTAAATAGTAACACATCGTAACGTTTTGGTACGTATACGTATTGGTTTACGTTTATTAAAATAATAATTTTGCGATATATCGAACACGAAAGCAGATGTGTGATTGTAATTATTAGCGCGAATGGAGGGGCTTATCTCCAATTACCCCGAGTCATAGCTAGTACTTCGGGATAGTATGAACGAAGTCTCTTGAGTGAATGTAAATGACTAACGCTAAAGAGGGGCTCATCGCCAATTACCCCGAGGAATATCGAGTACTCTGGAGTTGTGAATAAAGTTGTAAAAGGAAAAATATCTAAAAGTCCACGGGATGTCAATAGTAATAGATATGAACAATAACGCGAATAGGGAATTACAGTGGGATCTGGATAAACCTACATAATCTTTCAATAATTATTTTACACAAACGAATTAGAATTAAACTAAAGAAAATAGTGAAAGAATATTTTACTGTTCATGCTAAACAGAAGCACAAGAAGAAGCTCGAATAAATACATGAATTAGAAATAAATCAATCATAATAGGATAACATGCTAGAATATTAGATACAAAGATATATCATAATAGAAATAATATGCTCGTCAACTTGACTAACCACTCCCCTAAATAAAATAAATACATTAAAGCAGGAACCACTGTAAAATGACTGGCTAAACTTTCAGTACAATTCATTCAGTACAAAATGAAACGAAAATCAAACATGCTTTTGTTAATTATTGAATGTATGTGTACATACAGAAGTGCCAATAAAAGAAGACAATAAAATAAAAAAGAGACATGTCTTGACGTTATTACATCAATGACGTAAGACCTTAATTTCAGTACTTCTGAAAAAATTCACCCACTATTAATTTGAATATAACTATAGTAGAACATGTTAATAAACCGAAAACTGGTGTTCTCGAGGTACTGAATCTTTTAGATAAGGGGTAAGTAATGACTTCTTAATTGTTTAAAAATTTGACATGCTAGAAAAATATGTATAAGGTTTTCCTCCTCTTATAAATAGCACACAATACAAAGAACAGTAGAATTTATAGTATAGCTGTTTTTATCTAAACAAAATTTCATTTTATGATTATTGGAAAACCTTGACTCTCCGTTTTTTTATGCCTAAATTGTAATTTTTATAATAATTATTTTTCCCATAAGAACAAACTTTGGGGAAGGGGGTATTATATTTTGAATTCAAAATTTTTTCAATGTCTACTGACAATTTTTTTTAAAGAAAAATATTCTTTTTGAAAATATTATTCATTTTTAAGCTGAGAAATTATACCCAATTACATGAACATCATCCAGCAATGATAAGACCTTTTTCCACTACCAGTGATTCCCTTCACTGCCATTAGTCTCCACAGATTATCATCCCATTTCAACCCTCGTCTAATGATAAGGGGTAGTGACTGGTAAGTGAAACACGTTTTTAAATTTAGTTTAAATTTAATTTAGTTCCATTGTAGAGAGCACCTCAATATATGCGACTGGACAGATATCCGAAGAAAACAATGAAGTCGATGAACATCCGGAAGCATTGAGGTATGTTCACGGGACACCCTTTATATAAGGGGTGTATTTTGATAGACATACGATGATAGTTCGGCCAACTGGTCACTACTGTCCTATAATCTTAGTAGATTTTGTTACTGTCCTTCGGAGGCTTGATAAATTAACTATTTAGTCTTATAAAATAAACAAACTTATTTCGGGGAAAACATACAGACGATACCAATTTTTTACGTTTGTGAGATATGTGGATTATACTTTTGACGCGGTTTGGTTCATTTTTTTCTAGGCTTTTCTTTTCTTTATACAGAATTTTCAACTCCTTAGCAATTAGGACTTAACGTCGATTTAATAAACTTTCTACTCTAAAGTTAATTTAATTTCCCTTAATCCGAATGCCAGCAGCAGTTTAAAATAAACTTAGTTTTCATAATTATCTACCTGCTTTTCAAACCACAATCTCAGGCATAGGGTAATTTATTCATTATAAAATAAAAAGACAAACGTCCTTTTCTCTCAAGCAATAATAAACAAAATCAGACACTCAATTTTAAAAATGGTGACTGGTTATATGATCCCGGAAAAAACCGGATAGGTTTTGACAGAATAAAAAGGAGAAGAATAAAATGGAATGCAAAAATAGGTTGCATAAGTAGATAGTTCCAAAACAAATTAAGAAACTTGTTCAGGCATAGTCTGTACTCAGAAAATTAGCAATCCGACACATGAGGAAAGAATTCTGTTTCAAGCTGAAGTATATAATACTATCAATGATAGTACCATGAAAAAAAAAGAGCTGAGAAAAAATCCTCACTACTCACTGCCAAGCAGTCTTAAAAGATCAGCAATTAAAAAGGAAAAGCAAAATATCCTAAGACCTAGGAAACCATACAGTACATAAAACCTAATAATATCATGGGTGCCAGGTAACTAACAAGCAGATTAACTAGCTAGAGGAGGATCTTACGACTAAAACCATATTTTGGATAAAAAGACATCTCTCCCTCGGAAAACAAACAGAGAACTGAACGAACTCCAAAAGTGCCAGACACAGTAAACTCAATATTAAAGAACCCTCATCAAAGCAGCTGGAAAACACACTGAACAAAGTGTAACGGCAAAAATACATGTTTCCTGCTACTGAGAAAACACCTCACAACATATTCAATGATGTCCCCGTTTGTATAATATGCTATGAGGAAGACACGGTCACCCACCCCCAGAGATGGTATCAAGGGTACCAAGAACACCCGGGAAAAAGAATTGCAGCAATGACAGTCTATGGCCTTCTACTTCTCAAAAGAAGGATCAAGTCAATTGAATTGAACTAAGAAACAAAGAAAGAAAGAAAAACAATTCTAGCATTGCAAAAGTTCATTTTTTTCACATCCTACATATATTTGTAAAATTTAAACAATGTTTATAAATCCCAGGTCCTGAAGATGATCTCAATAAAGATCGAAACGTTGGTACGATTAAAAAAAAGGTTTTTCTAAACGTACATCACACCAGACCGCAACTCACGATCTCCAAATAATCATTAACTAACGACCACTAAAAACCACACAGTTCAGTTGAAGTTTAAACCAAGCAAAGTTTTAATTATTGTTATTTAAGATATATGGATTATAAAGCTAGTTTTGTCGAGGGTGTTCAGAAGGTGCGAAACTATCTTCCTAATTGATTCAGGCACTTTGCCACTAAAGGGAATTAGCAGACCGGACGGGTTAAGGGTAAATCAATTCAATTTTAGCCCGCGCTTATTAACTTGAAAGGAGTGTAATGGGAGTCCTAGGAGCCGCACTTAAATTCCTGCCCCTTAAATTAAATCCAGTCCGACACATAAGCTATTCTTTACACGTTGCCAGAGGCGGCTAAACTCCAAATTATCCACTGTTTATCGATTTGTTCCCTTGCTTTCTCCCACGTTATGACGACGATTTATAACCTTCGAGGGCGTTTGTCAATAGAACGCAAACTTGTTTGACACTGGCTTGATGAAACTTAGTTCATCCTGTAGAACTGACGTCACCTTTTCATATGAAACCCATGTCACTTACATATTCAGAGGTCATGAACACCCTGTAAATAAGCTATCTACTATACAATATCATACAATATTTTCCACCTCCTCGATCTAAACTTAAATATTTCTCCCTACAATTAACTTTATTTTTGTATATATTTAAATATATCTTTTTTTACAAAATAATCTATGCAATAATACTGTAAATAGTAGAGGGATTTAAATTTATATTATTTAACAACGGCCAATCAAAAAGGGAAATTATGCCAGAATCAGCAAGCTCAAGAGGCACGAAATCTGCTGGGGTCTCTTAGTTTTGGGAGGGCCTATGACGACTGCGGAATTACCTTTAACGGTTAAAATAAGGCGAGAGGTCGTACCCAAACGCGTGAGGTGTAGTGAGATAATCTACTATACTTAATTAATATTTTATAATTAAGAATAAGTTGATAAAAATAATAAAAGTTCGTAACAATATACTGGGTTTGATTAGAGAAAATGGGGACGAAAGAATGGTCTGACAGAAGCAAATCGTTTAACCGCCTTTTAAGGAATTATTTTCCACTATATCATCATTATAAGAGCTGTTCACACTTAGATTAAAACAATAAATATACCAAATAATATGTTAATGCTATTCCCTGCCCAAAACGCAGGAACGTAAAAAATAGCTAACGACGCCGCTTCCAAATGAAGAAATCAGAAATTTGCTGTGCTTTTCTGTCTTATCCATGTTAAAAATTCACAAAAAATTTTCTTATCATAATAAAAGGTACGGATTGTGCTTTAGGTTTATATTATATGTTATAAACAAGCGAGAACAAACGGACACGGTAAAGTGATTAGTGTCGATCCTGAGATCATGGACTACCAACCGACATTTCTTCATTCAGCAAAATAAAGAAATGGGCCCAAAAATATTTTACAATGTGTGGTGATTAGTTACCGTTAATCGATATTTATTTAGAAATCGTGAGATGCGGTCTGGTGTGATGTAGGTTTCAGAAAAACATGTTCTTTATTGATATCTTCAGGGCCTGGGATTTACAAACATTGTTCACATGTTACATTCACATTTTGGATGTGGAAAAGTGAATTTATACAATGCAAAATATATTTTATATATTCAATCAAAGTATTTCTACTCACTCAAAGTGTTTGTCTGCTGTGTAATTGTGTCATTCTTGCGTGTCGTGTCGAGAGTGCCAGTTAGATTTTGCTATTTTGTGTTTATATACGTTGGATTTTGAAGGGGTGGGGAAGGATATCGGTATAGAAAAGACATTTTTGTATAAGGCGTCGGCTTCTTTGAGGTGAAAAGAGCCGACGTAGGGAAAAATTTGTTGGTAATGGTTCGGCCAGATTATCCCTTCAGGATTATATGGAAGGGATAAATAGGAAAAGGAAAGCTGAATTGTCGGGAAATTAGACTATGTGAAAAATATTTGATGTGTGGATGTAATGTGATGATAAAGGTATGTTATCTGTATTGAATTTGATTAATGATATTGGCGTAGCTGCGACTGAGTTTTGATGTATCTGTTCTGTAATTGATGCTGTGTTTATCTCGGTTGATATAAACCATTTCTAAGAAATTACGTTTATATTTGTTTTGTTCTGTATGTAATATTTTTGGATTTTTGAAGTCTCTCTCAATAAAGAAAATATTTTTCTGAAACCTACATCACACCAGACCGTATCTCACGATTTCTAAATAAATATTTTACAATGTAACAAGAAAGATAAAGAAATACATAGTTGTCATTTGTCATAAGTCAGTTTACAATATAATCTAAACCAGCTGAACTAATTTAACGTTTCGAACCCCCTAAAAGCATAATGAACATTTAAAAAGCGTGGGTGATAATTAATATGTTTTGGAATTGTTACGTAAGAAGGAAGAAGTAAAACACAAGGATAGGGTTCCTTCGGGAAATTAATACGACACCCCGGGGATAAGAGGTCGACGAATCGAGCCGTTCGTTTCTCCGACAGGCCAATTAGCATTTACAACCATCCCTAACTTAGAAAGAACAACTTGAGATAAATGCGCGAACCAAGATGTCTTTGTGTGGAAATCTATTTTATAAAACGAAGAAAAAGAAAAGAAAGCAATGTGATGGATCATGGGCTAATGGTCGTCGATCCCCATCCGGCCCTTGTAACCTTAATGCAACGCAGTATTCTAACATAAATGGGCCCAGAGTCCTCGTGTCGTGCATGCGTTCAAAAAGGGTTAAACCTGTTAAAAGGAGCACCGGCTAAAAGGAATTCCACAGGACGCATTCCGGAAGAAAGTGGAGATACTCCGTGTAATTCAATTAAGAACAACTAGTTGGGGGGGGACTTACGTGTCTAAGCTTCAAATTAATCAGCAAACTTCTTACCTGAAACAAAAAGAAAATAACATTAAAACACCGTACAAACAAAACAAAGAAAAATTATTCTAAACGTTAAGAATTTAGGGTATTATAGGATTTTATATTTAGGCGATTAAAGAAGCAAATCCTGGAGGGAAGAAAGATTAATCGTAAAGTCATACAAATCATACCAATCACAAAAGTATCACCATTGGGTCTTTAATGTCTTTCATTTACCAACTCATCGAGTAAAGTTAAATTACTTCTCTGCGGAAGGGTTTTAGGTGCCAACTCGCCTCCCTTCGGGCATCGTGGACGAAGGGTCAGACCACTTTTACAATACATTTTGTCAAATTATTATCAAGTAAAATACCAAAATCTAAGTCGGGATTCGAACCTGCGACGCAATCAAGGCGTTAATTAGCTAATTAGCTCTAACATAAAAACATCAATGACGGTTTTGAGCGTCTCTAAAATGGTGAACAGTGTGAAACTACAAAAGGAGATTTCGTTCGCATTTACATGTTTACAAGCTAAACTCTTTATAAATGATGTTTTATGAGTGCATATCCCACCATTCGTGGTAGCATCCCCATTCGAAGTGTTGTCACCTCCCTCATCAGAAGTGGGATGATGTATTTGCATCTCCCTCACAACCGGGCGTCCATTGAATATACTCCGTTGAAGCTATCCTACATGTCGAATTGTTCTTATTATAAGTTCCTATTTTCCGAAATCTGATTCTCAATTCTAGATTTCAATTAATTAAGGTTTTTAGTTGAGATAAAAAGGTCAGTGCCACGATCGGGATTCGAACCCACGATCTTCGGCTAGATACGCCGTTGCTCTACCACTGGTTCTCTAAACATTGACAGACATACATAGCTCTTAAAAAAATGTTTCACCAGTTAAGAACATTAAACACACGTACTTTTCTCAAATATTAGTTATCACCATATTAAAATTAACAATAAATTAATAATTAATTTTTAAAAAATGAAAGTAAAACAAAGTACATAAAAAAGTCTCTTTAGTACAAAGTCGAGCATAAGGTAAAACAAAAAGGTACTCTCAACACGACACTCAAGAATGGCACAATTACACAGAAGACAAACACTTTGAGCCCTGAAGATGATCTCAATACAGAACGAAACGTTGGCACGATAAAGAAAATGTTTTTCCAAACCTACGTCACACCAGACCGCATCTCACGATCTCCAAATGATCGTTTAACGGTCACTAAACAGAATGCTAACCAAAGGAGGACTTAATTCAATTTAACACGATTAACTTTAAATTAATAGCTCTAGTATTGTGGTTTATACTTCTCCATTAATCATACTGTTCATTATTCATTACAGTTGTTATAAGGCTAATTATATTAATATAAAACTTCCTAATAGTCTGTCTTGAACTTCCATTAGCTTATAATATTAGACAATAAAATAAGTAAACATTATCAAGGGAAACTTTTCGAAACGATTAATTTCTGGTACAAAAGTTTCCCGTTTGTCTTATTAAACCAACATTAGACAATTTACGGCAAGTTTCTGACACGAAATACACTTTAGACCAAAGCTTAAAACCCACAGAAGAAAATCAAATTTATCGCATAAGAAACGAACGTCAATCGCCATTGGTTAAACACATTAGTTTAATGTCAAAACGCATTATAATATAAATACCTTGAAATTAATCAAAATCTTATGTTTTGAAAAGAAATGAGAAAAAGGTAAACGATTTACTTCATTTTTTTTTCTATCAGAAAGAAAAGGAAAAACTTGATTTCATATATCGTCTCCTTTATTGGTTGCTAGGAAGGAAATCCAATATAAATTAAAATATTATCAATATAAAATAAAATAGTTATTTTGTTCTTAAAATCCACGGTTTGTAGCAATTATTATCGCATAACAATCCAAAAGGTTGAAAAATCCCAAGTTATCCGTGGTTGAAATATTTCATTTATTTTGTCTATTACATGGATGTTTCGGGCTTACGCCCCATCATCAGAACCTAAACATGGAAAACCTCATGGTACAATTGTCATCCGAAGATACATTATAAGATTTTGTAAATTACTTATGTGTGTATCTTCGGATGGCAATTGTACCATGAGGTTTTCAATGTTTAGATCCTGATGAGGGTCCGTAAGCCCGAAATAGCCATGTAATAGACAAAATAAATAATATATTTCAACCACGGATAACTTGGGATGTTTCAATCTTTCGGATAATAAAATAATTATTTATATCCCATATTAAAACCAATATGGATGTATGGTATACAACTTTGGGGGTCGGGCCAAAGGAAACAATACAATCACAATACAACGGTTCCAAAACAAAGATCTACGAAATATGATGATGCTCCTTGGTGTGTTCGCAATAGCTACATACAAAGAGATCTCAAATCCCTCACATCGACCCGGAGATCACACAGTATGCTTATGGCTTCGTTTTCAAAGCCACCCGACCATCAAGGCCCAGCTGCCTGTTAATGTAGTAGAGGACTAATAGCCATTTGAATTTGTTCTGTACAAACATCTTGTAGAAACACAACTAGCTAAACTGTGGCATTAATAAGTGGAATTGAGTGTGTTTACTATTTATTTATAAATTAGTCATTTGTCTCATTATTAAATTAGTCATTAGTCTTTGACCAGTGTTAATAAATAAATTTATTAATGAAAAAAATTAATTACAAAACATGTGTTGGTGTTTCTAAGGCTCAGAGCCTTTGTTTCAAGGTGGCTTTGGACCGCATGCCGAGCAAAGGTTCGCCGAATCCTGACTAGGTGCTCGGTTATTTGCCGATCAACAACATTCGGTGGTCGCCATTCTCAAGCCGTTGATAGTAATGTAGTTAAGAAGGTTTGACAATTTTGATAAGTTTGAGCACTTTTGGTTGGAAGGATTGGATGTCCCATTGGTTATTTTTACGGAAAGACGGTGTTTGTAGGTTTTTTACATTAGAGAATTGAGTCAAAAAAGGTAGCCTAGTATCGCAATGTTTTCGGCACACATAAGGAAAATAAAACTTTCTAATTTGTTTACGTCCGTTAAGTATGGACATGAAGTAGAAAATTCAGGAAATCACTCGTGTTTTCAACAATATTGTGACCCTCCCGATAAACATGAGGAAATAAACACAGGTCAATAAATCCAAGAGTTTTGAATCGTTTCCGGGACTTGAATAGTCTTTATCGACGTTGTTTATGTTGTTCAGCCCGGCTCTTGCATCTGGTGCCGACGAGGATTCGGTAAATCCCTTCGCAACCGATAACCATTTTGGTCCGTTTTATCCGTTGTAAATATAAAAAAATAAATAAATAAACGCTTTTTATTATTTTTAGCATAGCGGCGTTTACGAAGAAATATTTTTATTGAGTTCTTTGGTTGTTTTGCCGCATTTGTCAAGTTGCCGTTTACACTAGGTCCGAAAGAATTTACTTCTCTCGAATTATATGACGGACGCGAGGGTGAGTTATTGCACTGTCTAGGTCAAAATTTGTAACCGTTAAATCTGGACTTTCTAGTAACAAAAAATGTCCCCTTACCGGGATCCTCATCAAAACCTTTGGCGGCTACTTCAAGTCGCTCTACATTCTTGACTAAATTTTCTAGTTTGAACGCGTTAGAAGATTTCTCCAAAAATTAGAAACACGTTCGCGTTTCCTGTATGTGCGCCTGATAGCCTTATTTCTATCAGTTCTTGTTATTTCATTCTCCTTTCAGCTTTTTGAAAATGAAATAGGTCCTCATTTTAACGTTAATTAATTGTTTTGTGATTGAATGTCGGAAACTGTTTGTAAAGTTATTTTAGTTTTAACATTTCACGCTAGAACCTGAGCTAAAACTGGGGTACCCTGATAAATACTTATCCTCCGGAAAAGTTCGTCGAGCCAATCAGGAGTTACGGCATTGAGATCAAACAAGCCGCCCATAAACTCCTAAATGGACCATGGATGGTCCGTCCTAAGTTTGTGTAATCGACTTCTCCAAGTATCCTTGGAAATGGACTACTTTGTCTTAAGTGATGATATAGTGTTCATGATCTCGAGCATATCGTCTGATTCGCGCTTTTTGTACCAGTCGGCCAACGTCGGCAGGACCAAATTTCGGTTCCGCGTCAGAAATTCGCGTGCTATCCTCAGCACGTAACATTCAGCATAGCTTGGAATACTGCGAATGCGCCCATTATGCTTTCGTACAGCGCGCGAAGTGCCCTATTTTCATTTAATAAAATCGCGATTTAGGACGTAATCTCGTTAATCTGGGACGCGCGGATATCGCGCTTTTACATTTTGAGCATTTCCATTTGCAGCGACTTTCTTGGTTCCCTTTTGTCCTCATTTCGCGAAACCCTGTTATCTCATCCATAATCTCTTGCATAGCGAACAAATCGCGGTTTCTTCTGGCTCGCTCCATTTTCATTAATTTCCTTGTCTGTCGTCAAACAAGTCTGGGAACGTCAAAGATCTTTTGTTTTAATTAATCATAATTTTAAAAAGTTACCTTTTCTGCTACCATGTGAGACCCTTCGTATGTTCCGGGGGAAGGGACCGACTGGGGTAGAAAACGAAGGAATAATCAGAAAATAGAAAAATATATGAGAAAAAGTTATATATATTCCTACGATTCAAGGTTCAATGCACAAAGAGTATGTCGATAACAGTGTGCTTTTAGTCTCGGCCGACACCTGACGAGGCGCGCAATAACGCCAAAGAGTCGACCCCCGAGTCCAAAGGTCACCCCTGAATAGTCGTGACAATATTATTATTTAGCAGTTATCCAAAAGTCTGGTCAAACCACCAAGTTTACAATGCGTACAAACAGTCGTCATACACCATCGGGCAAAAGTTTCAAAGTTTGACCGGGCGCAATTAAACTACCAAAATGGATATTTAAGCCCTAACGATTCACTGTTCTGGACTTCTTGTTTTGAAAATGTTCGAGTAGCGTATTCTCGACGTGAATAATTAACGAAAAGGGCTTGGGTATAAACATCGCCTCCCGTTATAATTATGCCAGGGGTGGGTTTCGTTACGGGGCTAAGAAAGCGAAGTAGGAAAGACCCTATTTAAGCCTCCTTGTCGGCCGGTCATCGGCCAACTTTATTCCTCCCACTCAAAACTTCGATAATTGGTGAATCATTACATCCCAGTTTTGGTCTGTAGGAAAAACATCAAAAACAAGCCCTTTTCAAACAACAATGAAAGATGGGAAAGGGAAGAAAATATGATGAATGCGTAACGTTCATTTTTTTAATTTTGCTTAAAGTTAAAAACGGTCTTTTAATCTCACAGCAGTCACTACAATAAAAAATTTAAAAAAATTCAATAAATTTGTAATTGATTCGTAACAACTCTCAGAATTCTATGAGCAATGCTAATTTTACAATAAATTGTGTTAAAATATATAAGTTATTTTCCTATTTATAATGTCGTTATGTGTTAAGTTTTTATGTTATTTAATGAACATGAAACTGACAATTTATCCCGTGACAGACAGATGGAAAAACCGGCGAAAAGCGATCGATCCTCTCTAATCAACCCCAATCATCGGCGAGAATTTATAATGACAAATGACTACGCACGCGAATTCATTACTTGTCGTGCTATTGATGTTCAGATTCCAAGATAAAAATTATTAAGCTACGTTTTAATAGATTTAACTCGACAGGACTTAGTAAATGAAAGAGAGGAGGAGGGAAGGAGAGAGTGGTAGAGTACTCGATTTTCGTCCAGCCCACTCACAATACGCATTCACACTTATAAATACATTCACTCATTTATATGAACCATTTAACCTGACTGAGGGTCGATGGAGTTCTCAATACTTCACCATCGACCAACTCACACTACACATTCACACTTATAAATACAATCATTCTAAATATACCCAAAAAACACAAAGAACACAAAACGAGATGACGATCAATACTATATACAATAAAACAGCCTTGTTTCCTCAAAACATCGAAACAGGGGCCCTTCATACTGGCTAAAATACTCGAGCATAATTTTCATACCGAGTGGCATTTCAACATCTATATGGAGCCAAGGGGTAGTATACATCAATTAACTGAGCCCTGCGAGCAACCTTTCTCTACATGTCACACACATATTAAAATTAAACAGCCTCTACATGCCTTGGCCCAAAATTAAGTTGCCGCATGTCAACCTAGTACGGCCAATTCTTAATCGAGTGGGATGAAATGAAGTGAAAAATCAACTTCATACTCAAAGCTCTCTTGAATACTAATTATGAACACGATGTAATTACAAAAGATTCAAGCATAACAAGGCTATACGAAAAGTTTATTTGCAAAAATACACATTTATGGAAAAGGGAATTAAATATCGTCGTTGCCAAGTTGTAGCAAGAGGTAAGAACAAAGTACCTTTAGATATTTTAAGGTGGAAAGGAAATGGGCCATGTTGGATATGGAGAAAAGGGAAATTTTATAATTTGATGGCATGTATGAGGAAGGAACAACTGAAAACAATTCTGTATTTGTAGGGGCTAGAGGTCATAATAAATAAAGAAAGTAATAATTACAGTTAATATAATTACAGTTAATAAGAGTCAAAATATTATCGTTATTATTTAATAAGAAAATGTTGGATTATCTTTTTATTACGTAGACATTCGGAAAACAATCGAGTGGAAAATTACGGGCAACGGGGAGAAGTAAAAGAGCACCCAAATTGAAAAAGTGAGGATGAAGTTTTATTCTACATCTTGAACAATTGAAGTTTCATATCTCCGGCGAAGGGCCTAGGGAACTTTTAAAACTTTACGAGAGCGGCTTACCCGCAAGTTTTCAAACTTTCCAATCGATTTCAATTTCTAGGGAAATGTCTAACGCTATCGTTGTTGTCGATATTCAAGGACGTATTGTATTTTGCGTTTTATTTTTTATTTTTCTCTACGTTTTGAATCCAAACAGATACTTTTTTCTGCCCTTGTCCGTCGGCATCGCATTTTTTTATTGTACAAAATACGTGCTCGGTGTGCCGGATGGCGATATAATACAATTTCCTTGAGTATAAACAATTTATAGCCCTATTTTTTTTTTATTTTGTCGACCATTTTTCCAATTTTCATTGGCCTAGAGAACGTAAAAACTCTTAAATAACGGTAACATGATTTACAAGGGCACTACATCATTTAGGAAGATGTATTTTTTATAAGAGAAAGAAAACGTCCAAAAAGGTGAACGTAAAAGTCAAAAAAGTGATATACAACTATGTGCCTGATGCCTAGCTTTTGGTTTGATATTAGAATCTTTTTTCCACCAATCCAGGCAAAATAATTAAGAAATAAAAAATTAATAAAATAAACTTAACGTGTGATGAGTATCAGCATCTATTTATTCAAAACTAATATAGTAATAAATTTAATTTAAAAAAAAATATTTTTTTAATTCTATGTACACCTAGTAAAAAAAGTAAAATTTCTCGTTTAGACATATATTAATAAATAATAAATATAATATACAAACAAGAAAAAAATAAGAATCCATTAGGCGCTGTCATATGATTGCATTTATGTGAAATTGCTGCTGCTTATTCGGCCTGAGGCTGTTTAGCTCTACTAAAGCCCATGTTGAACTTACTGAATCTTACAAAACCCTATAAACTATGCTTCACAACTTCATTCTGAAGTTTATATTTATCCACAAAACTTAATCGTATCTCAACCTCCTCCCAATAAACGAACGTTGAATTGTTAAATATCACATTTTGTGGATGTAGATGGATAATAATACTTCAACGTTGGGTTTTTATGAAATTTTCTCAACCGGCAAAAACGAGTAGATGCAGAAGGGTTCTCTTGGCTTCCTGGAGTGTTCGCCGGAGTCATCATTAGAGAAAAGTTTCTCATTAGGGGACAACAATTGCTTATCATTGTTCGCCATATCCAGTTGGATAAAACTTCTTTCAAGATAAGCTATTTATTCTGAGAGGGAGGTGGAAACCACAATGAACCCAATTGTATTAACAATCTTAATTATCTTATTACTTTCCCACGAAAACTAAGAAAAAACCAAACTTTATTATTTATTTAATTTTTTAAAATTTGTAATACACCAATAATGGAATTTCACGATAAAGACCGAAAGCGTAATCCGAATTGTAATTGGGAGGTGGTAAGGCAATACATATATTGATAGATAGAGATAGAAAGATGTAGAACTAGAGAGAAAGATTTTAATACTGTAACAAAAAGTGTCATATGAAAGGGAGCGGAACAAGATATTACAGTGAAATGGAAAGACAAATGTAGTTAGGTAGATATAGGGGAGCGTGCGTGTAAAGCCTATTTCTCAAGAGGGTTTATTTTATTTTACAAGATGTTATCGCATCTCAACCGAGATCTAGCCAGCTAGTACCTGGGTCAATATGGAGATGTAGTTAGTTGAAAATACCGTGAGTCGATGGAGACGGTGTCAGATGAAGATATCTTAAGTCAGTGACAGTGATGGGCAGGGGATATGGAGTCAGATGAAGATACCATGAGTCAATCAGAGTGAAGATCAGTGGAGATATAGGAAGATGCAGATACGGTGTCACTATTTCATTCACTCAACATCATCAGGTTGAAGGAGCTCTACAAACTGATGATGAGCTGTAGGCTCGAAATCCGGATCGATGAAAATAACTTAGTGTGAGTAATAACTATATTTTTAAAAAGATTGAACAACACACTCACTCCACTATTTATCATTTCTACGGTGAGTCACTGTCACTGAGAGTCAGTAGAGATGGTATCCAATAAAGATACCATTGGTAGTGGGAGATGGTGTAGATGGAGAGAACGTCAGTCAGTGTTAATGAGAGTCAGTGGAGGTGGAGTGAGTTGAAGATATCATCAGAAGCGGTGAGAGTCACTGGATATGGTGTTAAGGTAAAGATACCGTGAGAGCCAGTAGAGATAGTATTCAATAAAGATACCATTGGTCATAGGAGATGGAGTCAGATGGAGAGAACGTCAGTCAGTGTTAGTGAGAGACAATGGAGGTGTAGTGAGTTTATGATATCGTCAGTTAGAGAAGGTGAGAGTCAACGGGTATGGAGTCACCGAGAGTCACTGTCAGTGAGAGTAGAGATGGAGTTAGATGTAGATACCGTTAGAGACAGTTTAGACCAATGGTGTTGGCGTAGAATGGAAATATCGTGCGTCAATGAAAGTGAGAGACGTAGGAGATCGGAGGTGTCTTTCCGCGAAGTTCGTCATCAAAAGAGGGCCTCCAGCGATCTAGCGTCATAAAACCTTAGACTCAGACCGAAAACGTTTTTCCTCCACGTGAAGGATTGTCGCTGAGCAATAAAAGTGATTGCAAGCCAGGGGGGCGCCCCATAAGCAGAGGCATTTATGCAATTAAACTCTTTATCCAGAATAAGACCACCTCTCTTTAAGGGAAATATTTAGGAGGAGGCGAAAAGCGATCTGGACCACAATATATTTAAAGTTAAGTTTAGCCATTTCTTTAATTTATAGTTACTTTTTAAAAGGATAATTATTCAGAAATCGCGAGATGCGGTCTGGTGTGATGTAGGTTTCAGAAAAACATTTTCTTTATCGTGCCAACGTTTCTTCGCTTTATTGTGATCATCTTCAGGGCTCAAAGTGTTTGTCTTCTGTGTAATTGTGCCATTCTTGCATGTCGTGTTGAGAGACCTACATCACACCAGACCGCATCTCACGATTTCTGAATAATTATCGATTAACGGTCACTAATCACCACACATTTTTAAAAGGATTTTGATCGAACCTACAAGAAACTCGACCAAATGTTTCTTCTTTTTATGCTTTTATTTACGTAATTGATCGATCCGGCGAATGTAAAAATGTGTAATTTAAGCTTCAAGGTTGTTTATTATTATTTCTTATTATATATATTCAAAACAATCGTCAATGATCTGAGAAGAGCCTTTTCTTTTGCAATTCCGGTAGCGTGCTGATTTATTTCCCGTCTAATTTTCGGGATTCGAAGAGAAGAGGAAGGCTTTTGATAAATTGCTTTTGATAAATGACGCGGAAGAACCCATCGGATTCGTGCTCGTGACGTTTGTTGAGAGGCGGCCCTCCTTTTTTGAAAGAAAACGCGTAATTAACCCCCTAGATCTCGTCACGCGTCGGCTCGTCTGTCGTCCCATTGCCGGATGGCAAAAATTTATCGCCCCGTGAAAATCCGGTTGTTAGGAACCCCGAGGGTATTTGTCCGGGGTCTTTATACAAATAACTCAGCGTATAAATTCAAAGGAGAGGTCTTCAGATGGCAGATTTATGCGCACGGGCTTTCTCTCAGAGCCAATTGTCCATTCCTCACTAGGTTCAATCGAAGTGCCAACCCAAATAGCACCTCCAGGAATGTGCCGTCATGATATGAAAACAAAGATCCCGTGAATTTACAAGGGGATGTCGAAAAAGTTGGAAATTTCAAAGATTTAAAAGAAATTTCCTCAATAGACATTAGTATTTTTTATTATTTGGAGATCGTGAGATGAGGACTGGTGTGACGTAGGTTTTGGAAAAACATTTTTTTTATCGTCCCAAGGTTTCGATCTTTATTGAGATCATCCGCATAATCTCCAAATAAGCATTAACTAAAAGTCACTAAACACCACACAATAGTATTTTTTGTTTCACCATTTTTAGGGACGTAACGAACGAAAGAAAAAAATGCTGATGTCTATATCTGAATGAAGGTATGGAAAACATACTTATAGTATATATAATGAAATAGTTAGTAAGCAAAAAAGGAATATATATATATATATATATATATATATATATGTAGGATGTTCACCGCCACTACGTCAACGGAGGCCCAACATGGCGGGAACTCTGTCTCTCCCCTCTATCTGGACCCCAGCTGACAGTTTGAGTTGTTACCACCACGCGGTCCTACGAACACGGTTCTTTTTACGCTAATGTATTTTAATGTTAACTAGTTATCCTTTTACTTTTGTTTATGTGTTCTTTACCAATAAACTTTAAATCTTTATCTTTTTATTTGTGGGAGACCTTTAATTCCCTATATATATATATATTGTTTTCCAAATAATTTCACTGTAGGTATAGAAGCTATTCTGAAAATTAACGTAGTAGACAAACTCATCTGCCTTCTTAAAGGCATGTAATATATTCACGAACTGTATTATATTAAATATGTCAGCGTGTTAAGTACAAATGCCTTTCGATATATTTATGCTCTAAATGTGCCGAGATGTCCTTGTTGATTTGAGACTCGACTTGCCTACCAACTTAAAAAAAAAGGAAACCTTAAAGGGAATAAATTTAAACATAAGGTTAGAACTTGTTTATACCAAAGAGAAAAAATGCAAAGTATTTACAGTATTTACAAATTAAAAATTGTCTTAAATTTCAGACTGTCGGAGGAAGAGTGCGAAGATTTTGAGACGTTTGTTTGATGCGGATCCAACCAGTGGACCACCGGGCCAAAAGAGCCAATGGGAGGTCAACTGTCCAACTTAACTGCAAATAAAGTGAAACATTCCCCGAAAGTGTGCAAACTTCTCTTTATCAGAAATGGAAAAAGAGAATTTACGAATCTGCCGCCCCACTCGAGAGGATGGAACGGCACCGTATTTGGCCAGGCTTTGAACTCCCAATGAGAAAATAACGGTTCGATGATTTTCATGCAAAAGCGAAGGGAGGACTCCAACGATTTCTACACTTTTTTCTACATTTTCCCGCATCATGAACATGAGAGGATTCGTAAGTCTAACAGCCCAGTAAATCTTTCGTTTATTGTAGAAAAACTTCGATAAACTTTAGGCAATATAGAAGTTGATATAAGAGGGATTTTACTACTTGCCACGTCTACTTCGACGTTCATCTTTTGAAGTAAGTTTAAGTTTTATTACTAAGGAGTATTACGTAATGAAGTGTTCTTCAACGGTGGTTTCTTTCTCAGACTAGACCTAGTGCACAATACTGAGAAAATTTAGCATTTTTGTTTCCTTTTATTTTACTTTGACTCAGTTCTCTTTGCAGCTTGAACTTTCTTCATTTGTCTAGATTAACTTGGCCCTCTTTCTTTTTTATTGCAACTGTGAATTATATCACAGAAGTTATTCCGCGTTTTGAACAAACAGCCCACCAATAAAAACAGACCCGGTTGAAAAATAAAAGTAAAATTACCAAAAATTTTCAACAGGAAACATTTTTAACAATATTATGTTGCGCATTGATCCCGGTGAGAAATAGAAAGGCAAAACGAATCCATGGACGTAGGTATATCAGAGAAATTTTAAGCGTGAAACAATAAAATACAACTTTTCTTTGTTATATTATTTAATATTTATTTATTTTAGTAGCCAACTTAATATTGGTTGTTTATGTTTGGATATTTTCCCTAAATAAATTGCAATTTAAAAATGATGATATTCAATAATGAAACAATAACTGGAATCTCAATGAAAAGTTCATATTTTTGTCAAAATAAATAAAATGTAAGCTACGGTGGTGATATTTTTGTTCGAAAAAAATCCATGAGGGCTTTCAAAAGTAAATTCAATAATCATTTATAAACATTTATTTGGACATGTCGGGAATTTACACTTATCAGCATCATGTTCAAAAATATTTACAATTATTTTTAAAAAATGCTGATGAAAAGTAAATTCCCGAAATTTCCAAATAAATAGTTAAATAAGTAATGAATTTACCCACATGGAATTGGTTTTTAAACAAACAAACAAAAAGTAAAGAAATACAAATTAGTCTTAAAAATTTCCGTGTTAAAAAAATTAAAATTTATTAAAAAAAGTATAAAGAATTAAAATTTATAAAAAAAAAGTATAACGATCTATTATTTTTCGTCGTAATCTCTACAGTACAAGCACAACACGCGTAAGGATTTTATTGAAATCGTAAAAAGGATGGAGAAAAGGAGAAGACCCATAGTAAACCTAGGGGAGGGAAAGGAGAAAGTGACAGCTCTTCCGAGGTAATATGCATACTCCGGAATTTCAACACGCTTTCCTAAAAGGACAACCCTTTGAAATCTCAGTTTACGCCTAAACCCAAATAGGATCTCATTTCCACGGGTCTTCTTTCCTAGATTCTTAAAAAGAAAGTCTCTTATGAAAACGTCAAGGGTATCGTCAGCTGTCGAAAACATATTTGTACAAAAAATTGAGATATTTATATACATACAACGTAGTTCCTTCGTTTGGTGTATAGAAATACGAAATTTTCAGATGTATTATTAAATTACAATGAAATTTTAACTTGATATCTTACGGTGTCTGAATGGCACGGAAAATCAGAAAAATCACTGACGAAATCACATTTATTGTCCAAAACTTAAACTTAATGGCAATCCTTAAGTTGTAAAAAAAGCTTGGCGAGTCTCCTAGACTATATCCGTTTCATTTTCCTCTCCCTGCCTTCACCCTTTCACGCTACACGCTCCCTCTCTCTCTCTCTCACCATCATTCTCTCTCACCATCACTCCCTCTCCCTCCAATCCTTAAGTTTGTTTATTCCTTTTCATAAAAGAGCAAGTAGCTCGTATCTATCTGAATATTATTATTATTAATGCTAAGTTTACCCAGATTTAAAGAAAACATTCGTTTCTCATTATCCTAGAATTAGGACTTTTAAAAACTAAATTATACACACATCATTTATCTAACACTTTAATCAAATATACTGAATTATGAAAAAGCGAGACTTTACTATGATTTTAACGAACAATAATTTAAATTACTACAGCGAGGAAGATAAGCCTTACTTGAAATACAGTGAAAATTAGATAACGAGTCAAAATTACGGGATATTGAAAAATAGCACGAAATGCTTGAGGATCGGGGTAAGCCGAGGTCTGGCAAATAAATTCAGATGTTTCATGGCGAATAGAAGCTACCATATTCGATGATTTTTCAACTAAATGACACTGAGAAAAGCCACTTGTTGACTAAAAATCGAAATAAGTTATTTTCAAAATTAACCCTCTGTGGAAACGTTGTGAAACACTACCTTATACTTCAAAAGTAAAAATGGCCAGAAATACAGGGAAAAATTTATATTATAATAGTTATGATGTTGATAGTTTATAGCGGAGATAATTGGCCAATGGTTGTGATTAAACTTTAGTTAATTAACCTTTATTTTACATTATTCACGGTTCCGTGCACTTGCTGAAGTCCTTAAATGATTTGTGATCTTTACTTGGAAATTGTTCTTCCTGCGAAAAAAAACTCCATTTCGAAGCCGGATTATGCATTACCCCTTTCAAAACTTCAATTAGGTCCCGATAATCTGCGTTGTGAAGTTTTATTTAGGCAAAGCCCCGCCCCCTCCGTATAGGTGACAGGGGGGCGCCTTCATTAAAAAAATCCCATTTCACTCAGGACAATAGGAGGGCGCCTAAGCCCCATTATGGCCAGAAGGATTTATTAAAAAGTTCCTTAACCACCTTAAACTTCCCTGACCCGGTTAAGTGCCAATGTCGAATAAATAAGAAAAGCCCACTACTGCACAACGTCAACGACCTAAGCCCCACTATTTCATCAGACGTGTTTACAGGGACGACTTTTATCCGGTCGACGAGTTTATTTCGGGTTACAGAATCCTATCCAATTCGAAGTTTGTTTTTGCATCTGGATCACGTCAGGATTCTTAGTTGTGTCTCGTTTTGTTTTGAATATATATTGTTTGGTGATTTTAATCGATCATCATAATCTTTTCGTTAAGGAATTAATGTTAAAGTACTTGGTAGGCGCTTCGTATGAAATGACAAAAACCTATAGAAATGATAAATGATAGAATGAGTGTGGTGTTCAATCCTTTTTAAAAAATTAGTTCCTACTCACAGTAAGTTGTTTTGCAACGATCCGGATTTCGAGCCTTTTAGCTCATCATCAGGTTGAAGGACTGCTACAACCATGTCTCTCGACATGAATTGCCAAAGTGAACCCGCTGATACCTCAATGGCGCTAAATTTGAACGTGTGAAACGCGGAAATTATAACACAAATAAATATTATACTAGTAAATACTTAATATTATTAAATTACTATAAAAATAATAACAATTAAAATAATTAGTTTAATTATTTGGATGTTTGATATTATTTATGTACATATTTAAAATGGGAGGTAGATCAAAATCTGTTGTATTATTAATGCATTTATCACCATGTTCAATTTTACATTTTTTTAATTTCAAATTTATCACACCATTTGACCACCAAATTAAGCGCCATTAAAAAAATCAGCCGCTAATTGGAACGTCGCGTTGGCGGAGGTATCAGCGGGTTCACTTTGGCAATTCATGTCGAGAGACGTGGTTGTAGAAATCCTTCAACCTGATGATGAGCTAAGAGCTCGAAATCTGGATCGGTGGAAAACAACACACTGTGAGTAGAAACTATCTTTTTAAAAAAGATTGACAAAAACCTTAGATTATTATTACGTGTTACACTTTAGTGATCATGTAATTTATTTTAAATAGCCAGAAATGAATAGGGATAATAAACCATAAGTTACGTAATTTTGAGACAATTAATAACCTAGAACAAATTAACATAAAAGTTATATTAGAAACCATAATAGAGTAACATTTATGCATTTTTGCTTAACTTTAAACTTTTATAAGTAAAGTGTTCTAGCGTGACTGGTCATTAATACAGTAAAAATACAAACAGAAGGATATGCTAATGCAACTTGATTGATAAAAGATATATTAATTTCAACAAGGGTATCCATTTACATACGGAACAGCCACTTTTATTGTAAGGAAGGTATATATACAAAAAGCTGAATTGTAACCCCTTTATTTTTTCTAAGATATCAATTTTTATTTCCACCGCAAATATGGAGGGTATCACAATCAAGTTTTGTTTTCAAATACAACCCTACATGAAAATAAATTTGAATTCATCGGAATCTATCTAGAAGAAAAATTTTTTTTAAATAATAGTACAGAGTTTTGGTGCGTCGGTGGCCGCAAAGGTTTAGGCGTTGACACAGCGCTGATCAATGTAAGGTAAAGGTCCCGGGTTCGAATCCAGCGGCCCTCCATTCGAACCCGACATACTTACAAATGGGCTTCTTTTTTTTTCTTTTTTTTTTCAAAAAAAAAAACCGGCACCCCGAGGGTTGATATAACCTCTGCTGTTGCGAACCCTCATTTAAACAAAAAAGAAAAAAAGTCGGCATTTTAAATATGAGAATTTTGCACAAAGTTTCATGGCCATGAAGTGCCAAACTCCATCCTTCACTATTTTCATCTACCATGGGATCAATTAAAAGCATTCTATCTGAAATTCCAATCCTTTACACAGATACCCAGCGGACTTTACTTTCATGCAAATTACCCTCCATACGTTCCAAATCACAAGCCCTATCTCGGAGAGCCCGGAGAGTTTATATAGAATTGAACGAGTCGGTGGAAAAAGTTCGCGATTGGTTTAAACCCTTAAATTTGTCTAGTTATTCGTATATCGTTAGTAATCAATAGTTATTACACTCCATTTATATTTAAGAAAAGTAAAAGAAAACGAAAGTACGTTATAGACCGACCGAACTAATCACACAAAAAACAAAAATTAACTTTTTAAAATACACAAAGACATCTTTACGGACAAGAAACGAATCCATACACTTTTTAATTATCCTTGAATTGACTACTGCTGCAAAGGGTTCTGGCCCTACTGAGGTTTGGAGTGGCCACCGAGGGACTCTCCACCTCAGCTGACTTTAACAGAAATAGAAAGGATAAACCCATGAAAAAATACCAAAAAACCATTTAAACGGCAAGAACCCACCTTGGACCAGAAGATAAAACGAAGATGCTAGAAATGATATAAAAAAAGTTGGTTTTAAATGAAAATTGATACTTAAAAAACGCTAGTTAAAAATTTAACTTTTCTTACATTATGCTTTTTTTAATAAAAGTGGCCGGTCGGAATGAAAAAAGATCATCCTTTCAGTAATTCAACATGATCAAATACTTAATTTCTTTTATATGTATACATGTTATTTATATTTTATAAACATTTATTTTAATGGTTATAATTATTCCTATTTTTTATCGTAGGAAAACTCTTCTTGTAAGATTTTACGAATTTCCATTTCTTATTTACAGATATTTTTAAAATTTATACTTAAGTTACACATTACATTACTGGGTTGTAAATTTTATACCCTATTTACATTAAGAGAATTTTCTTGTTTTGTTTTTTTATTAATACTAAAATTTATTTTATTTTTGGATTTTTGGCTGTGTCCTTTCGGCCAGTGTGCCACCAATATCGTATTTCGCGTATAGAAGTATCTAATATTAAGATTTTCATCGGTTCTTTACGCGATTTTTGTTGCAATAAAATAATTTTTAACCTTTATTTCACATTTTACAAAACTTGTGTTGTTTAGTGACCGTTAGACAATGATTATTTGGAAATCGTGAGACCTGAAGATGATCTCGATGAAGATCGAATCGTGGCATGATAAGGAAAATGTTTTTTAAAACCTACGTCACACCAAACCGCACCTCACGATCTCCAAATAATCATTTCACAAAATTTTAAGATTTATTTTCTGCTGACAGTATGTAATATGTAATTAGGGAATATGTAATTATGGGTCGTACCACAATTTTATAAATCACTATTGTAAGGCCTTGCTTAGATGGGAGCCACATTTAAAACTGAAAAGATTTTTTACACAAATTTTTGTTTTGTTCACTATAATCTTATGACTATCTATATAAAACAGATAATTATTTACTAGCACGTAAACTTTTCCTTATGTTTTAAATAAACAATATTGTCTGCTATATAATTAAACATTTTATATTTAAAACAAGACCGTCTTTAGGTATACTGATCTGTTAAATTTTCAAATAAATTCGTTATAAAAAATTTGTAAATATGAAATTTGCCTTTGCGGCAATACATAAAGGGACAGGAATAATATAAAGTGGCGAAGAGTGATGAGACTTTAGCCGGAGACCCCCCCCCCTTAAGGGCTGACTCTCTTGCCATCCCGCCCTTCCGATTAATATTCATTATTCCATCGAGGGCTATTATTGTGGAAGTAGGGTTAAATTGAAAGGCCCACTGGTTAAACTTACACCCGGAGTTCAGGAGGGTCTGCGGCTTTGTCACCGTATGAGACCGCATATAAATATCGCGATACGATGGTCTCGTTTTTTACTACTTACTGCACACCTCCTTATAGGATTGGCTACCAGATTCGGAAATATATTCGTTATCTGAACCAATTTCGCAATCAGTACCGGCATCACACATTTTAAACATAAAGTTAAAATCTCTCATGTTCGGCACAAAATAAACGCAACGAAATGATTACATAAAAACATTATTTTTGTCATTGGTAACAAAAAAATAACTTTTGCTAATATCTATCTGCGGCAGGTTGGTATAAAATAGATACACGTATTATCGTAAAAATCTACAAACGAGTACAGCCGGGATAAAATCCAAATTTTAAAAAAATAATAATAATAAAATAAAATAAGCCCAAGTGAACTCAGGACAATAAGTGAGAATTTCATTCTTTAAAAACGAGTTATCACGTTATAGGAAGAATTAAGTAAGGGTTAAGGGCAAAATTAATTAATAAATTTAACAATAAGGAATATTCTGAAAACTGAAACCGATAAACTGAAAACGATTATAATTAAAGCAACAGAAATTATATAAATTCTAATCTTAAAGAGTAGACGGGAAAATGTGGGAAAACAACGTTAAACCCTTTATCTTTTGTTTAAATAAAGGATATTTCCAATTAGGCTTCTTGCCGCCTAGATCTAAACAAATACAGCCAACTATTCAAAACACAGCGGCCTCAGTATATACTAACGATTGACAGGTAGTAAAATACAGAAAAAAGTTTATTCCATTCAACGTAAACATGTTGAGTTTCATTTCCTAGATATAAATAAATACACGAGAACGACATCTGGAAAAAATCTCGTTTCTTTTTTTGTCGTTGTTTTTACTGAAGCATACAATCAAAATTTACGTTTTAACTTTAATTCTTTGAAATATATTTTTAGATTTCAAACATGACAAAATGTCTTTTAATAAACAATTGATGAGTAAACTAATATATGTACATGTTTGTAAACTCAAACAGCTCATAGATAGTTAAGACGTTTGGATTTAAAAAAACTAAGATAAGTCATATGAGACTTTTCTGATTCGATATGATGACCGTTCTGTATAGGAAGTCTTATCGTAATGCGAATAAAAAAATAAACATAAATAAAAAAAACCATTACACTTTTGTTTCCCCGATATAAAAAAAATATTTAAATTTATTTGTTACCTATTTGTTAAATATGTACACATGATTAATGTATCACACAACACAATACTAGCAGTAATGCCAGCACTGCACCGGTAGAACACGTTTTGAGGAGCCAGCCGCTGCTCGTACTTAATATGTATGATTAGATGTCAAGGAGATCCCTAGGCCAGAGTCGTGAGGTATGGTTAGGATAATTCGAAAGGTTTGGAACCTGGACCTCGGATCAGTTCGTTGACAAAAGGAATGTTACGACCTTTGTGGATAGTGAGGTTAGTCACATAATAAGGTGCTTTGACAATTTGTCTAAGGACTTTCGATTGGAAGGGCTGGATGCGCTGGATATTGGATGGCTTGGCACTACCCCTCAGTTCCACTCCGTATGTCCATATGGGTATTAGTTAAGGCACTTTCAGTGTTAGCTTTGTCTTAGTTGTCAAATTCGATTTCGGTCTTAGAAGTCTTCATAATAGTCCACTTCTTGTATTAAGTTGTTGTTTCAAAAAATAATAAGAAAATATTACAGAAAGTGTATTCTTTGGAAAAATAAAAGAGGGAGATAAGTAAGAAAAACGAAATAAGGCGTCGGAAAGACTGATAATAGTTACTGCTCAATATCAAAAGACGTTTCTTTAATTGCAGCCAGATAGACAAACATTGGTCATGATATAGGGGAAAAATATGATTCAACGGAAAGAACAATAGTGTGATGAACCGATCGTTAACGATCCGATATGGCAAAATGCAAAAATAGCTTCTTTAAAAAACAAAACAAAAATCATACATCATGATATTCGATATTAATTCGAAAACAAAAGATTGAGAAGGTCGGATATTAAAATGAATAGACTACCAGCGCTGATATATTATCTCATACAGAACCGGGACGAACCATTTTTCTTAGAAAATTACTAGCGCAAAATCGCCCAAGATGGATTCTCTACATCTTCCTTCTGCGTTGTTTCCCTTGTTCCATATTTGTCTTAGCCTCTAGCAGCGAGGTTCTTCAGAAATACTTTATACGGCAAAAGTAGCAATGTTGCCTTAAAATCTACTAAGTTAAAAGATTCTATATTTTTAAAATTTCGGCATATATAAAGAAAAGATCCAGTCTTCCACCTGAGAGTGCAAAATACAAATGGTAATTTTGCCTTTCACGCAACCGTTGTACCGTTGTATGATAATAATTATGTTCTTATCCTATTAAAATAGTAATATAATTCAATATACGGGCTAAATGTGCTGTACTATGTTATACATTTGAGGTCACCTAAGTTATTATCTTTTTTGGAGATCGTGAGAAGCGGTCTGGTATGACGTAGGTTTTAGAAAAACATTTTCTTTATCGTGCCAACGTTTCGATCTTTATTGAGATCATCTTCAGGGCCTGGGATTTATAAACATTGTTTAAATTGTACAAATACATGTAGGATGTGGAAAAAAATGAATTTATACAATGCTAAAAAAAAAATTTTCTACTTTAATTTTTTTTTCCACATCCTACTTGTATTTGCAAAATTTAAACAATGTTTATAAATCTCAGACCCTGAAGATCGAAACGTTGGCACGATAAAGAAAATGTTTTTCAGAAACCTACGTCACACCAGATAGCATCTCACCATCTCCAAATAATCATTGTCAATCAGAAAATAATTTTTTTTATGGCCTTTATTAATGTAGTTGAGTAGTTGATTTTTTCAATAAAGTTGGGGGAAGGGTATCCTGAAAAAAAGAGGCGAGTTTGGGAATCGAACTCATGACCGAGGTCTACGAGCAGAGGGTCTATCATGCTAACTACCGGCTACCCGAAAACAAAAGAATCATTTGATGAAATAAAATTGTATCCCGCTTTGCCATTATTTTTGGTCATTCATGTGAAAATCCAACGTGTTCCTTCATTTCTGAACTCCAAGTTTTCATAGCGATTTGATAGCGCCATTAGCCCCGAAATAGCGCATTTAGCGTGACAACACGTTTTGAGGGAGAGAGGATTCACCTTTAAATCTTCCCCCTTTTACAAAAAGATAAAGTAAAACTAAAGCATTAAATCAAATAACACGATTAGTATAGTTTGCGTGAATACCCTGTTATCTCTATTCACAACTGGTAATATAATCTTTACATATTATTGTGAACGCGCCAAACGCCGATCGAAATTATGACCGAACCGCTCCACGGATATTCGATCTTGATGGCTTAAACGAAAACCCTGACCTCAAATTTATTCGGAAATTATGAAAAGTACAAATAATAATCGACGATAAATAAGCAATTAAATGGGGGCCGGCGTCGGAATTCAAACTTCGTAAGTCATCCGTCTGCCATAGAGCGTGTACATCGTAATTATAGTTACAGTACTTTTCAGTACCAAAAAACAATACTTTTCAGTACTACTAGCGTGGTTTAATTGTGTATTATATTATTTTATTTTAAATCGTGCATTATATTTTTTGTTGGTTAATCAGTGGCCTATGGCTGCTAACCACATAACTCTTCTATTGTATCATACTATTTCTTTTGTTTTATAACATTATTTTTGTTCATAACAATTGTTTGTTGTTTCATTTTATACTAAATTGTATATACTATATTCCAACCCATTCTTTCTATAAAGTCTTACTCGTTCCGTATAACTATGATGAACAAACTATGTTGAACGAAAACTTCAAATCCGATGACAGCTTAGGTTCAATGGACGTTAGATGAGTGCACTGCAATGCTAAAACACTTTGAGGCCGAGAAAAATAGCGGCTAATTTAACTCCAGCTCATAATGGTCTTTCACTCCCAGAACCACAAATAAGTCTGAAGTTAAAGGAACTATTCCTTACTTGTCCAAATTTTACGAACAATTCACGGAATTACAATGGCTTTCGCCTCTTTTTTTCTGCCACAGGGAGATAAAATTCCATGGGTTGGATCCTACTGTTTTAAAATAAAATACAATACAATACGATTCATTCTTATTTGGATTTGTTGCAATGTGAAGGTGAATTTTCAACATACGGACAATTATGTTTGATATACTCCAAAGCTGTTTATGTGCGTTCAGAACGCCCAGAAAATAAAAAAAAACGTACGTTTTGACAGGCTTTGGTGGCGTTTTGGCTAAAAGCTAATAAGTAGCTGAAACAACGCAAGACGAAAGTTGTTACTTTAACTTGCGCATTATTCAGTATACCTATGGGTGTGCGCAAATTTAACAAACCTACAGGAAAAGAAATAGCTGGAGTTTTCCATTCATCACCAACAGATCATCGACACACCGTTGCGCACTATCAAAGAGGTCGAAAGTTAATTTCTGTTTTAAGCCTTCATTGTATCCCATGTTGTACCCACTGATCTATCCTTGTCGTGAGCCAGGGAACCCAAACGAAGATGCTGCTGTATACAAATATAGTGCATCCAGAAGTACTGGTCCAATACTAGTAGAATATTATACTTCGACTATAGAATGGGGCTGTTGCCCCATCAGGTCACTAGTATATTATATTTCGTTTTGTTTAAAAAAAATATAAATTCGTTTTCAACTTACCGCACTACTGTAGGCTACAATGCTAGATTGAACAAAATTGTAGATTCTTTAAGTAGCAGCAAATAATTTCAGGAATTTTTCTTTCTCCCAACTCATTTATTAAAAACCTATAACTAAGGACTGACGTGTGCTTTCGGCAGGCCAATTCAAAATGGGAACAATAGAACCAGGATAATGTTTTATACACGAGGGAGAACTTTCTCGTGAAAAGGTCAGTATAACTCCAATATAAACTGGCCCCATTCTTTAGAGGCTATATTAGATAAATAAAAAACTATTTCGTATCAAAATCTGACGCCTGTTTTGCTCTTTATGAAGTTAAAAGTCTTATTGCGTTGAGTTGGTAGAGGGAATAAAGTTTCCTCGGGTAAGCAGCTTCCTATGGACGTCAATAAGAGATTATTCGGCGTTACATAACTCTCCTATTAAAGGGGATTCCAAGGGGCCAAACTTTTCAACTTTCAATGGTACTCAATCATAACACTTTCTCTGCCGATGAAAGAAAATGCGAAACCTACGTAAAAAACAGTCTGATAAAAAACAGTTTGATGTTTCACCACAGTTGGCTCTGACCCATTAAACTTAACAAAAGTGCCTTTTATATTTTCACACCCACGTATGATTTCATATAAATAGTTGTGTGATCATACTGACAACAATTCAAAGGTTTAAAGGTTGTTAAGAAACAAGGCTAGTGATTTTTGGAAATTAACGGTTTCCAATGAGATATATGGAGGTAATAAAAGATTCATCAACATTTTTTTCCGTTTTGGAAAAAATGGTGAAAAATGGTCAAAAGTCAGTTTGAGAGAAGTCAAAGGCTAAATATTTCACTTCGCGAGGCGGCGAAGCAATGGAATCGCGCTTTCTACCTCAACCACATAATCGCTGGTAACCACATATTAATATAATATATTAATATTATAAGGTCTATATTATCAAAAGAGTAATGTCCTGTGACCAAGTTAGTTTGGCCAACATGAGTAGTTTTTTTATTATTATTATTATAAAAGTGTGATTAGTGCCCGTTAATCGATATTTATTTAGAAATCGTGAGATGCGATCTGGTGTGATGTAGGTTTCAGAAAAACATTTTCTTTATCGTGCCAACGATTCGATCTTTATTGAGATCATCTTCAGGGCCTGGGATTTACAAACATTGTTTACATATAATAATTACATTTTGGATGTGGAAAAGTGAATTTATACAATGCAAAATATATTTTTTTATGTTTAGAAAATGTTTTTCTGAAACCTACATCACACCAGACCACATCTCACGATTTCTAATTAAATAATTATTATAAAAGGTGTCAAAAAAAGAGACTTTAAAGAAATATACCAACTCCTGTTTTTTTGTTATGAGGACTAACCCCGTAAGTGAAATTTTGTCAGAAACATATTGAAGAATAAGCCCATCAAGAATTTTTATGGTTATGCTTATGTTTCATCCATGTTCAAACTGCAAGAGGGTAAAACTCGTGTTATCTTTGTCGATAAATCATCTACCTATACGCTGTGTAAATTGAAATCAATTTAAAATTACTGCCTGATGTGCTCCAAACGTCTAAATCTGATAATTATAGCAGGAAAATGGCCAATTTATCAACTTCCCAGTTCCTTCCACGTCGGCGGAGAATAAATGGGGCAAGAACGACAGATAAATCCCCAGTGTCCTTAATTATTGCACATTACTTGGATTTATTTACTACAATTAAGAAACCGTTGACACCCACGGAATGAGATAAAGTGATAGTAGAGTTTTGGTCTATTGATTATTTCAAATTTTTATTTTATTTTTATGAATAAAAATATCTTGCATTAAGCACTTGCATAATGAACTATAACGACAGGACTTTTTAGTATTACAACATGTCGTTTAGAGGTTTAAACAAATTACTCCCGAAAGGAGAGAATGAACTGATGAAGACTCTTACAATTTTGTTCTTCGCCATAGGAAACTTTTTACAAATAATACTTCAAATTTTGAAAGTTTCTTTTTAAAAAAATCCTCGTCTCAAGTCGGAACGTGAACGTAACACAACAAAAATTCAATCTCTGATACGACCTCTCCAAACAAAATGTTCACTAATACCAACTAAGCTTGTAAAAAAATATCAAAATAGATTTTAACCAACTTATAGTTGGTCAAAAAAATGATAAAACGTCAAACGTTATAATTACTTGCTAACAAAAAAAAACACTCGTCAGGTACCGTTAAACATATACAGAGAAAAATAAATCAAAAATTAAAAAAAAACTGATGATAGACCACCATTCAAGTTAATTTTTAATACGCAACCATAATTAAATAATTTAATCAGAGTGGACAAGCTTTAACAACGAATTGCAATATTTGTTCTCCTGATACGGTCAAAGGACACCGACAAACGACCGATTTAGCGACCGGCCTCTTTCACTTTTAAATCTCCCCTTTATCACATAATAAGGGTGAACGGGTAGAAAAGAGAATTATGCGAAACAACCAGTTTTGCTGAAACAGAAAGTGAGAATGGGCGGAGCAGAAAACACTTTATCAACTCTCATGGCACACCAGGCATAATATTCACCAAGGGATAGTTTTGTTCTGGTGTGATTTATGATATCAAAGGAGTTTCTAGAAGTATTTGAGGTCTCTAATTCGCGATATATTAGATTCCGGTTTGGTGGCGGTTTCCATAAACACGGAGAATACAAAACGTCATAATAGGTAACCCAGACAACATATTTTGAATTTAAAAGGAAAAACGAAAAGACCAGCTATATCCAGAGGTCAAGAAGGTTTAGTATAACCGACGCCGTTTCTTTAAATAATTCACAGAACAAAATCCAGGACAGACCCCTTTCATTCAAGTATTTAAAAATAGATACTTATAGTTGTTTCATTTTAAAAAATCTTTTAACACAGGAAAACACTCCACTTCTTCTTTCTCAATATATTCAACCCAAAACTGGATGGAGCATCGAAAATAGTGCTTCTGCTCTTCCCCAAGGACTCATCTTATTGCATGAACATATCTCACAAATACGACAGCATACATTCTATTTATCATCACTGAAAACGTTGGCCAATTTGAAATTGTGGTCCATCAACATAGACAGAATTCTGTATGGAGAATCAGGGAATGATGAAGGCTTCCAACATCATCACATAGTATTTTGAAAAGGCTTCACCTTCAATGGCCGACACGTGGTATAATTACTAATTTGAACAGATTCATCCAAGCTTTCTTAAAACAGTCTGGCACTTGTTTCATATCTAAAGCATTTCTGTGGAGAACACAAATTGCTGCAGCTTCGATTTATCTTTTGAGTAATCACTCCGGTGTTAGTTATAAAAAACATTCTCCAACAAACGGAATATTGCGACACCTGTTGCATTGGCAGGAAGTGGTTTGCACAAGATCAATCCTCCTCGAAACCATCCTGTATTTTCATAACGGACAAAACTTAATAAAATAGCCTAAGTAGCTGTCGTGGTACGATCAAACAACAGGTTCATCACCATAATCTGGTCGTTTTCTGGGTCCGTCTAATCTCGCCAGTTTTGTTTGTTTTTTGGCTTTATGCCATCTTACGTGAGAAACTGCTGAGATTAGACGGACTAAGAATATAGTAAATCGATCAGTTCAACAATAATTATTATATGCATTTAGTATAAACCAAATGTTAATTAACTTTTTTTATAAGTAAAGCAGTCAGCAAATTGACCAACAACAAAGAGTTATTTATAAATTTCGTCCCGATTACATTTTTAAAGTGTTTAAATAAATCTCCTAGAATGAAGGATCGGCTTGCTTAAATTATAAAGTGGCTTGCAGATGTTTTACATTTATAAAAAATATATTAGCCTCCAAGTAATTGGTTTTTCTCCCTCTGATCTGGCTGTATAACGACTTCTAAAAATAATTGCTGCTAAACTCGTCTACCTTTCAAATGAAACAGACTCTATTAAATATTTTTTATGATAACATCAATTTAATTATATTTAAATATCGATCCTAAGAGAGTAAATATAAATTTACATTTTGTGAATGTATTATGGCTGTGATATAAACAAAATTTAAGAGATAAAACCAGGAATATGTAGACAAGGATCGGAACAAAATCTACAGGATCATCACTAAGAAGCTAGCACAATGTTCCACAATTAATTAATTTAAGTTAACACTATCCATAAAAAACTTTCAGAAATTCAAGTTGAATACAACGATTATAAACTAATCGATGCCTAGCTTGAATTGATGTAAAACAGTAATCTTATTCAAATTGGTACTTTCGTGTAATAAGTATAGATATTGGGGCTTTACTAATCAATAAAAAATTAATTTAAGTATCGCAAGGGGGAGGGAAGTGTTTTGCATAAAATTAATATCACCTATCCAAATTTCATACGCACTAGTCCAATTCCTTTTTTAAAAAAATCTAACCATCAAACTGTATGAAAATTGTTGTTGAAGATCGTCTTCAGGGCCTGAGATTTATAAACATTGTTTAAATTTTACAAATATATGTAGGATGTGAAGGCCCTGAAGATGATCTCAATAAAGATCGAAACGTTGGCACGATAAAGAAAATGTTTATCTAAACTTACTCATACCAGACCGCATTTCACGATCTCTGAATAATCATTAACTAACGGTCACTAAATACCACACATTGTTGTTGAAGTTAATATGAATCAAATGCTTAAATCGGACTGAACAATCAATTTAATAAGGTCATTAAAAATTAAAAAAGTGATACTTTTACAAATACTTAACAAATAAGTAACAAAGTAACAATACGAGAGCCATAAATTACTGTTGTTCTCGGTCGGCGAATTGCCAGAAAGGCACGAAAGGCAGGCCAGCCAATTCATCGACATGAAACTACAACTATAATTAAACAAAACATGTTGATTTGCCCAATAAATAAAAAAATATTAAAAAAACAATTGACGAGTTATTGGCAAAATTGCCCTTTCAAAAATAGCAATAGTTTTAATTTGATGGTCATAAAAGGATGTTTCAATGACAAATGCTACATTGATTCTGATCGACTTCTGGCTAATGTAAGGTTACAAGTTCACCCCGTGACCCCAATATTTTTTAATATTTGTTATTGTAAGGTAGCCTGGCGAGTTTTAGGACTAAGACTTTATAAGTGGTTATGCTTAAATTATTACTTTTAGTAAGTTAAAACATTTTTATATTATTATTATTGCAACTAATGTTATTTTCACTTGGTGCTTAAACGTCATTGCATAGCCCATTTATTGTCTATTTCCATTTTGCAACATCACATCGCTCGTGAAATCAAGATATGGCGTTGATTATTGTTTGATATGAAAGTAGTGACATATATCTTATCATTGGGTCCTGTTTGGGAAAATTGACAAAACAGACCGGACGACTCGTCGATATGGAATTGCATCGTTAATGGAATGGCACTTGTTGATTTGTCCGCTCGCTGTGAAAAGATTTAAATCCAACCTCCACAAACCGAGGTGGACAGAATCATCCTAAATAAAACACGGGTATTGTCCATTCCATGGAAAAGGGGGAGGAGTAATAGATTGAGAAAATACATGAGGCATTTTCCTTTTTTTGGGTGTGTATGAGCAGGAGTTTAAAATAGACTAAAAATTGAAAATTCCACTCAAAACTATTGTATTTCCCATAACTTAGAAACATAATAAAATACTTAAAAACAGAGGATTAACAGAGAACAGAGGTCTGTCTTCACGCACTCCTTAAAAAGTAAATTGACAGCCACAATCTCCAGAAAATATAGTTATAATATATTTATCATCTAATCGATCAAAATTCCAAGTATAGGGATAAATGTCAAAAGCCCAGTCTTTTTTTTTTCAAAGGAGGGAAGACAAAAGCGTCTGAAAATATACGCTTTGTGGATACAGGATGGGTAAATTGAAATAGACATAAGGAAAAAAAAGGGCTAAGAAAGGCGGGAAGAAAAACTTTTGCAATCCGAATCTTTAATCTTCTTAGACGAACGGATTACCAAGTTCACTAGTTCCGCAGTTCTCAGACGGAATAAACTCTGAATTGCACTTTGCGCGTCATCTGTTTATAAATCCAAACTGTATTATATATTTGGCCAATTCTGACTTATCGCAACGTCTTGACAACTAGGAAAATGCATTATTGCCACATCGCCAAGGTCGATATCTGAGGAATCGACTCGTGCCCGCTGAGTTTGTGGGTTGCAACGGAGATCATAAATCATGCATTCCATAAATCAATAACCACACCGTCGCAAAGGGGCTCTTTTTGCATCAGAAACATAAGTACGATTCCATGATCCTATTTCTTCTACAACATAGACAAGTGATACTTTAGAATGAATACATTCTACGATTGTTCAGTCCTACTTAACACATGAATATATGTGTTTTAATGTTTCCATACTTCAATTGTATTTACAATTAATTAACCGAATAAGTTACAATCCAAACTGTGTTATATGTTAGCATGTTCTTGTAGTTTTTACAAATACGTTTTAAAAATCCTTAACTGTTATGTTAGTATCCATTATAAAGAAATAATTTAAATTGAATGTTCGATTAATTGTTGAACTGACAAACTGAAATAATACAAGAATATTTTTTAGCTCTAATTACTTTCCTAACTGTTATTAACTCATCATAATAGAAAAAGGGGCAAAAAAGTTCTTTTTAAAGAAGACATGAAATCCAATAAATGAAAAGATCTTTTATTACGACAAACTAAGAAGTCGTTTTTATTTTTAGATATCATAATTTAAAATACGTGAAGGGAAGACTGTGCCATCGAGATACAAAATTATAAACTTTTGATTCTCTCGAATCTTCCGGTTTCTACAACGCAATAGCGATAAATAAGGTACAAAAAAAAAGAAAAGGCAACAAAAACATCACAGAAAAACTGCTATTATAACTGTTATGTATACCTACTTCACAAGTATGAGTATTGTTGGCCAATGTCAATAATGCACAACTGGTAAAGGAAGCACAAAGATTAACTCAGAAAACAAACCAATATTTAAGGGGACCAAGTGCAAAATATTTAAAAACCTTGATTTTTAAAAAATAGTCGACTACTAGGTAACCCAATGGCGGAAAAACATCCCCTTGCTGCAATGATTTCAACGATTGATGTTTCAAAAACACCTAGCATTTACATTAGAATAACATCATCAAGTCCTTCTGAATACGTAGATTATGCAGGAAAAGTAAAGAGATCAAGTCAAATTTTGTGGCCAACCAGTCAGTTGGGATGTTTATACACAGATGCACTCTAAATAAACGTAATTGTTTGGGAATGGAATCACTAACCAGTCACTACCTCATTAATGATCCGGATCCAAATATGAAGTTACTCAAAAAAATATGGAAACACTAGTTTTTAAGAGAAATCATGGAAGGAATACCATCCCTGCTTCGGTTCGTTTACAGTCACGATTTCAGTGATGATTAAAACGACGACATTACTGTACTATCTTCGCTCCAGAACAGAAAGTATACGAAAAAAATCGTTGCTTTCCTGCGTTTTTCCAACTTCGTGCCATTTGAGTGTCGCTTTCTTCCAGTATCCAGGAAGATTAAATTTTTACAAAAAAAGGATGTTTTTTAACTTCTTTAACTTCTCTTATAAACATATGTTCATAATTGACCGTATATCTTGAAAATCACCCGAAATAGAGTAACATCAGTCACTAATGACTAATTACGAACTGGTTAGTACCTCGACTCACTAATCAGTTTCTTCTGAGTAGCTCCGTGTGTATGAACTTAGAACTGAATACTAAATATCTGAAAAATAGTTTTCCGAAACGATGCGGTCTAGTGAACCATATATCACGATTTGTCAGAAGCTCAAGCGAAACAGTAAGTCGACTGAACAAACTTTTTTAAAAGTATTATTATTATCATTATAATGAAAGATTTCTGGACACCGGAGTCGTACCACCAATTTCAAATGCTGGTAGAATGTTTGAATTAGAGTAAGATGCATTTGTGTGTAATTTAACCCCAAGGATTTTTGACAAGGTTGTGTCAACCTACTAATAAGAGATAGTTGTATTGAACTTTATGAACGTCGCAAGGTGTTGTTTAAATTAATTAAATTTAACCTAAATCAGTAGTATTGATAGTATTGATTAGTATATAGTATATTGAGTAATTGATATTAAAGGGACGAAGTGATATGAAGCTTTGAAGATAATTAGAAGTTAATTCTGTATACAAATAACTGGTACAAATGGAAAATAAACAGGATTAATAGACTTGTCACCAAAACTGATTGTTCAATGATAAAAAATAAACATTTACATCTGGACGAAAGGTAGAGTTTACAATACAATTGGCAAAAAAGTGGTGTGCCTTAAAATATCGACAAAGGTAATGGAGTGGCCACTGTGAAATATTTTCGACTGTCGCTAGCAATATTTTCGGTCCGGCTGTGCACGGATTTGACGTTTTTTCACGAACTTATAAGAACGATGAGGAAGTTGTTAGTAACTATAGTCCACGGGTAAACAATTAAATGCAATTCGTCTACAACAGAGTCACAAACATACATCAACACAAGTCAATACGCAATACGTTAAAAACGTAGTAGATTACATAATGCTTTCTAAAAATTGTCTAATTTTAGAAAGTATTAATCCAATAATCGTAATGATAATAAATGACAACTATCATTATTACCACCATGGTAAATTAATAAAATCCATTAAATTTTATGTTGTGCCTTCTACATTTTATTAGCATATTTAACTTTATTTAAATCTTTCCAGGAAACCGATTTTGGTTTAACCCCGCATTAGTTGGATCTACTATTTACCCACTGAGGAAGGAAGCTCTTTTTGGAAGAGGCCATGAATAGTTGAAACGATTACGTACTTCGGAAGTCGATGGCCATGAGGAGGTACTATTCATGAATTGTGTCTTCAAACGTCTACCAAACTGTATGACCGTGGGCGTTAAGGTTTTTATTGGTGTTTATTACTTTTTCTGCGTGTCTACTATAAACAATCTAAGTGTGCTTTGTAAAAAAAAGTACAACCACCATTCTTTTCTGAATCGTTTGTTCGTCACTACAAGGGGGGGGGGGAGGAATACATCGAAATTGAAAATTACTGGAAAAATGTAAGTACAATAACTATTAAATCTGTTTATGATTTTCGGCAAGATGTTGGAACTAAGAGTAATTAATAAAACCGCATATAATAGTTAACCACTTTTTAACTCAATATTCTGTGGATCTTGGTATGGCTTGGATGAAGAAACAAATTCAATTGTATCTGTCATGCTTTCGACCTATTTTAAAAACACCATCAAGGTAATACAATATATGTTTTCACATTGACGTAATTAATTTTGTATAGATGGTTTCAAATTTCTTTGAGGGCCAATCATAATGTTACATCCCATGGCAATGTTGAGACTGAACTGGTTTTCAAAGATTTGAAACCATCTATTAAAAACTTAATTATGCCAATGATTACACATGTATAAATTGTTTTGCCCTGATGATGCCTTAAAACAAGGCGAAGCATGCCAGCAACAATAGAAATGTGTGTTGTTTAGAGACCGTTAGTCTATGATTATTCGTAGATCGTAAGACGCGGACTGGTGTGACGTAGGTTTTAGAAAAACATTTTCTTTGTGGTGCCAACGTTTCTATCTTTATTGAGATCATTTTCAGGGCGTGGGATTTATAAACATTCTTTTGTAAAATTTAAACAATGTTTATAAATTCCAGGTTCTGAAGATGATCTCAATAAAGATCGAAACGTTGGCACGATAAAGAAAATGTTTTTCTAAAACCTATGTCACACCAGACCGCATTTCACATCTCCGAATGATCAGTGGCAATAGAATTATTTCTTCGTCCTGACCATACCAAGACATCCAGGTTATTCATAATAGTTTGTGAACATTTAAATCCTTTAAGTGAAGTGAAAATGAACGTAGAAATATTATTAATTATATAGAATTGTTTTAAAGTTAAACTAAAGTTGAATTTCTAGCAAGTCGAGCTTTTTATAGACATACATGACGGGTCTATGAAAAACACTTTGGAAAGACACTCGCCACTACTTGTCAGTCATATTCAGAACAGTTTTTCAGAGAGAACGTGTTTTCTTTTATGTAAAAGAGTACAGGATTGGAATCTTCAAACTCTTTCCTGACATGCAAGAGGGAATATTTCCAAATTTTTAAAAGGTTCACTAAAAATCATTCGAGCGAGATTTCCAACTTACCCAGCAGGGGTCTTTGAAGAAAACAGAAACGCTAAACAGCGAGATTTATTTGTGTTGTTAACGATGGTAGGATGTTTTTATTGTAAAGATCATTGCAAAAAAAAAGACCTAAATAGAAATAAAAACCGTTAAAACCCTTTAATATCATAGAATAATTTGAATGAACAGTTCAGTTTGTGCTAAATTGAATATGTTAACGATGGTACATTTTGATTGTTTGGGACGGCATAAAATGACAAGTTTCGTCTATGTCGTTTTTGTTCGATGTGTTTACAAGTTGATCAACTTTGAAGATGGTTTGATATAAAACCCTTAAAAAAAATTAATCTACTCGTGGCAACCAATTATTAATGTTTTAAATTAACCAACTCCAGCCAGTATGCGGAGATAAGACTTAAATGAAGCCAAAAAATTACTTGCTTGGACAGGAGAAATCAATAGTCCAATTAAGAAAAAGGAAGATTCCAGTTTTTTAGGGCGTTTCTCTAAGGAAAGAGGGTTAATGGTAAAGACTATTCAGATTACAGCAAGCCATTGTCAATGTTGTAAATTTAACAAATTCGTCAAAATTTAAAACAATTTTGCACCAAATAATTGTTGATTAGCGACGAACCTGACCACTGATTGCCTTACGACATTTTTACGAGTCGACAAATGTTTAAAAATTGAAAATTTAAGAAGGACATCCTAAAAAGTAACTATATTAATGAAGAAAGAATATAAACTATGTAATTATCAATAATATTATTTTCACTGTTAATAAAAATCCGTAAGCATCATAAAAACCTAATTGTACAATTAATAAAATTTCATATTACTAATGCTGGAAAACGGCATTCTATGTTTAAAAACTACAAAATAAAATCGCTTAGCAAATAATTGGTTTTCTGTCAACTTGTCAGCAAAAAAATATTCAACACACACGTGTCAAAAAAATATGTTCAATACATATGTAATAGCATGAAAAGTGCATTGGTACGTAAGATGACGTCAAAATGTTTATTAAAATTCACTTCGAATACATATCAATTTTTCAACTCTATTGTTTTAAAAAAACTCCGGTCCGCATTTCACCGCATCTCACGATCTCCAATAATCTTTTATAACATAGCCCAAATTTTTTTATAGTTAATCAAGCCACCTCACGGAAAACAATGTTTCAAGCCTTTTAAAGTTTAAGTGCTGTAGTCATGTGGCATGCATTAAACATATTTTTACAGACCTTTAAGAAATAATTAAATTTAAAACTGAGATATTATAATTTTTCTTTAAAAAGTCACTTGTATTATTATAATTGTGTGGTAGCCTAGTTTATTACTTTATTAGCCTTAATTGTCGAGAATTAAGCCCAATGGAGCATGAAAACATTTTCTGAGTTCAAATATGTAATGTCTTTTACCAGCCATTTCGTCCACATAGGGTTGTTTTCTAATGCCATGGAGAGTGCTAATATGGCTTTTTAATATAATGTCTCGTTTCTCAAATTCTTCCCTTCGTCAGTGGTAAAAGATTATCCGTTAGGGATGGAATTTCAAAAATTCCTTTCTCACCGGCTATCCATGTCATTGTAGGAATGCAATCGAAATTTCAACCCTTTAGATCCAGCGGTTTGGTCTGTGCGTTGTCTGCCAGTCAGTTACGGAACTGTTTTATATATGCAGATAAAGTAACTTGCTTCACATGATAAGAGTAGTTACGCATTGTGTAACTGAGCACTAATGGACTAGAACGCAGGAAGGTACGGGGATAGGAGCATTCGGTCCAGGAATCAAATACTCAGAACCCACGGGAACATACACCAGTATCATTCAGGCTGAAATACATGCAATTGAGAGATGTACGCAGTACAATTTTAGCATTGGGTACAAAACCAAGTATATATTGTACTATCATGCAAGATAGCCAAGCCGCCATCAAAGCACTAAGTTCAAACATCATTCAAGGTGGTGCTGAATTGCAAACCTAATCTAAAGACATCTCTTCTGGGTCTCAGGACATGTACAAGAGAGTAGCAAGAAAGGGGCGACCACTGATAAGTCCTGAGCCCTTCTGTGGTATATGTTGTCTAGAATATCTTAGTTAAAACGGAAATGTGAAAACAGGGGAATTCACTCATTAGACATAAACAATACAAGAACCTTCTAGGAGGTTTTGGAAGGAAAAAACAACAGGATGCATCGAAGTGAACAGAAAAAACTTCGTATCCTGACAAGATTCTTTGTTGTTATACAGTCAGACAAAAGGACACTGCCGACTCAATGCGCTTTTGAATTAGTTATTAAAATGCAACACGGCACATGTATATACTGCCGAGAAGCCAACACACCTACTAATAAAATGTAGCGCCACACCTGCCTGCAAGAGGAAGAGTTTTAGGATGTACAACGTAAGCGCAGAAGAAATTAACCACTGAAACCGGTGTATTCTATAACCACAGATCGAGGGATACAATAGCTCTTAAAGGGTACAGTATACAACACACCCACAATGATACATCTACAATATCTACAACTACGAATTGGCCAATTTCTAAAGCATATCTAACCAGCACAACAGATTCACACAAATTCCCAAGAATAGTAGATAATTGTGGAACTCATGGGTTTGTGGTTGAAGATTTAATTTCTTGATAAACTAATTACATTGGTATTTATCAACCCACATTAAAAATGGCGAGAAGACGTAACATGACTAACTAAAAATGTGGGCAAATCAGGACGATCGGAAATGCTTAAACTTTCGGTTTAAGTATCACCTACATGCCAACAAATGCGAATGCACTTACCGCCACATACGCAAATGACACCGTCATATAAATGGAAAAGTTAATTGCAAAATGGAGCAATCTGTGGAAAATAAAGTACAGCCCCTCAAAGTCTTACACTCCTAGCACTTGTACAACGAACCTGTTCCTCAATCCGACGATGTTAACTATTTAGGACTTACATTTGATAGAAGAATAACGTGGAATCCACACGCACGCACGCACGCGGGCACACGCACACGCACGCGCGGGCACGCAAACGATTGAAAAACAGACAGTCAACAAACTATTTAAAATGCTTTATTACCTAATTAACTGACAATCAAAATTACCATCAAAATTAAAACATTCAACATACACATACTTACTGAAACCTATTTGGATGTACGGGTGCCACATTTATCGACAAATATTCCAATATTCAAAGATTACAAAGTTCTGTCCCTTTTTACTGTTAAACAATAACACACATCACAGATATCACAACGTGCCAACAGTTTTTTCATCCATGTTGGTTGTATATAATCACACACACACTTACACAGACATGCGCGCGCGATTTTAAAAAACTATTTAAAATGCTTCAATAAACAAACTATTTAAAATGCTTTATTACCTGCTTAACCGACAATCAAAATTACCATCAAAATCATAACATGCTGGTTGTATATAACGCATATACAGTTGTAGATAAAAAGATTTATCACCACGATGACTGCAAGAAGAAATTCACAATTGAACGTATTTTTCATTAATGAATTAATGTCATTTTGCGACTATTCCAATCAATGTAATAGACCAAAGGTAAGTCAATAAACCTCCGGGAATTTTTATTTTTATTTAATTTGTTCATATTACTATGATGCATTTTAATATCTGTATTAACTGTTGACACGGTCAACTTAAATTAATAACTGTTTCCTAGAAGGGATGCATGAATGTGAGTAATGGAGTCGTGAGAAAGAGAGAGAAGGAGTGAATGTTTGTGTGTAAAATATAATTGATTTTTTCTGTGTTTGATTGATTGATTGATTCACTATAGTAGGATAAGTGGCGAATTCAGGAGAATATGACAATTTCCACTTATGCAAAAGCTGATCTGACAATATGTAAATTCACTGGGCAAAGTGGTCCAACATAAATCAAGCCGAGTGGCCAGCTCTTCCCAAGGGTCCGAGAAGGTGTCTCCAATAGTACGGGACGGTATAAATTGCAGAAGTGAGGAGTGGACCGGTGAGAGGAATTTCATTAATAGTGCCGCGTAGGGTGGAATGTTCCGCGAAGAAAGAAAGTGCAAGCTCCCCTCTAATCGGTTTATAAGGCCCTTTTTCAACGGCATCGCTCTACACCTTGTCTAAAGCTTCGACCGGCGAGCCCTGAATAAAAATAACTCCGGCTACTGAATTTGAATGAAGATCTCCCCCTTATACACTGACTTATACAAGCCTCTCGCAGGCCATGCTAATGACTCGCCTCACCGGTAGAAGTACGACTTTCTCAATTTTCTAACGACCGTTTAACAAATGCCTGTCTTGAAAAACCTTAAAAAATTCAGTCCGTCATAAAAGTCCATATATATTTGCAATTCTGACTGGAGAGTAGGAATGACTTCCACATTACTTCTTTTGACAACCCTGACAGGCCAGTAACTCGGTGGGTCTGTCACTCCATATTAATATGAGAAACTGTTCTGAATATTTAAATATTTTTGTTTTATTATGTATAAAGTGAGTTTTCCCAAGCCACGTCCTAACAGATATAAAATTTAGTTAAGTTACTTTTTTTCGAGGGTATTTCAACTACGAGATATGAACCCTCGGGGTGCTGGTGTTTTTGAAGAAAAAAATTTTTTGAACCCCGGACCTTTACCTTACAGTGATGAGCGCCGACGCCACCAGTTAAATTTCTCCTGATTACTATAAATTTCGACATTAGACATTAACATTTGTACTTGTCACTTGGGACATGTGGTGATAGTAGATCATTAGAATATTGTGGGAGAAAATGTGGCACTTTGTATTCGTCTCACACTCATCGCTACAATTGCAAAATGCCGAAACGCATCGACAGACCAAATTTTCTTTCTTCTTTCTTCTAGACGATCCGCAACGGCAATTTATAAATTTATCAGGTCGCGAAGGGAAAGATGGAATGAACTGGTAACGCCCACGAAAAGGAATCATGCTCTTAAACCTCAGAAACCTCTCTTTGGCCTAATTGAAATTTCTACAGATCCCCGCCCACTGAAACCATGATATAATCGATCGATAGTTGTTTAACAGGATAAAAGGAGTCATGTTCCTCCATTTAAATAAATTGTAGGTGGAAAGCAATTATTCTTTCAAATAGGTCCCAATGAAAATCAGAGATGTATATTATTTTGTTTTAAACTTAAAACTGCATACAATTGTCATGCAGGAAAAACCTGTTCATTCAAGTGTATTAAATTCAGAAGAAAGAAAGATAATGAAGTTATTTTTTGCATCGTAAAAAACCAAATTTATTAGCTTTTCTTCACATAACAGTATTTCTGCAAAATTTAAGTCAGCTAGACGTTTAACCATATATATTGATCTGGCGCATAATGGAACTTGTACATCATGGAAATTTAACACCAGACATGAGTATGGAGTAGATCATAAAAAAAAAAAGAAAACCCCGTTTTAAGACTTAAACGAGTCTCTACATGAATTTTTAACCTTTTACTTTACAT